>NC_067399.1:485947491-486283741 GCF_016432865.1 Antechinus flavipes | reverse complement strand
CCTTTGTCTTCCTCTGGCCAAAATGTTAGATATAATTGAAACACAGAACTGAGTTGGTATCCCTTAATGTGTGGGAAGAACTAGATGCTTTTCAGAGCTCTTCTCATTTAGTTGCCAAATTTGTGAATTAAATCAGATTTCCCCCACTTTTCATG
Source organism: Antechinus flavipes (assembly GCF_016432865.1). NCBI lineage: Eukaryota > Metazoa > Chordata > Mammalia > Dasyuromorphia > Dasyuridae > Antechinus > Antechinus flavipes. The sequence continues at coordinate 486,283,586 of NC_067399.1, read as the reverse complement.
AAGAGACAAAGGTCCAGAAGGAGGAAGCAACCTTCCTGTGATCTTATAATTTAGTAGTTTTAGAGCTGGGATTAGACCCCTGAAATGAATAACTATATGAATTGATTAATTTTTAAAATTTATTAAGCACTTGCTATTTGCCAACCATTATTCTAAGCCCTAGGGATATACCATGGGAAAATGCTATGGTTTCTGCTCTTAAGGAGCTTACATTCTAATAGACAGAGTCAACATATATAGGATACAAAATGGATAGAAAGATAGTGGTCCTGAGAATAAAGTAGCAGCAAGGTGGATAGCAAGGTCCAGGGGCTCTAGTCTGCTCATTTTCTAAGTACACTGACTTTTGATGGTGGATAGTTGAGGGATAGAATGAATAATTTCCTTATAAAGTTATTATTCCAAAAAAAATTTAAGTTCTCATTCCTCCTTCCCAACTCCCATCCTAATCAATTCTTTCTGTGGCTTTTGTGGCACCTGAATTAACCCATGGCATATACAAAAACCTATTCTAATCAGCCAGTATACAAAATGGTGCATTATATTAGAATATAAACTCCAGAAGATTAAAGCTTGAGTCTTAGCCAAACTTTTTATCTTCCCTTTACAAAGCTCTGTATAGGATAGTTATGTGATTAGTAGCCCAGAACCTGAGGGTCTATCTGGATTAACATAACACAAATTCAATTGGGGAGTCCACCTTGTATACTTATTCTTGTCTCATACTCCCAACAAGGATTTTCACTGGGAATATAAGAATTTGGCTCATATTTAGGACTTCATCCGAAAAAAAGGAATAAGGACCTCAGCTTTCATGCAAGCAGTTAGAACTTTATTTTAATAAAAATAAGAAATTTATTGTTAAATTTAATTTAGGAAAGGCTTTCCATAATCTAACAAAAGCACAATCACTACCATAACCACACATGTGCTGAGAGAGAGAGAGAGAGAGAGAGAGAGAGAGAGAGAGAGAGAGAAAGAAGAAGAAGAAGGAGGAGGAGGAGGAGAAGGAGGAGGAGGAGGAGGAGAAGGAGAAAGAGAGAAAGAAAGAGAAAAAGAAAGAGAGAGAAAGGAAAAGAAAGAAAGAGAGAGAGAAAAAAAGAAAGAAAGAAGGGAGAGAGGGAGAGAGGAAGGAAGGAAGGAAGGAAGGAAGGAAGGAAGGAAGGAAGGAAGGAAGGAAGGAAGGAAGGAAGGAAGGAAGGAAGGGAAGGAGGGAGGAAGGGAGAAAAGAAGGAGAGGGAAAGGGACAGGGAGAAGAAGAGGAAGAAGAAAAGAGAGAGGAAGAGAGAGAGAAAGGCAGAGGGAGAGACAAATGAACATATACCTGAGTTTTTAAATAGTCAGGACAACTCTTCTTCCTTCTTCACTGAGCCCCATCTTACCTAGGAGCCTGTCTAGTCCTCCTTATAATAGTACTCCTTTCATATTGTAGCACTACGTATTTGGATCCTCTAACAGAGAGAAGGAACTTGAAGTTGCTAAAGATGGGTCAAGCAACTCCTGTCCCTTTCAAAAGCTCCAACTTTTCCTAAGACCTTTACAGCCTTCCAGAGAAATGTTACCACCTTGGATTTAAGAGCATGCTGGAAGGAGATTCCTGGGGAATCTCCTGAGATCACTAGAGTCCAATAATTTGTGCACACCTGTAATTTGGGCAGTCACACCCACCCCAGGGAAATGCACAGAACTCCAGACCTGACAACTTTTGAGTTTCTCTTGTTGAAGAGGAGCACTCAGTATTGGTGGAAAATCAGCACCTTTCCTTGGACTTCACGCGTCATGTATTTCTCAGAGCCAGTGGAAGGAAACTTCCCATTGTGGTTTTGGTCCTTGCTGCCCTTGGTCCAGGACCTCTCTATTGCTCTGCTGCTGTCTCTGTCTATTGTCTTTTCTGGGGCCATGTGGCCCCCAGAATAAATGGTTTCCTGAAGAGCCATATAAATAGTTGTCTCTTCTCCAAAGAACCAAAGTTCTCCTCTGTATTCCTTTGACTTTAGTTCACTTCTTCCTATATCTGTCTGACCTCCCTGTTCATCTTTTTATTTTATTTTAGGAGGCAGTCAGGGCTGAGTGACTTGCCCAGAGTCACACAGTAAGTGCTGAATTTGAACTCAGGTCCTGCTGACTCCAGGGCTGGTCTCTTTCTATTGGGCCACCCAGCTGCCCCCCACTTGTTCCTCTTTTAAAGAATAATTCCATTACACATGATTAATATACATGGAAAAATTTGCTGTCTAGGGTGGGGGAAGGAAGGGAGAAAAAAATGGAACACAAAGTTTTGCAAGAGTGAGTGTTGAAAACTCTCTATGCATGTGTTTAGAAAATAAAAAGTTTTTAAAAATGAGTAATTCAGTGGTAGGGCCCAGATATATGAACTGATATTGAGTCAATCAATAATCCTCAACATGGTATTAAAGGGCAAGGGAAGAACAAGTGAGTTCACATGCTATTAAAATGCTAACTTTGGAAAAGAATTTTAGATAAGAGGAAGTACAAGAGGGATTCCGAAGGGCCTTTTCAGATTTATCCTGAGGATACCTTTTAGAGGAAAACATCTAATCAGTGTTTTCTGATAAATTGATCACTAGCCTTAGGTAGTAAAAAGGGCACTAAACGTGGTTTTGGCTCCAAATCCACTGTGGGCTTGCTGTGTGATCTTGCCATGTTCCCCGTGGTCTCTGGGCTTTAGTTTCCATATGCAGAGTGAGGAGGTTGGATTCCATGATCTTCAAGTGCCGTCAGGTGTGATGGTCTATGATTTACCGATGTGATGAAGAGATTCTGGCCTAAACAAAGCCTTGGGCTCTCTGCAAGGAACAACTCTGTCTACACACAGCGGGCTCTAGCAAAGGACGCTGGGTTCCAAGTCAGATAATCGGCGTGAATGTAATGTGGAAAGTTCTTCTGCGTCCCACCTGGGTGGGGCCAAGTATTTTCGGCTCTGAGTCTTGGCTCTCAGCCCCACTATTAACTGGCTGGGTGACCTTCTTCCTTTCCCGCTCTGGGCCTCAGTTTCCTGTTCTGTGCAATGAGGAGATGTTGGGCTTGAGGGTCTCTCAGGGTCCTTAATCATCCCCATCTGTGTTCCTTCCCTGGCCAGCCGTTCACAAAAAGGATTATCCCGGCCTCTTATAGGAAAATAACAAGGACATTAAAGAAAGAGGAAGAGGCGGTCTTCTTTCTTTCCTCATTCCCCCTCAACTTTTGCCTAATCTCCTAAAGTTGGGCTGAGCGGAGCAGAGAGAGCAGGCTCCAGCTGAGCTGGTCCCTCAGCAATGCACACCTCCTTGTTGGACATTCATTATCAGGCCTCATGTTTGCCTTTTATCTACAAGTCCTCTTCAGTGTTCAGCCTAAACTACACGGACACCTTGGGGACCGACATTTCCTCATTCATGCCTTACCTTAAACAGCATATGCTCACACATCAAAGGCGAGGAGCTGCCTTTGATGTTACAAAATGAAAAACGCCTCCTGATTTGCCAAGACCCGGGGAACTTCCAGTTTTCTCTATTTCCCTTAAAGGGAAAACACACAGGCACATGCCAGAGCTCAGCCCACAGAGGTGGGAATGTCTCTGCCATGTTTACCAAAGAGAGGGGAGGGTTTTCTCGCTGCAGAAAGCTGCCGCAGAAGGCCCGGGATGTCCTCGCCCACCCTCTGGACCACCGACGCCGAGGATGGTTTGTCTGCCCCGCAGAGGCTGGAGAGGAGGCCGGGCAACTCCAGTGGGCACCTGGGTCATGGAAATGAGAACGTCAAAGGAGGGCCTGCCCACCCCTCCCGGCTGCCCATGAGAAGTCCAAGCTCCCATGGGGACAAGGAGCAGCTCAAAAAAGCATTTATTAAGCACTGAGGACACAGAGAAAGGTCGATAGAGGTCCTGCTTCAAGGAAATGGACATTTAATGGGAGAGGCAACATGCAAACAACTGCATATATACAGAATGAATTGGAGATAATCAAGGGAGGAGAAGAACTAATGGGAAGGAAGATCGAGAAAAGAAATGGAATTCTAACTGGGACTTGAAGGAAGTTGGGGAAGCCAGAAGGCAGAGATGAAGGGAGGACATTCAAGGAATGGGGGACAGCCATTGAAATAGCCAGCTGGGAGATGGGCATCCTGGGAAGAACAGCAAGGGGAGCATCCCTGGGTCTCAGAGTGTGTGGTGGAGAGAAAGCCAAGGCGGGGGGGGATGCGAATGCTGGAGCAGCAGCCTTGGTTAGGGCCTCACTCCCTTAGGAAGCCATCCTTCCTCACCTTGGATTTCCCTGCTCTCTGAGCTGCCACAGTGCTCACTGACTGTCCCGAAATGCTGGCTCAGAAGGCACCTGATGTTCCACATCTTTCGCATTCGGTACCGGAAACAAGTCTTATTTATTCATGTCATTATCCCTTGTTACCTCACCCACACTAGGTACTCAACAAAGGTTGGTTAGTAGTAAGAACAGCCCACACTTCCATAGTACATAGGTGAGGAAGCACTTTTCATTCAGCCACCCTGTAAAGTAAAGCATGATGGGCCAAGTACTATTGTCCCCACTTTATAGATCAAACAATTGAGACCCGTTGGAGCTGAAATGGATTACCAATCATAAAGCCACAAAGTGATAAGACCAGAATTTGAACTCAAATCTCTGACTTCAAGATCAAAGCTCAAAAAAGCACAACAATCGAGTCCCTTAAATTGTTGAATTCATTTTATTTTCCTAACAGTCCATAAACTCATTAGTGGCAAAGGCAGTGTCGCACTTGTTTCCTCCCCAGTCCAACTCTCGAGGTGTCGTGTATCCATCAGGGCCAGGACTGATATCTGCTGTCTCCTTCCAGTCCCTTCCCATCACAAACACACACACCCCTCCCCAGGATGGCCCTCTGGCCCTGCTCCCCACTATAGCCTGTATAGGATGAAGCACATGCACACGGAACAGGAAGAGAGCAAGACACGATAAAGTAAAGTGATGAGGTGATTCAGGCCAGTTCCAATAGACTTGGGATGGAAAGAGCCATCTGCATCCAGAGAGAGAGCTATAGGGGTTGAATGGGGATCAAAGCAGAGTATTCTCACCTTTGTTGTTGTTGTTGTTGCTTGTTTTTTTTTCTTTCTCATTTTTTTCCCCTTTTGATCTGATTTTTCTTGTGCAGAATGATAAATGTGGAAATATGTTTAGAATTGCACATGTTTAACCTATATTGAATTACTTGCTATCTAAGGGAGGGAGAAAGGAAAAAGAAAGGGAGAAAAATATAGAACACAAAATTTTACAAGGGTGAATCTTGGAAACTATCTTTGCATGTATTTTGAAAATATAAAAAGTTATAGATATAAAAAAGCACAGGTTGAAACTAAATGTTATCTAGTAGTAAGGCTATGCAATATGCAAGCTATTGCAGTAGTCTGCTAGTAGGTTTGCCTCAAGTCTCTCCTCACTCCACTCCATCCTCCATTCAGCCATTAAAGTGAATTTCCTAAAGTTCAGGTCCCATGATGTCAACCTCCTACTCAATAAACTCCAGTGGAGCCCTATCTCTTCCAGGATCAACTACACAATGCTCTGTTTGACAATCAAAGCCTTCATAACCTGGTCTCCTTCTACTTTTCCAGGATTCTTACACTTTCCTCCCAAACATACATTCTTTGATTTGGTGACAGTGGCCTCCTAATTGTTCCACAAATGAGAAGGAAATTTACTTCTGTTATAGTTTAGAAAAAAGAATAACAGAAAAACTATGAATGACTGTTATTTTAAGTATTATAAATACTCGGATTAACTACCTGTGAAGGAATTTACTCTCCACCTCCAGAGAAAGAACTAATAATAGAAGTATGTATAGTATCATTTATACATAAATATATAGACCTATATTCATAGATAGATATACCTATATAGCTATATCCATATAACCCTGTGTCAATATCTCTGTGGCTTTCTTTAGTGAGGACTGGGGAGAGAAGGAAAGGAAAAAGACAATTTGGAACTTAAAATGTAACCAAAAATAAATAAATGTTTACTAAATGATTAAAAGCTATGCGTAGTCAGAAAGATGAGAAATCATAGACATAATCTCTGTTCTGAGTTTAGAATCTTGCAGTGGGAGTCAGAAGACTTGGATCATGGATTATAGGATTTAGAATTGAAATGAATCTTCAGAATCACCTAATCTGACCCCTCCTCATTTTGAAGACAGGAAAATGAGGTCCAGAGACAAGGAATGATTAGCCAAGTTTACATAGTAATAGTAACAAAGCCAGCATTCAGATTCAGTAGTCCCTAACTCTAAATGCAGAGCTCTTCCCATTATGTTGAGAAGTATGTAAAGGATTCAAAAATTAACTCCAGATCAAAAGTTTACATGGGCAAGAGCCCATTTTAATTTTTTTGTTTCTCTCTTTTTTTTTTCTCTTCCTCTTTCCTCCATCAATCCCTTTTATCTCTGTTTTCTCTGTTTCTCTCTGTGTCTCTCTCATCTTTTTTTCTCTCTGTCTTGCTATCTTTCTGTCTCTCTGTGTCTGTCTGTCTCTGTGTGTGTCTTTCTCTCTTCTATCAGTTTCTGTGTCTCTCATCTTTTTCTCTATTGCTCTGTCTTGCTATCTTTTTGTCTTTCTGTCTGTCTCTCTCTGTGTCTGTGTCTCTCTCTCTCTTCCCCCTGCTCCTCCTCTCTCTTTCTCTCTCCCTCTTTACCCCTCTCTCTTTCTCACTCTCTCTTGCTCTCTCTCTCTGACTCTGTCTTTCTCTCTCCCTTCTTCTCTCTCTCATCTCTCTGCTTCTATCTGTCTCTGATCCTGTCTCTATCTCTCTCTTTCTCTCTCTTTCTCTCTCTCTCTCTCTCTCTGTCTCTCTCTCTCTCTCTCTCTCTCTCTCTCTGTGTTTCTCTGTCTCTCTGTCTCTTTCTTTTTCTCTCTGCCTCTCTCTCTGCTTCTGTTTCTCTCTTTCTTCTCTCTCTCTCTCTCTCTCTTTCTGTGTCTCTGTCTCTGTCTGTGTGTGTGTCTCTCTGTTTCTCTCTCTCTCTCTCTCTCTCTCTCTCTCTTCTCTCTCTGTCTCTCTCTGTCTCTCTCTTTGTTTCTGTCTTTCTCTCTGTCTTTCTCACTGTCTCTGTCTCTCTCTCTCTCCTTTCTCCCTCTTCCTCTTTTTTCCTCTCCCTCTCCCTCCCTCCCTCTCCCTCTGTCTCCTTCCCTCATCCATCCCCTGTCCATCTTGCCTCTGCCTTTAACTCATAGTTAACCTTGGTCTTGCCTTTTCCATCTCTGAACCTCAGTTTCTTTATCTGTCACATAAGGATAATCATATCTGGCCCGCCAACTTCACAGGGCTGTTGTGAGGATCAAATGAGAAAATGCTTAGGGAAGTAAAAAGCTCTTATGCAAATGTTAGGGATTATGATTATTATTATGAGATGGCACCAGCTGGCTCTGGCGCACTGCTGGCAGCCTGGGGCCAGCTCCCCTCCCCCAGCCTCTTCTTCCTCCACCCCCTGAGGAGAGTTTCAGGGCACCACCTGACTGTCACTGCCACCCAGGGCCAGCAGACTAGCCTTAGCCCTTGATAATTCCAGTCAGAGGAATAACAGGCCCCCCCTGGGCTGAGGCCTTTGATCTGCCCAGCCTCAGACTGGACTGATTTACCAACAGAGAATGGATGGGAAGTTTCAGAGCTGGGCCCTCCCTCCACCTCCAGCCAGGACCAGAATATCCACCTAGGAAGGAGCTCTCCTTAAAGGGACACTACGGAGGCCGCTCCACAGGAGCAGGGGGAAAACTTTAGATGCTTAAGTGCTCCTGGGGCTGCCTGAGCCAGACCAGCGGCTCCCGGACACCCTCCTCCCTGCTCAGAGTGTAAAAATCATGGCAATTTTTGAGTTAGAAAAGAATTTTGAAATCGTCTCACCCAGAGTTCTGAAACCATTTTTGTTCATGATGCAGCATTCTTCAATATGAAAAGTCACAACTGTCCTGGATGCTTCCATTGGTAACCTCAGAGAATTGAGAGACTGGTGTGTACAAAGTTTCCACAGGCATTTCTGTTCAGTTCAGGATCACATGTCTTTGGAAGAGTGTGTGTGTGTGTGTGTGTGTGTGTGTGTGTGTGTGTGAGTAAAATGCAAATATTATTTAATTTTTTAAGTACACATACACTAGACAAGCAAATTTATTTTAAACAAAATTATTTAGGAGTTGTCTTTTATCTGCAGTAACATGATAGCTAAACTGCCATGACATAATCAGCAAAATTCGTGTACTATCATGGGCTTTTTAAGAACCATTGCTCTGGTCCAATTCCTGTCATTTTACAGATAAATAAACTGTGACCCAGAAAGGGAGGTAACTTGCTCAGTCCTACAGCCGGTTAGTGGCAGCAGAACCAGGACAAAAATGCACATCTCCTGCCTTCCAACCCGACATTTTTTCCAATGCACCAAGAAGTTCTCCTGGCTCTCTGGCAGAGTGCGGCCCTGCTCAACGCAAAGGAATGAACAAAGTGAGCCCTTCTCAGCCCCTCAGAGCCCCAGGATTAGATCTATAGCCACCAGATGTAGTTCTGTTTTGCCCTATGCTCTTTTATCCTGGGATAAGGAAGGCACTGGGATTTGCTGGGAAGGCTGTTAGGAAGTAGACTTAAATTCAAATCCCAGCTTCTCCAAAGACTGACTTTGTGACCATATCCTTCATGAATCTCCTTTTCCTCATCTATAAATTAAAGATAATACTTTCTTCTTCTATAAAATAACACTTGCACTAATCCCTGGATAGTTTGTGAATAAAGAATATTAAATATCGTAAAGGGCTAGACATGTGATTTGTTGCTGTTTCCAATACTGCGTATTGAGAAGAAGACGGCAGAGAGGGACCAAAATCTCTGAGATCTGGTCCCAGCTCTGCCACTACCATGACTTCTGTAAGTCACTCACCTCTTGACTTTGATTTCCTCATCTTGTTATTATGAGATTAAAGGAGATTATATGCATCCGCATGTTTTGAAACTATGAAAGGACTTTACAAAGCAAGGAAGTTTCCTTTACCTCCCCTAAGGTAAAATAGAAGAAATTCCATGGAGTTTCTGTTTGTCTTCATCCTTTCCTGATGCAAAGGGAAGAATGAATTAGAGATACTTACACCCAAGGGTATGCTGGTAAATGTTTAATAACCAGTTTTCTTGGGGGGAAGTACATATGATACACTTTTAAGTTTAAGCTGAATTATTGACATTTTCTCCATCACTTTCTTAAGTCTAGACAATCCACAAAACAATAAATCAAGCCTTGATTTATATCTGAACTCTTCTGAGGCGTAAATGCTTACATGAAACATTTAACAATTGGCCCCTAAGAGCTGGCTCTAGCACATTTACATTCTGTCCTGTGTAACCCTGGACTAGTCACTTAACCCTATGTGCCTCAGTGACTCAGTTTTCCTCGAGTTTCTTGAACTGGAGAAGGAAATGGCAAAGCAAGCCAGTATTTTTGCCAAGAAAACCCCAAATAGAATCATGAAGAGTCGGACACAACTGAAAAAAATGACTGAATGTTGTGGGTCAGCTGTCAAGTGACCAAAGATCCATTAGAAGGACATATAAAGAATCATTATTCATTCAAAAGGGTGATGGATTCTGGATTCTAATTCATGGTTGTGCTGTTTCTAACATGGTCTCAGTTTCCTCATCTGTAAAACTGAGGACATTTGACCAGATAGCCTCTAATATTCTAAATCTATGATATATTCCCAAGTTTTCCCACATTTATATTCTTTGTCATGATTATTTTTATTTTATGGATTTGCTGTTTTGGAAACATCATTTTTAATTGATCTTTAATGTTCACAGTGGACATTTTCACAGAATAAATAGTAAGACAGACCTAGACAAAGGAGTATGAAAAAGATAAGTCTCGAGTGAATATTCTCCACTTTCATCCCACCAAGCACAAGATGTTCGAAGCTCCCTCAAAACCTTCTCTAGGGCAGCTGTGTTCTTACACGTCTCAGGCAATGCCTTCTTTCATCTCCTCACCGGCATATTAGTGAGCAAAGGCACATCAGGTCACCTGTGGTCCAGGTGAGGGGATATAGCTGCCCTTAGTGACTATAACATTATGGGTCAGCGGGCACATACAGAACTATATCTTGGCCAGATCTTCACCGTGGTGAGAGGCCGGTAATTGATAGGTACTTTGAAGCCAGCTGAGCATCACTCCCCAAGCATAATCCTATGCCGTTGTTACCATCAAGGTCACAGTGGCAGATTAGGAAAGGAAGGGTGTAGAAACAGCCAAGTTCATACACCATTATATAATTGCCAAATTTTCTTCTTTTCTAAAGGAAATGGGACAAAGAGACAGAAAATTGAAGGGCAAAACTGGTCCAGATTAGACTAAAGGAAGAACTGCCTGCTGGGGGATGGGAGAGGAGGATAAATAACCTGAAGAGTAGTCTGATATTTGTTATGAGGTAGCAGGCTTTCAGTTTGGACTGAGTGAGAATTGAAATTAATTAAGTCAATCTCTCTTTTCTCACCTTCTTCATTATTCTTTTCTCTTTTGAAGGTGAAGAGGAAGGAATAGGATAATGGAATGATTTTCCCCAGAGAACAACTGAACATTTAGTGAGGGCTTTTTCCAGGGAGGGAAAAGAACAATAGTTGCCAGAGTTCCACTTGGACCCTCTGACCAGTGTGACTTGGGCTCTAGTCTAGGGATATACTGGCTAGCATAGGGAACACAGTATAATTTACTTTCCCTGATCTTTTCAGTTCTCTGTTCAATGTCTCCCTATTAGTTACCACATAAAATTCACACATCCCAATTGAGAACACAAAACCCCTTCCATAATCTGTTTCCATCCTATCTATTTAGTCTTATCACTCAATATTTCCCAGCACGTACCATTCCCTATATCAAACTCATTATTCTTTATCCCTTAATAGAATCGCAGGATTTCACTAGCAGAAAGTAACTCAATGGGTGTCTAGTCTAACCTAGTCTTAAAAAAAGAAATCCCTCTAGAACATTCCTAACGAATAGTCATCTGGCCTTTTTATGAGAAAAACCATTACCTGGAGAGGGAGTCAGGCTATTTCCCTTCGGAATAGTAATTAGATCATAATCTAATTAGATTGTCTTTGAGGGTAGGGGCTGTCTTTCATAGGGCCCCCCTTTTGGAGGGATTTCCCCTCCTTAGAACAATGTCTGATATATAATAAGTGCTTAATAAATGTTGACTGACTGATGATTATGATCAGGCAGCTAGTTGACATAGCAGATTATTTGCTAGAATTACAACCAGGAAGATGCACTTAAATCCTGCCTCAGATGCTTAACTGGCTGTGTGACTTCTGTTTGCCTCAGTTTCTTCATGTGCAATAATAATAGTCCCTGTTTCCTAGGGAGCAAGGATCAAGTGAGATAGAAATATTAGCAGCTTTGCACTTTCCTGCTACATAAATGTGTATATACTAAGTGTTATTATGAAATAGAATATCTCCGCCTCTCCTCACCCTGCCTAAATGTCCTTTTCCATACTCTTCTCCTCCTGAGTCCCAGTTCAAGGACCCAAAGTTCCACCTTTTCCAGGGAACTTCCTTGACGGCCTGGTCGCCCAGGATGATTGTTCATTCTCTCAATGTTCGTCATGTTCACCATCTGTACCTCTAACCGCACATTCAGTGTAAAGCCCGTTGGGTTACTCGGGCTCTCTTGGGTACGAGTCCTGACTCACCAGATAGCCAGCAAGTTCCCGGGGGACAGGGCCCCGTAGGCCTAGCACAGGCCTAGCCACGGGCACAGGAGGCGCACCCGTTCTCGGGGGTCCCCCCTCCTCGCCCGCCGCTACTCCAAGGAGCCCCGTCTGACCCACGGTCCGTCCCCTTCCAGCCGGGGGACGGGTTCACGCCAGATGCTCGGTACATTCTTCATCAATTTCTTATTTCATAAAAATCAATTTCTGTTGCATTTTTGCACTGTACATAAAAGACTGTGGCATCAATTAGCCTTCATTCTCTCTCTCTCTCCCTCTTTTTTTTCTTCGTTGTCGTCTTTTTTGGAAACCTCTTTGTAGGGAAAAATCTCATATTTCAGCAATTTGCATTATCCACACAATCTGCTTTGAAGTTCTAAGTTATGGTAAGAAAAGGATCCACTTATCTGCCCATAAAAAATGTTCAAAGCTTATAAATTCCCTGAAACAGATGTACATTATCATTGGATTTGCCTTTCTTTTTGCTGGTGCATGGCTAATAGAGTTTCGGCTGCTCCTTCACACCCCCCTGGTTAGCATCTTTTCTCTCCAGAAGCCTGCGCCCCACCGGGCATGTGCACACTTCAAAGATCCTGGCCTGTCTATTAGAAACAAAGCACAAACCGGGAACATAGGGGCCCTTTTAAATTCCCCACATTTAAGTCAATATCGTTTCTCTCTCTTTTTTCTCCTCCTTTGGCTAGGGGACATAAGAAGTTTATTCCCTCCCCGCTTTGAGCTGCCAGCTTCCCTCGCTGGCTTGTGCCAATTCAGCAGCGGCCCCTCCGCCAGGCAGAGAAACACAAAATTACCGCCTCAGCCCGCCTCCCCCATTTGTTGTGTTTCTTCCCTATTTTCTTCTTAATTCCCCAGCTCAGGAAACTCCAATTTGGGGGCTGTGAGGGGACAGACCAGTCCTGAATACAGGCAGATAAGTGGATTTCCAGGGCCCCACAGGAAGGGCGTGAAGCTCAAATAAGGGCAGACGCAGGCTATCCGTGTAAATAATAACATACCTTTCCTGCAGTCCTTTAGAGTTACAAAGGGCTTTTCTCTCATTAACGTTTTGAAGCGGGTGCCACAAATGTGATTATGTCCATTTTATAGAAGAGAAAACTGAGGCTGAATGGTGAAATGATTTGTCCATGTTAGTAAGCGTCGGCAGTCTAGATTGGAATCCAGGGCTCTGAGAGAAAGGAGAGCTAGAAAAGGAGAATGGCGAGGCTCTGGAAAGTCATCTTACTAAATGAGGCACTGAACATTCGAACCAAGAGGTCAGGGGGAAGGATCATGATGAAAGAAGAGGGAAGGAGGAAAATAGGGGTGGGTGAGAAGGGACAGGGAACCCTAACGGTAAACTAGGGACTGGATCCGGAACCATTGTCAAGGCTTAGATAGGGAGCTCAGCCTTTCTCCAGAGTCACAGCACACCACGGTGCGAGGGAGGACTCGAGAGGACATCTAGACCAACCCCTCACAGGGCACCCATCCCCTCTGCAGTGGTCCTGACAAAGAAACGCACCAGCTTGGTACCATTGAAAGAAGGAAAGATTTTGCAATCAGAGGGCCTCAGTTCAAATCCCTCCCTGTATATTTACCCATTTCTATCCTCCTGGGTGCCTTTGGGAAAATTCCAACCTCTGGGCTCCCCATAGGGTTTCCTCAGCTATAAAATGAGGGCGTTAGGCTGGATGGCCTGAGAGGTTCCTTCCAACTCTTAATTTGTGAGCTGAAGACTTTCTATCCATCCCTCATCCCCGCCTCAGGGTGACTTTGATACGGCTCCTTTAGGAATTTGGCATATATTGTTGTTTCTGCACCATATTTAAGTCTGCTTTGGAGTCCAATGTGATAGGATCAGGTTGAGAAGGAAGCAACCACCTCAAATGAGTTAATAAACTTACCATGATGTTCATTGGGCCTACAACTGGTATACTTTTATATAGCATTCTAAATAAAAAACCAGCGTGACCCAGTGGGTAAAGTGTTGGCTTTGGACCCAGGAAGACCACAGTTCAAACATTACACTAATTTGCTGAAACTGTGGCTAAGGGACATTTAATCTCAGACTATTCTCTGATATTTATCTACAATAGGGGTTATTAGTTTGTGTTGATGAATGGAGTGGCCACACTGGGAGCTCCCCATAATTGCAAAGTCACAGATCACTTCTGTATTCACTTTTTTTTTTTTACTTCACAATAGAAAGTTCCAAACCAGATAACCCATGTCACATGAGCTGTGAATTCCCCATAAACTTGAAGGGCATAAATGTGACTGGGTCTCTAAACACTATCTTTTGCTGCATGGATGCCGTGATTGGGGATATAACAGCATCATAATGACCCAGCTGTTCTGGGTGTCCCTGTCACAAAGTAAGTGACTATTAAATACTTATTGAATTGAATAATACATGGAATTTTTCAATAGAACAAAAGCTCTTGGAGCTCGGGGATCCTTTCCATTTTTGTCTTTGTACCCCCTAAGCCTAGCACAGTGCCTGGTACCATGACACACGAGCTGCGAATTCCACATAAACTTGAGGGGCATGAATGTGACTGGGTCCCTAAACATTATCTGTTCAGACATAGATGCCATAATTGTAGATATAACAGCATCACAATGACCCAGCTGTTCTAGGGTGTCCCTAGAACAGAATAAGTGACTAATAAATGCTTATTGAATGAAATTGAATAATACACGGAATTTTTCAATAGAATAGAAGCTCTTGGAGCTCAGGGATGCTTTCAATTTTTGTCTTTGTATCCCCTAGACCTGGCACAGTGCCTGGTACATTTTTTAAAAATAAGATCAGAGTAGGGAGCTCCCTCGGAGAAAACTCCTCCACCAATGTGGATCATCAACCGCCCTGAAATGAGTGGTCTTATAAAGTTGTCCAGTGCACTGAGAGGTTAAGTGATTTATCCAGATTCACACAGGCCCCACATCAGAGAAGATGACCCAAGTCATTCAGCCCCCGAGCCCAGCTCTCAAGTCCTGGTGCCACACTGAGTCTCCCACATGTATGGCAAATATAGAGAACATTTAATAAATGTTGGTGAAATTAAGTCATGTTCATGACAGAAGGCCCTTTGTGAGGGCGATCTGCACGTAAGGGACTGCCTTCTGGGGTTGGACCTCGTCCCAAGCGAGAACAAATGGTTTCTCTGAAGACACAGGCCAAGGAGGCCCGTAAGGAGCTGGCGATTATTTTCTGGAGTCTTCAGCTAATTCTCCAGGGCTGAGTCTACATAGTTGGGATGTTAACAGGCTGAAGTAGCTCTGGATTTGCCAATCAGCAGCTCAGCCCGCCCAACAAGGGAGCAGTGTTCAGGGCACATCATGAGGCACTTGGCTGGTGACCAACACCCTCCTGTCCCTTGCCTGGGCCCAGAGGCTGGGAATAGGCCTCTGACACAGGTCACAGAAACGAGTCCAAAGTCATTTCCCCCATGAAAAGCAGTATTTCATCAGGAAAAGCTCCGTAGATACTCTGGAAAGTATGCCAGACTGAGAGTCGGGAGACACTGGCCGCCGGTCATCCACTGGGTGATTCTCAGCAATTCATTTCCTTGGTCGCCTCCTCAGGAAAATGGGGTGGCTGAAGGAGAAGGCTCCACGGCCTCCCCCAGCTCTAAACCCCACAATCTTATAGAATCTTAGTCCTCAAACAGACTTAGAACATTATATCTGTTAGAATCCTTACAATTGTTAACTCATTAGAGTTGACAGAGACAATAATTATCTAATTTAGTATGGTTCAGTATGATTGATCTGATCTTACAAGGAGATATTATGGGCCAGAACTTGAAACAAGGTACTAAGTGGAACCGATAGAAACAATGCTTATGTTCACACCTTTAGAGAGCTCATAGAAGCAAGAAGCTCCCAGGGCCAGAGAGCACTCTGGGATAGACACAGAGCACTCTGAGAGATTGAGAGCCAGAAGCCCTTTCTCGGAGGCAAGAGAGATTCATTCCAACTTTCACCTTGGTGCTGGCTGGAGATATTTGGAAGAAGAGAAGCTGAAGCTGACAGAGCACTCTGGGAGGAAGCCCACAAACCCACTCTCAGAAGTAGAGTCAGATTCGTTCCATCTTCCACCTTTGTGCTGGCTGGAGGCTGAAGAAAACAGAGGCAGAAGCAAAGGACAAAGCTGCAAGAGCTCTTGGAGAAATAAACGTTTGGGATTTTATCAGCTGGCTGCATTTGAGGTGATTATTACTTTTAACTGAAACTAAGGCTGCCTCCAGAAAACCTCCCCAAGAAACCTGCTCCCAGAGAGAACCATTATATTTTAAAGAAGAAAAACACCACAATGTCAAAAGCGGAAGGGACTTTTATAGCAAAGACCATGGGGTCAGGGGTCAGGGGAGCATCTCTGTGACTGCAGGCAAGCTGTGAGCCTGAGTTTACTTATCTATAAAGATGAAAGGGCCAGGGGCTCAGTCCTCATTTTTACTGGACGGTAACACAATAGCCACTGACCCTTCTCTAACACTTTGCTTTCTCATCATCAGCCTGTGCACCCTCGTTTTAAAGTTGAGAATGAAATGAAGAAAATTTAAATGATGGGTCTCCGGTAGCTCAGGTAGTCGTAAGAGTCTAAGGTAGATCTCTTAAACTTTATCTCTAGGGGTCTTATCTATTAACCCAAGCCAAATTCTTGAGAACAAATGAAATGAACTTTTAAGTGCTAATACAGATGTATATATGTATATATATAATGGTTCTACTACATATGTGTGTCTATGTGTATACATGTATATAGGGTTCCACTGGACCATTTCCAAGGTCTTTTCTGTGCTTTATTCTGATTTGGGGGTCACTGTTGGGTTGATTTGAAGACCGTGGCTTAAGTTGCTTGGGGCCAGCCTAGAAAGAAGGGTTTGGGGTTGCTCAGGCTTCTGTTGCTCTCTCCCTGCCCAGGTAGCACAAGTCAGCCTCCTCCCCCCAACCTAAAAACTGTCAAGTCCTCTGCCACTCTGTCAATTCCTTGAGGGTTGGGACTCTTTTCTTCTAGTCTTCCAGACCTACCCCCTCACCCCTAGCATAAAGGCCTGGTACATGAGGCATTCATTTGTTGATAGATTGACTGCTTTCTAAGAGCCCTTTCAACCTTTTTTTGTTCAGTGGCACCCTTAAATTATTCAAATTCCCATGGCATCCTCAGAAACTGGATGAGAGGACGCAGAGCTGTCCAGGTAGATAGGAAAGGGAAAATAGGGCTTTGAAAGAGTGCAATAAGGCAGATGAGGGAAAGAAGAGTCGTGTCTCTCTATAAATACCAATCAGGAGGGCTCAGGCTAAGAAACGATATGATGGGAGCTGTGCGTTTGTTAGAAGACTCAGTTCTCCATCTCGATATTTCAGTTTTCTCATTTTGTAAAATGACAACCTGATTTCTAAGGTTTCCTTCCTTCTAAAATAGTCCATCACTCTTCTCTTCTAGTCCTTGATTCCCTCATCCATAAAATGAAAATAACAATCACCCTACTTGCCTCTAAGGACTGGAAATTAAAGCTAATTTGATAAACTGGTCACAATTATAGAAATGAGAACCATTATTATTAATATTTTGATTATTATCATTTCAGGATCACAAAGTAGAGACAAGTCCTAACCTATTGTATTTGACTTGAGAGGATAGAAATTAACAATAATTGTAATGATAGCATTTGATTCTTTATATAAAGAATATGATTCTTTAAGACTTAAGAAACACTTTATATTATTTCATTTTATTGTCACATCAACTTTGGGAGATGTGTCATTATTGTCCCCATTTCACAGAGAGGAAACTAAAGCAGCCAATGGGTAAGTGATTTGTCCAGAATTCATACAGCCAGTAAGTGTCTAAAGGAATATTTGAACTAAGGTCTTCCTGATTCCAAACCAATACCATTTACTTTACCACCTCATTATCTCAAAGCTAGGAGCAAAAAGAAGATGGACATAGAGATGGAGACAGAGAGAAGAGGGAGAGAGAAGAGGAGGAGAAGGAAAGACAGTGACAAAGAATAAATAAAGAGAAAGAGACCAAAAGAAAGAGAAGAAAGATGGGGGAGAGAAGAAAGAGAGAAAAAATAAAGACAGAGAGAGAAAGAAAGAGAGAGAGAGAGAGAGAGAGAAGAGAGAGAGAGAAGAAAGAGAGAGAGAGAGAGAGAGAGAAGAAAGAGAGAGAGACAGAGAGAAGAAGAAGGAGAAAACAGAAAAAAGATGAAAGAGACAGAGATAGGGAGAAAAGAGAGACAGAGAGAGACACACATACATACATACAAAGACAAGAGAGAAAGACACACAGAGAGCCAGAGAGAGAAATTAGGTCTACATAAGAAAGAAAGCTTTAGCCTTTAGAGTTGTTCAAAAGGGGAATGAGCTGCCTCAGACGGCTCCCAGTCACTAAGATCATCAAGTGAGGATGCTCTCAAGGAAATACCTGCTTAGCTATTGGTAGATGAAGTAGCCTCTGAGGTCCCTTCCAAACCTGAAATTCTGTGATCCCAGTATGAATCCATGCAGAGCAAATACTTCTGGGACACAGATATTGGATTTTGGATTTGGAGTTCCAATCCCAGCTTGACTACTCTTAGAACCTATGTAATCTTGGGCAAGTTACATCTTCTGGCTTCAGTTTCTTCCTCTGTAAAATGAAGGGGTTGGACTAAATTACCTATAAGGTCCCTTGTGGGTTTAAATCCTT
Organism: Antechinus flavipes; assembly: GCF_016432865.1. NCBI lineage: Eukaryota > Metazoa > Chordata > Mammalia > Dasyuromorphia > Dasyuridae > Antechinus > Antechinus flavipes. The sequence goes on along the minus strand of NC_067399.1, from coordinate 486,265,158 downwards.
TGATCCCATGAAAATGACTCTTAAGTCCTCCCTTCCCAAATGCCTTTCCCTTTTCATTGACAACTATTATAATGTAAATATATCAGTGGTATCTGGATTGTAGACCTCTCTTGGCTGGGAACCGTCTACCTATCACAGTGGGTATTTGGGGATTTCATTCATTTGAAGGGAGATTGGCAGTTGTGAACATACCAAACATGTTCCTCTTTTTTCCATTTTCAGCTTTACCTAGTGTTGCAATTTGGTGATTAGAGCACCTAGGTTTGAATTCTATTTTTGCTCCTGTGTGACCTCAGGAAAATCATTTAGCTTCTCTAGATTTCATTTTCCTTTTCCACAAAATAAAAAGATTAAACTAATAGTTCTATGGGGTCCCATCCAGCCCCAACCTCTATGCTTCTCGAATATCCCTTTAATTCAGATTTAGAACTAGAAGAGACCTTAGTGAATGGGGAATCCAACCCTTTCATTTTATAGAATAAATGACATGACACAGGTAACAAGTGGCAGTGCTGGGATCTGAACCAGGATCCTGTGACCCTCTATTGCACCATGATTTCTCATATGCAATACCTAAGTGGAAGGGGAATTGGAGGTGGATTCATGGAAGCTTCCTTAAGTCTTAGTTCCTTTAGGAAACTACTCCTCAGAGTTGAAGAAGGAAAGAATATCTTCCCTCCTCACTATCTTGTCATTCTTCAATCCTCCATCCAGGAGGCCTGTGGCCCAAGTTCCCATGCTTCCTGGCATTTTTTGCACCATTTCGTGGGTTTCCATGATTTTCCCTCCTCTATCTCCCAATAACACCTTGTGGTGCACTTCTTCTCAGGAAGGGATCAAGGAACTGGAGTCAACCTATACTACAGACAGCTAAGCCTTTTCTGCTCATTTATTTTCAGCTCCTGATAATCACTGATGGAGAGATAGATGCCATTAATTCCAATCTCAACATTTGACTAATGAGGCCGCTGAAATGTAAAAACAGTCAATGAATTGTTCACAGTCACCAGCTGATGTTTAAATTCAATGTTCCTTCCATTGTATAGGTTAAATTTCATTTGAATTGACTTGGAGGAAATTGAGATCAAATTCATGAACACACAGGGTTTTCTGCTCAAGATTCAGCCTATGTGTAACCCCAATGGGCATTTCTGCTATTTTTCTGCAGGGCAGATTCCCAATGTCAGTGCCTTGAGAAAGAGAAGGCAATGGAGTGCCATTCCCTTCTTCAAGCAGCTTCATGGGCTCCACATTGCTCCTGGAATAGAATATAAACTTCTCTGTCACTTAAAGTTCTTTATAATCAGGTTTTTTTATATGTACTCTTTGTTAGCTTTTCATATATTTGTTTATTGTTCCCATTAGATTGTAAATTTCCTAAGGACAGGAACAGTCTTTTGTTTCCTTTTGTTTCCCTATCTCTTAACATGGTGCCTGGCCCATTTGAAATCCTTAATAAATGTTTATTGACTATTTCATTCAGGCCTGCTGGCATTCTATGCCCTTCTTCCCTGACCTATGGGAAGGGAAGCAATATGAATTCTGACCATGTATGAACCAGAAAAGACTACTAGGTCACAAATCAGGAATCTTGAGTTCTTTTACTATCCAGCTGAAAGACTTTAGAAAGGTCATTTTGTCCTGTTCCTCAATTTCCTCACCCAGGCAATTGGAAGAATAGCATCACCTGGACACAGAGATAAAAAGAAGTCATTGTTACAAATCAGGGTTGAGACTTTCCCGTTTGACAGGTGCACCTAAGATGGGGCATATGGGCACTGTGAGCACAGCCCTAGAAATGAAGGGCCCATTTGTTGTTCAGTCATTCAGTTGTATCTTATACTTCACAACCTCTCCAGTGGTTCTCAAACTTTTGTTCTATCTTTATACTATTTTAAAAACTATTGAGGATCTGTCTAAAGAATTTTTGTTTATGTGGTTATATTGATATTTACCATATTAGAAAAAAAACTAATTTGAATTTGCAGACCTTCTGAAAGGGTTTCAGAGACCACCAGAGAATCTCTGGACTTGACTTTGAGAACCAGTGTTTCTCAAATGAGGCTTTCTTGGCAAAAATACTAAAGTGGTTTGCCATTTCCTTCTCTGGAGGATTAAGGTAAATAGAAATTAAATGACTTGCACAGAGTCACATAGATAAGAAGTGCCTGAGGCCAAATTTGAACTTTGGTCCTTCCTGACCCCAGATCCCTTACTCTATCCACTGAGCCATCTAGCCACCCCCAAAAGTCAATAATTGAACCCTAGTTCTCCCAGGAAGGACTCCCTCATACCAAAATAGAGATGAAGAGGTAAAAGTCAAAGTTGGGGTTTATTAATTCTGTTTGTATCCTCTGGCAGAGAGAGTATAGCATATTAGTAAGCAATTCATAAATGCTTATTGATTAACTGATTAAGCATTCCAAAATTCAGAGGCAAGCAGGAAAACAGGCATCCAGAGGATGAGTTTAATTGAATGTTTTTGGAAAAGTTTGTGAGAGAGGGACCCCAAAACCCCACCACAACAAGGAAAGATGCAAGACTTTCTGAACTAGTAAAACTTTAATTAAGGAGAATTCCTCTCAGCACATTTTTTTTTTTTGCTATTAAATAAATAAAGCATTTAGTCAAAACCATCTCTAGTTACTATACAAAATACTGAAAAGCAAACATCAGGAAACATAGGTTGGGGGGAGGGGGCGGATGGGGAGAGGGGATGGCGTGGATAGAAAGTTCCAAACTAAAGCCTCCCCCTGCCACAGGAGCTAAACCCTGCCCGTGTCTGCAAGTAGGTCTGTGACAGTATTAATATTCATGGGACCTTTCACATGATCACCCCATGACAGAGCTTGTCTTTTGGATCCGGGGGTAGAGGTGGGGGGGCTGGTGGGAGGGAGGGGGAGGAGGCGGCGAGGCGAGGCAGGAAAATGAATTTCAAAGATTCGATCAATCGCGAGAGCATATTCCAGGAGTCCACTTTCATTAGCGGGAATGCTGACAGGGGAGTTGGGAGTCAGCGATGAGATGCAAGGGCGGGCGTGATTGCCGCTGTTAGCGTCTCTGACAAGCTGCTCTTTGGGGGGACTTCAAGCGGCTCCTCCGCCGCCCCCCGCCTCCCACCTGCCCCGCCCCGCCTCCCCTCCCCGAAACACATTCAAGGGATGTTCTTGGCATTTTAAAAATTCCCCCGATCCCTTTGGCCCTGTAATGATTTGTGATTTAAAAAAGGATATTTGAAAAGAAAGAAACAAGGAAGAAAGTAACAGCGGCAGCTCCTGTCTGCTCCCCTTTGCCAAAAACCCTAATTGGCAATCCTCTGTCGCGGGGGGAGCCCCCTCCGCCTCTCCGAGAACAATGGCGTGACGCCGCTGACAGCTGGAATGTACATTCTGGTGTTTGCATGCTTCACAACACGAGTCACTCCAACACACCAGACTTCATTAACACGAGAATATAAATAAGCTTATTCCTTCTGCTCAACGTGGAGATGCCTTCTCTCTCCAGTCCGTAATTATATATGTGTGCGTACATATATAATAGGCATATTGTGTGTGCGTGTGTATACACACATCCCCACACACAGAGTAAAAAGACAATATAAAGAGAGTCGGAGGGGCTTCCTGGAACAATTCCGGGGGCAGAAAAGCCGGAACCACCATGTACAGATAATTCAGTCTTCTGTGTAATTATGTGAGTGGGGAGATGCGGGTGGTGGGGGGTGAGGGGGGACAGTTGTTTGGAAACTGGAAAATCCATCTAAGCGCCTGTAGACCAAGATGAGAAATCCCTAAATAAAACAGAATAGAGAACTGACAAGTTTCTAGATTGTTTTTTCTCCTCTCGCTTTTTTTTCTTTTTAAAGAAACTTCAATTATAGAGGGACAGAGAAGATCTTGAGAGACATGCAGCTTCGGGAGTAGGAAAAGGAAAAGAAAGGCAGGCTGTAATAGTGGAAGGGTTTTGGAGTTCTCCCTGGTTTAAGTCCCCAAAGCTACTGTTTTGATCCAAATAAGCATATGGGGGAAAGGCTCGGATTCCTCCTCTAAGATTGAAGGGGGAGAAAAAAGAAGATCTTCTCTGAAATGTCTCTGAAAATGTTCCTTTGGAAAACCATCCCTGTTCTCCAGAGGCCCAGGAGAGCCAGACATCCATATTCTATTCTCAAAGCTATAGGATGCTGGGAACCCACTACATAAAAAGGAAAGCATTCCAAAACGGACCCAGCATCCTCCAAAATATTCCACAGACCCCCTCTCCCACTCCATGACAACCTGAAGCCAAAAGTACCCTCACCAGAGAGAGCAGGAAAAGGTAGGAGTTGAAACTCACACACACACACATGAAATGCTCAGCGTGCCCCTTTTCTCCTTCTTTCTGGCCACGTCCAGCCTTCACCACGCAGCCAGACTGCAACCCTTCCTGTGGATTGGCCGCCCAGGCCCAATGTTCAGTTCTGCCCAATGCTGCCAGTGCCCTCTGACCCTATTTCCCCAGCCTCTCTCCTTCAGGTCTGCCTGATCCTGTCCCTCTTAAAGAGAAGGCGGGAGAGGAGAAAGTGTGGTATGCTTGCTTAAAAGAACACAGGGGCAGACCCCACTAGGGGGTAAAATTAAACCACATATCCCCGACCACAGCCACTTACACGTGAAAACCCATCTCCTGGGACAATAATTATATTTCAGAGAATCAAATCACAGATTTCTACAACACAAGAAAATGTACCTGAGTGTGTATATTTATATAAATATATATAGAGACAAAATAATATCTGTCTCTATAAATAGCTATATTTATATAATTATGTAGGTATGTACAATATATTTGCCAGCACTATAAGGGGAAAGGGTTTTTAACATTCTCAGTCACAACAACGATTTCAGAAGGAAAAGCCAACACACAACAGCTGGGAACAGGCCCAATTTTGTTGAAGGCAGGACTCAAAAAAACCAAAACAACGGTCCTGCGCCCATGTTCCTGTGGTCACTCCCTTTTCCAGTGGTTTTCCAAAACAAGTGTGGTTTCAGAGACAGACTTCAGCTACATGTATGTACATGTACTTCCCTTAAGAGCGAAGGAGAAGAGGAGAGAAGGGGGTTTCCTGATTTTTCCATCATAGAACAGTCAGGATTGCCTTCAGAAAAGAATCTGGGATTCAGACGAGGAGGTTGCTGTTTGGGGTAACTCCAATGACAAGCACAGCTAACATTCCCAGGGATAGGAATTAGGCCTACCAGACACCAAACAGGCCATGTAACCAGAGTCCATCAAAACCCCCCCGGAGCACATTACAATCAATTAAGGGGCAAATTAAAATCTAAGTAATACTAAGAGGTAGCAACAGTTTGTCGTCTCAGCAATTCTAAAGGTCTCTGGAAGCAGGACCAGGCAGCCAAGTTTGCCGGGGGAAGGCTGGAGTACAGGAGGGGAAATGGAAGCCAAGGAACCACTGGCTTATGGTGGTGGCCCTGCGCCCCCTCCCTCCCTGTGCAATGACCATCTGCAGGGAGAGCCCAGTTCTGACAGCCAGGGACTGCCTCTGCCATCCTCACAAGCCGCTACAAAAATTCACAAGTTGTTAATTAAGTAAGCTATGCAGTTTCCACAATATATAAATTAAGGTAAGTTTCTGTGTTTCCATATAGTTTCTAAAATGGAGACTAGTTGGATATTAGTGAAGTAACAACAACAAGAAGAATAATTATGAATAAGAATAATAATGCCTTGGGAGTTGGACATCTTGGGAGAGGGGTTCCTTCATACTGCGGTGGGGGTGGGGGTCTCTTGAGTGTGGGTGGGGCTGCTCTATGTCTGGTAGAAGTGGTGGTAATGGTGGTGATGTTCGTGGTGGTGGTGATGTTCGTGTCTCTGGACCATTTGCCCCACCTGGCCCTCGTACAGCACAACCGCGGGCAGATCTCGCACATGTTCCTTCTCCACCACTGTGCTCCCAGGGGGCTGCAGGCTTTTGCACATCTGCTGGCTTTCCTTGGCTCTCTGCTTGTGTTTCTTGTGCCCTGGCGGGGCCGGGCCAAGGAGGTAGGGTGGGACAGGGCGGGCCGTTGGGGAAGCCAAGGGGATGGTAGGTCCCAGGATCGATTTGCTTCTTGCTCCCCTCCCCGGGTGGGCTGACCCCACGTTTTTGCTCTGGGCTTTGGGGGACTTTACAAAGTGCTTGCTCAGATCCTGACCACCCCGGAGGCGCTGCTGGACTTCTGCAATCTTGGCGTATGGAATGTCCATGAAGTGAAAGGGGCCCGGTTCTGCCCCCTGGGACTTCCTGTGGTGCACATGGATGGTTTCGGGTTCGTGGGAGCGAGATCGAGTCTGGATGGGGACTCTGGTGGGCAGCTCAGGCTTCTGGGAAGGAGAGCCTAGGAAGCAACAAGCAGAGTCAGTTCTCTAATACCTCTGAGCATGAGCTCACAGCCCTGAACAGAGACAGATTTCACAGAAAGAGAATTTTCCCATTTCTCCGGTACTCCCCACACCCTGGAACAGCATAGAGCTACAAGACCCTGCTATATAACTGATCACAAGGCTGATTTTCTCTCACCCCACAGTGTCATCTACCTCAATTGTCCTTTCTGAACTATCGGACATGAAGTAATAATTTCTCTGGCGCCTGTGCTAGCTTTCCCACTGCCTTCTCTTTCTCATTCTTGAACTCAACTCCCATGCACCCTTACTGTCTACCAGCTCAAAAAAAAAAAAAATATATATATATATATATATATATATATACGTATTATTGACGTTCACAAAGTAGGATGCCGCTCAAACCACCTTCCAGCTTATTTAATACAGTCCCTTCTGTGTATTCCATGCTCCAGTCAAACTGGACAAACCTCTGCTTTCTGAGCGTGCTCTGCACTTTAACAGTCTTGGTTTACAGTGTCCCCCAAGTCTAGAGTGTCTTTTCTTACCCTTGCCCCCATCCCACTTCTTTACCTCCTGGATTTTTATTCGTCCCTCAAATTAAACTCAAATGCCACTTTCTTCATGAAGTCTTCTGTGATTCTCCTGGTCAGTAATAATCTCCTGGGACCTCCCTTGATACTCTGATTTGTAACTTTTCAAATATACTTTTCATATAATGGTTACAGTTCTCTCTTTCAATGTCTTATCACTGTGCTAAACCCTGTACTCCATGAAAGCAGGACCTTTCTTTCCCAGGTAAACTTGTATTTTTCTCTTACCTAGTACAACAAGCTATACACAGTATACATGAGATAAATGCTTATTGAATTCATTATGAAATGACTGGTTTTAAATGATCCCAGAAGTCAACATAAGGGACTTCTTCAACTAGCACAGGGATGCTCATTCGGATGAATTATTAAGCAGCAATCAAACTTGCCCTACCCTCGAGGGATTTCTTTACCTGGTCCAAACTTGGATGTGTAGTTTTCTATCCCTGCAAGATCTAAATAGTGGTTTCTTCTTTCAATGTTCTCATCCACACAATGGTGGTAGCGCCCAGATTGCTCCAAGTGGGCATCTCCATGGTACCTGGAAGGGAACAGAGAGGCATCTGAGCAACTTCACAAATAAGTAGGGGAGATAGGTTACAGGAAATAAAGTGGGTACGATACAATGGAAAGAACCCAGAGAGGAATTATTAAATTCCTGGAAGTGCAGCTTCAAAATAGTGCTTCATAGTCTCAGCAGCAGCAAGTGGGCCAGCCTGAGGGCAGGAGGACAGGTAAGGTTTATCTACAGAGTAAGAGGTTTCCCCTTTCTGATGATATTTGAGGTCCTCCACAATCCTCCATTTTAGAGAAATTAGAGTGGGAAGGAACCCAGAGATTTCCTGATGAACCCCGACCAAAAGAGGTAAAGTGACAGTCACTTTACCTTGTTTGGTCTATAAATTAAAGTTACTAAGTAATAGAACTAGGATTGGAACCCAAGCCTTCTCATTCCAAATCATCTACTTTATAATATCTCAATCCTTTTCTTTAATCAACTTTCCAATTTAGTCAGGTCAGACTTTTTGTTGTTCCCCCAAAATACTATTCATATCCCCCATCCTGAACCTTTGCTCATGCTACCGGAATTGTTCCCTAATTCCCAGAATTCCCTCTTCTCATTCCAATCCCACTCCATCCTTCAAGGTCCTGCTTGCCCCATACCTTCCCTCATCAGGCTGACCCACATCTATCTCGTTCTTTTCACCTCCTATAGCGCGAGTAGTCATGATTACCCAGCCTGACACCTACAAATGCAGCCTTCTAGTATTCTCAAATCTTTGTCTTACACATAGTAAGAGACCAATAAACAATTGTACAATTGCAGATTTTTACCTTTCTGGGTCTCAGCTTCCTTATCCAAGAGGGAATTATACTAAAAAATGGTCACCCCTTAACTGTTTCTTTTTGTTTGTTTGTTTCTGTTACTAGACTGTAGGCTCTTTAAGGGCAAGAACCACTTTTCTTTCTTTTCAAGCTTCCCCCAGAAGTAACCATGCCCCAAATTCTTGCTGATCAGCTGAAACCTTTGGAGCCCTTTCCCATGAGGTCCTTTCAAAGAGCAGCCTCAATCTTTTTTTTTTTTTTTTTCATTAAAGCTTTTTATTTACAAATCACATGCATGGGTAACTTTTCAACATTGACCCTTGCAAAACTTTGTGTTTCAAATTTTCCCCTCCTTTCCCATCTCCTTCCCTCCCAGAGATGGCAGGTAATCCAATACATGTTAAAATACATGTTAAATCCAATATATGTATACATAGTTATACAATTATCTTGAACAGCCTCAATTTTTGCCAGTCCCCAATGAGGATATTCCTTACCTGAGAGGAGCACGTTGTTTCTTCTCCAAGCTCCTCAGCTCTTCATTGGTCTTGCTCTCTGCTCTGCGCCTCAAGCTTGGTAGGTCTGTCCCCCATACCCAGGAAAGCACAGAAACAATGTCCAATGAGGGTCTAATTTTCATCCAACTTCATTTGATGTCATAGTACTTTGTCCTTCATTTGCACCCTCAATGTACTTTATTTTGTGTTACATTTATCTGTTTGTATATGTCTGATCATTCTCCCCTAGATCTAAGCTCCTGAAAGGCAGGAGAACATATCATATTTGGCTTTGTATTTCTCCTAATACTATTTTGTACTCTACAGACATTTCTTAAGTTTCTGGAATCCAAAGTCAGTCAGTTATGCATTGGTCCAAGTTTTTGCCTCAAGAGACATTTTTAAAAAAGGTATTTGTGAATCACAACTTCCCAAAAATAAGGCTACGAAAGCTAATAAGAAACTAGCATAGGACCCAGGGTTAAGTTGGTGTGGTAAAAAGGAACCTCTTATCCAATATGATCTAAACACAAAACACTTGGTGGATACTCCATTTTCCCTTAATAATTCTTCCACCTATTGATTTCCCAGTCCAATATTCTATAATCTAGTTCCAGAATCTCTCTCCTTCCTGAGACAGACCCTGTAATTGTTTCAGAACTGAAATGTCACATCTCTTCCTGCCTTTGTTTTTGTCATTCTAAAATAAAAGCCTTTCCTTTTACCATTCCATTGATCCAAATTCTTCAGGTCTCAGTTCAAGTCTTACCCTTCAAGTCAGAAGCCTTTGCCTTTTAAACTCGAGAGTCAGCAATTTCTTTCCTTTTCTTGTATGGCAATTGATTTCTGTAATTCCTCTATGAAGAAATTCACTTGCCATCCCCCCACCCCAACCCTCTCTGCAGAGGTGAACCTCACAAAAAAGGGGGGGTTAATTTATTTGTACTCTTGTTTTCTTCCCTTCTACAGTTTACCATTGATTCTTACCAGCATGATTGAGCAAAATACTCTTCCTCTTCTGACTCCCATCTGGAGCCACTGTGAGTTTCACCCGCAGAGTCTTGCTGGATGTAGGGGAATGGTTGACTGAGGAATCGACTACTTCATAGATAGTATGGAGCAAGCTAGTGATATCCTGGATGGGAGATTCAAGAAAAATTTCACACTGGGTTTTAACCAAGAATTTTCATATATACTAAGAAAAATAAAGTTAGGAAAAAAGTAGAGACAAAATTAATAGCCTGCTACCAATTAAGCTAGGTGGGTTAGTGAATAGAGTGTTGGACTTGGAAAGACTGATTTTCCTAAGTTCCAATCCAGCCTCAAACACTTACTAGCTGTGTGAGCCTAGGTTAGTCACTTGATGTTGTTTGTCTCTGTTTCCTTCTCTGTGAGATGAGCTGGAGGAGGAAATGGTAAACCATTCCAGCATTCTTGCCAAGAAAACCTTAGGATAACAATAATTTAGTCAGACCTGAATGAAAAATGACCGAATGACAACAATTAATAGAAAGATTGTCAGAGGTACTGCGTTCATGCAGGCTTTGAACAAATCATTTTCGCTTTCTGGCTTCTTCATCTGGAAAATACAAAGGTTGGACTAGAAGGCCTGTTATTTTTATTCTCCAGTTACAGATCTATGATTCTGTGACTGAGGGTCATGTTCTTACAACTCTCTCCAAAGTTACTGCCAAACACTGTGGGGATATCTAATAATAATATTATTGTTCTTAATAACATTATTAATAAGCATTTTCTCCTGCCTCTTCTCCCATTCTCACCCTTGTTCTACCTCAGAGCCAGGGTTAGCTCTTTGTTCATTTCTATCACACCTGTTCCTGGGTCACTGAGGCTGTACCAATGTGACCCAGTTGCTCTAGAATGCTCGAATTCTCAGGGATGTTCGTGAGAGCCTGCACTGGGATGGGCTGCTTCTCTCCCCTAAAATTAGCCCTGCCAGTCAGCTTGTCAAGATGAGATTTGGGAGCCTAACTGGACAACAAATGTTCCTCTTGAAGAAGCTCAAGTGAAAAGAAAGTGTTCTTAATACTGAACAACATCAACCAGTTTCTCTGGGTATCTTTCTCTTCCTGTGCTGTGGTTCATACGGTCCCACACGTCTGGAACAGACTTCCCCTGCCCTATTTATACCTCTTCGTAGAATCTCAAAGTTGATATGCACCTTGGAGGCCTTTTAGTCCAATCTGTGTCTCCCAAAAGAATGTTATTGAGTTGTTTTTCATTCATGGCTGACTCTTCATGACTCCATCTGGGGTTTTCTTAGCAAGATACAGAAATGGTTTGACATTTCCTTCTCCAACTTATTTTATAGGTGAGGAAACTGAGGCACACAGGGTTAAATGACTTGCCCAAGATCACCCAGCTAACAAGTAAGAAAATACATCCCCTACAATATACCTGACAACTGGTCATCTATCCTTTGCTTAAAGACCTCAAGTGAGAGGCAACATACCAAGGCAGCGTAGTCCACTTTAAGATAGCTCTAATGCTTGGGAAGTTTTCCCTTACATGAGGCCTAAATTGTCTCTAACATCTACCCATGGTGTCTAGTTCTGTCTCCCAGGTCAAGCAAAATAAATTTAAATCCTCTTAGTCAACACAGCCCTTCAAATACTTGAGCACAAGTATCATATCCCACATCTAAGCCTTCTCTTCCTCAGGATAAACATCCCTGCTTCCTTTAAGCAATCCTTACTTACATGGATTTATGGTTCTTTCCTATCTTGTCTACCTTCTTCTGGGCACACTCCTGGTTATCTAAACAGGATGCCCTACAATGTTAAGATCCTTCTTCCTCTTCCTTCAAAGTCCAAGCGTGACCACCTTCATGAAGCTTTCCTGACTCCATCCAGATCAAAGGGATTTCTTTTACCTAAATTTCACCTAAATACTCTAATTGCTTCAATAAATTCATTTTTCTTTGCCATTTTACTCTGAACATCTTGATAACAGAGTCTGTGTAATATATATCTTTGTACTTCCAGAACCCCAGTAAAAAGCCTTGTATATAGGAGGTGATCATTAATGTTTACCGAATTTAATTTCCCTAATAAACACCATCCCTTGTGTTTTATTATAGAATTTATTAAATTTTCAAAGCACTTTCATATCTTATTTATCCCATTTTATTATATTTATGGTTGAATCTGGAGTTAGAAGCCTGTTTTCAAAGTTCTCCTCTAAAGTTACTTGTATAACCTTGGACAAGACAATTAATTCCCTGGGCCTCAGTTTTTTCATTTGTGAAATGAAGGGTTAGAAAGTCTCTAAAATTCCTTAAAGACCTAGATTCTATATTCACTACTTTGTAGATGGAGAGAACCATTGAAGTCACATTTTGTATAACTGAACCAAATGCTTTTTATATTTAACAAATAATAAGCCTATATAAAACTGTGCATACTCTTTGATCTAGCAATACCACTTTTAGGTCTGAATTTAAAAGAGATTTTTTTAAAAAAGGAAAAGGACCTACTTGTACAAAAATATTTATAGCAGCTCTTTTTGTGGAAGCAAAGAATTGGGAATGAGGGGATGCCCATCAATTAGGGATGGCTGAACAAGTTGTGGTATATGATTGTAATGGAGTATTATTGTGCTATATGAAATGATGAACAGAGTGATTTCAAAAAAATCTGGAAGACTTATATAAACTGATACAAAGTGAAGTGAGTTGAACCAGGAGAACATTGTATACAGTAACAGCAACACTGTACAATGATCAACTGTGAATGACTTAGCTATTCTCAGCAATACAATAACCTAAGACAATCACAAAGGATTCATGATAAAAAAAAATGCTGTCTACCTCCAGAGAAAGAATTTATGGCATCTGAATACAGATCCAAGCATATTATTTTTCACTTTTTTCTTACTTTTTTGGGGGTCTGCATCTTATTTTACTTTTTTTTTTTAATATAGAAATAAGTTTTGCCTGATTGCACATGAATGTATTGTATCAAATTGCTTATTCTCTTGGGGGAGGGAAAAGAGGGAAGGAGAGAATTTGGAACTCAAAATTTTTAGGAATGAATGTTAAAAATAGTTTTTACACGTGATTGGGGAAAAATAAAATACTGTTACAAGAAAAAGATAATAAACCCAGTATAATATTTAATATTATTTATACCTGGAATGCACAAAGTATGGCCTGCAGTTCATGTCTATTTTAATATGGTCTACAAGTTACCATTCTTAGTTTGCAGGGTACCAGATTTGGTCCATGGGTAATGATTTACTGTTCCCTAATCTATATTTTTGCATCAGCTAAAAGATTAGAAAAATGTGATCTATTGTGGAATATCATTTGTGAAAGTCTATCAAATTCCCTTATGAAATTCAATGAAGATGGTCTTAATATACATGCTCAGATTAGAGGTCAAGTACCTCCTAATATCGGCCACAATATACCCAAACCAGATTAAAATGCAGTTGGGAAATATTTAACAAAAAATTTAAATACAATAGATCAAAAATAATGTTAATTTGTGATTTTCTAATTTAATGTGTGGTCTACAAGTATCCTCATGTGTAGTTTAGTGGCCTATGTTCATTTGAGATGGAAATCACTGGTATAGATTATTCTTATTTTTAAAAAATTAAATAGATGAAAAAAATTGATTTTATTTTAACTCAGGCACTATTATCAGAACTTGAATGAGAAGCTCAAATTCAGTAATCACAATTAGAGGATGTAGTTCACATGACAAACGAAGAGGAACTCATAACCTAGAGAATCAGCCCTGACCAAAAGAAGTCTTGATCTGAAATTTGACTGAAACAAAAAAGTGTGAGCCCTTCTCTTCCCACACAGAGGAATGTGTGTGGGGACAGCCAAAAAGGCATAGAGGGAAACTGTATATTTATAACCAGATTTGAGGAGTGGATTTAGGGCTAAAAATAGATGAAGGGAAACGCCAGCCCCAGTTCTCCCTTGACACTAATCTTCCACCCTCCTTCTCTTCAGTAGGAAAAGGAAACAATCTTTTTCCAAGTCCACTCTGAAGGATGCTCCTCTTTTTTTTTTTTTTAACCCTTTCTTTTTTCATTTTTTAAAAATCACCTAGGATATTTTAAAGAATTTACAGTTAGAATTGGAAAGCAACACCAGTTGGTAGGTTTCCCTAGGGTCTGCTCAGAAAAAAAGAATAAAAAGAAAAATCTTTCAGTGCTGAAATGTTGAAAAGTGGGACTCTTTATGTTTTAAACCAGCAACAGGGAGAAAGATGGAGAGGAGAACAGCAGTCTTTGAAACAAAATGAACGGTGGAGGGACAAGAATGCCCTCCAAGAAGCAGGGTCACTATCTAAACCTTTGGCACAAACATTCAAGACACATCAGCTCAATTATCTGGAATTTAAAGTCCAATGACAAACCTCCCTGTGAAGATAATTATGGCACAGCTGTCAGTTCTCAAAACAGGCTGTCAGAGAAAATGGGTCCTTCTCTCTGTGAAATAATAATCCTTTATATTAGTAATGTTTTATATTTTCAAAGTGTATTTACATCTATCATCCCATTTGATTCTCATGACAACCCTCTGGGTAGGCAGGCAGGCCAAGGACTATCATTCCTATTTTAAAGGAAATATTCACTAAGAGGTTAAGTGACTTGTCAACATCATTTATGGTAAGACTTACAGGATCCATGACTCCATTGGCATGGAAACCCTCCCTCCATCAGTGCAGGTCAAAACCCTTTCCTGACTTAGTAGACAGCATTCCTGAATTTCTGTGGCTGAGAAGGAAAACCCTGGGCTCTTCTATATCTCTTAGTAGATATTCTTCTGGGTGGTTGTCGATGAATACATTCATCACCTTGTGGTCAACCTGATGATGACCTTCTCTTAACCCTAGCTAAGGATGCACCTGGGTGAACATTCAACGGATCCAGGGTTTCATCAGGTACCACTTCCAACAACGAAGATTGTGTCTGCTCATGGGGGGAGTCATATCAGTTCTACCATTTAACTGAAACTAGAATCTAGGTTTTTCTGCTTCCTAACTTAATCATTTTTTCTAATGAATTACCCTCCCTCTCCCAGTAGAGTGTGAGCTCCTTAAACGATTTTTGCTCTTCTTGGTATCCCTATTATACTTCTAGGCACAGAGTAGGGACTTGAAAAATGCTGGTTGGTTGGTTAAGTGTGAATAATTTATTCAAGTGGGTAAGACTAGGAAAAAAATGAGGATATAAAAGCATTTGGGAGATGCAGAATACTTTGTTTCAGCACAAATTAGCCCCCATCCTCCAAAGTGCCATGGCAAAGGGTCAGCTGTCGAGTGATGAATGGCCAATCAATAAATCGAAATGGACTCAAAGGGAACCAATGTTAAAGTTGGATGGCGTTCAGAGTGACTTTAACAATCTCAATTATTCAATCAATACGAGTTCCCAAGGTTACAAAACAAATTACTCTCTGGGCCTACACGCAAGTCTACTGACTTGTAAGCCTAGGCTTGCTCATCTCACTAAATCCGAAGAGGATGTGGCCATTATGCTTCTATAAATATAGTCAAATTAACCACTTGGGGAGCCACAAAGCCCCAAGTTGTGCATATATAGTTGTCCATATATAGCTCCGTGTGTGTTTGTGCATATATAAATGGATACGGAGACCATATGGTCTTTGTGGTGCTCCAGGGTAAGGGCTTGGGGTTGAGAAAAGACTGCTTTTAGCCTGTACCTGGAGCAGCTCACCAGTTCTTCCTGGCGAAGGGCCCAGGGCTTTCCCTGCAAGGCACTCCCATGATCTGAGGGCTCGAAGTGTGGCTATCCTTCAGATCTCTAAAGGATAAAGCATACGAGGAGAGAGGGCTGGATCGGAGTCAGAAGCCTAGAGGTCGGATACCAGTCCTGCTCTTTACTGTATGACATGAGGCAAAGGATTTGAGCTCTGAGGACCTCACTTTCCCCCTCTGAAAATTTCAAGCTGCAACCCTTATGATCTTTTAGGGAACAGCAGGAAGCCATGGTAGTACCTCTTCATTCAGGTACATTAGAGATGAAGATGGAAAAGCCACTCAGAAATTCAGATGTGATTATCACAATTTGGCTCTAATCAGTATTATCTGTGATACTGGTATAATGGAAAAAGTTCTGGACTTGAATCAAGAGACCACTATTCTATACATGTGTGCGTCCCTTATTAGGTTATCTAGATGAGACCTAAAACTTCTCTTAGCTTTAGTTTTCCTCAGTTTGATCAACAATTACTGAGCACTCACTATCAAGTGCACTCTTCCAAACATGGTAAGAACTCTTGAGTTTTCCAGAGAAGCTTTAACAAACTCAAATAGAAACAGGGGGAGCATTAATCTCTACATAAGAATTTCTGTGGGCTACATGTTGACCTAGCTTTAAAATGTCATATTATCTGCTGTGTGGTATTTTTATTTATTTTTTAAAAAATACTTCCCAATTGCAGTTTAATCTATTTCAGCCTGCACATGAGTGTTGGAGATCACATGTAGACCACAAGCTGTGTGTTTGATACCTCTGCTCAAAAATATCAAAACTGAATACTGATTGTAATTAAATTTGGGAGGCTTATTGCTGACGGTTGGCTGTCAGATGACAAATGCTTTGAGGCACAGCTCATAAAAATTGTCTACTAAAGGAAAGAAAGGGCTGCCATATGCATTAATGCAATGTGAACCTGTAGTTTATGTAGATCCCTAAAATATTAAAGAAGACAGGTCTAATAGTCTTAACTCTTGAGCAGATTGGAAGGGCCACTGCTTCCAGGTTTCCCTAAGGTTCCAAGAAAGCCCTCTTCTCCACCCCCATACTTGACTCTCTTCCTGTCAAGAGGATTGGAAATTCAGAGCTCTAGTGGGAGTCTTAGGAGCAGAGACAAGTTAGAAGAAGGACCAGCTCCATAGGAAGGAAGCATTGTTTTGATTCACAGAGCAGGAGTCAAGGCCTGTCTTGAAAGGTAGGAGTGACACAAAAGATCTAGGGGAGGACAGAGTGTAACATCCCTCTTACCTCTCGAGTGACTTTGCCATTATTATCAAAGTCATATAGCGTGAAGGTCCATTCTTGCCGGTTGTCTTCCTCTACTGAGACATCACACTGTAACTCCTGAGAGAAATACAGAAAGTGGTTACACAACCCTGAGCCATTCGAAGCCCCAGGATATGAGCTAGGATGGCAGGGACACCATCATTTATCTCTTAATTAGAACTTTGCCCATCATTTCCACTACAACCAAACCCTTTGGTTTCAACTTGGAGAAATAATTTTTAAAAGAGAAAACTGGGGATAGCAAACTGGGGATGATCAATCTAGGTAACAATAATAATAATAATGATGATGATGATAATCATAACAGCTTACATTTACATAGTGCTTTAAGGTTTATAAAGCATTTTGCATACCTTAGAAGAGATAGCAGGACAGTGAGAACCAAGAAAATCTGAATTTACTCATTATTCTTCTGAACCATATTGGCTGGGATCATGTGAGCATGCTACTTACTCTCTTGGGGCTCTAGGCAATTCATTAAGACAATAAATGACAGAGAAATGCTGACCTGGTTGCATTGGCTTAAAAAAAAAGTATTTCCTCTCTCAGAATTTCTCTACAGGAATAAGATTACAAGTTCAGTCTCTATTCCTACCCTTTAAAATATCTTACCTCATTCAATCCTTGCAATACTCCTTTGAGGCAGATATTGTTATTTGCCCCAATAACTTGCCAAGATCACCTGTTAAATGTCTGAGGTGAGATTTGGACTTCGAAAAGTATGGTCTATGACAGGGGTCATCAAACTTTTTAAATAGGGGGCCAGTTCACTGAACCTCAGACTGTTGGAGGGCCAGACTATATAAAAACAAAAACTTTGTTTTGTGGGCCTTTAAATAAAGAAATTTCATAGCCCTGGGTGAGGAGGATAAACGTCCTCAGCTGCCGCATCTGGCCCACGGGCCATAGTTTGAGGATCCCTGGTCTATGAGATAATATAAGACTGAGGAGTAATGGCGGGCAGAGGGAAGGGAGGCAAGGTGATGTCCCAAAAGTCTTAGTGCACTGCAAGACTTTTGAAGCACTGTATTTAGAGATCATCATTTTATAAATGAGGAAATTGTGTCTTCAAATACCTGAGAAGTTTCCCTGTAGAAAAAGAATCCAACTCATCCTGTGGAGCACTGGGATAGAACTAAGACCAGTGAGTTGGTGATAAAGAGAAAGGCTTAATACCTAGAATGAAGAAATGTCTAACAATGGAATGGGTTATCTTGTCTTGCAGTGAGTTCCCCTGACTAGATGTTTTCATGGAGCAGCTGAATCCTGCCAGGGATTTGTTGGAGGAGATCCCTATAATAGGAGGGATGTTAGACTAGATGACCACAGCGATCCTTTCCAATTCATATCATACCCAAACTAAAAAACAAAAAGTCCCTTCAGTTTCCTCCTCTCTTAAAAGCTCCATGAGGCAAGGACCATGCCCTATTCATTTTTGTATCTTCCTGGCGTCAAATGCACAGATTGGTTGAATGAACAAATGAAGATGAATGAATGACTCTAGTTACATGAATGGAAACCACTCTATGTCTGCCTCCTTCTTCCCACCGGCTTCCCTCTTCTACCCCAAATGAAACCCCAAACCTTTGTCACCCCAGCTCTCTCCAAGCACAGCAGAATCAACAGGCAAAACTACCCAACGGTGGGTAAAATAAACAGCTTCAAACAGCTTCTGAGAGAATGCGCAAAAGAAAGCAGACTCTCGAATACCTGGCTTCTCCCGCTGACTTGAAACCAATTCCCTACAGCAGTTAGCGGTCCCCCCATCCCATGCTGAGTTCAAAGGCAGCTTTCCCTCAGTTGTAACGAGCCCATCTGATAAGTGCTGAGTGTCCCAGCTCTGCTCCCAGATGCGGCGTTTCATGTTACACAACACGGTCTGTGCACACACACCCCTCTAAGAGACCCCCGCCCATTCTACCCCCCTTGCACCACGTACACACTTGCCATTTGCTTCTTCCTTTATATCTCTGTGTAAAGTGAATCCGTTTACCTGTTTTCCCAGCCCCTCTGAGCCCATGTGCCGAGCACGCTTTGATGTGAGGGAGCAGAAAGAAGGGGTGCAGGTGCAGAATACCTACTTATCTGTGCTCGGTTTCTCAGCACGTGGGAAGAGCCAGCGTGCCCCAGCCAGCCGAGGGAGCGTCCCCTTCCCAGTGACCGCACACTGTGCCTGGTGAATAATGTGGGAGTCTGCAGGGGCAGCCTGGCTGACCTTGGGGTGGGTCAATAGGCACAGGCAATGGAAAGGAAAGGAAGAGACTAAGCATTTCAACAGCACCTACTATGTGTGTCCGGCACTGAGCTACGCACTTTACAAATATTTTCTCATTTGATTAACTAGATGATTAATCCACATCCCAGTTAACAACTCCTAAAATCCTTGGTCAATGGACAAGGCTTGATAATTGATTGGGGGTGAGAGAAGGCAGTGAGGGAAACAGAGGAACCCAAGATGTAGAATATCGAACAGGGGTCCTCAAACTACAGCCCACAGGCCAGATGCGGCAGCTGAGGATGTTTATCCCCCTCACCCAGGGCTATAAAGTTTCTTTATTTAAAGGCCCACAAAACAAAGTTTTTGTTTTTACTATAGTCTGGCCCTCCAGCAGTCTGAGGGACAGTGAACTGGCCCCCTATTTAAAAAAGTTTGAGGACCCCTGATATAGAAGGTTTATAAAGCACCTCTAGATGCATTACTACTACCCAAACCAGAACCCAGGCCTTAAGGTTCAGTGTGATACAGTAAAAAGAGTGATAGATTTGGAGTCAGAGAATTCAAATCTTAGCTCTGTCACTCACTACCTCTAGGAACTTGGGTAAATCATTTAATTGCTTGATTTCCCCAACTGTAAAATGAGAGGGCTGAACCAAATGACCTTCAAGTTTCCTTATATCTCTAAAGCTATGAAGCTGTCACCTGGACAGCCATTAAAACACTGAAGTGCGGTCATTTACTCTGGCATCCAGAGGAGATAAAACACCAAGAATCTTACTTCCAGTTACCCTCCATTAAGTCTCATATCATCCACAAGCTCAAAGCAAATTAGATAGTACTAAAATCAGAGGGCCCATAAGAAATAAGATTTGCATTAGTATCAAATTAACTGATGACAATAGAAAGGAAAAAGTGTTCATTTTACAGAGTGAGAATCTGTTCTCTTTTTCTTGTAGGATTCAATCTGCCAACATGATGAAAACTCATCTCCACTTAAAATAAAATCAGTGTAATAATAAATAATTGATTTATATGAAAAGGCAGGCTTTTCTCAAGAATTGTTTATTCTTATCTTTCATTATCTCATTTCAAAGAATCGCAGAACTTCTAAACAGCAAGCAATCTCAAAGATCATTAAATTCCATCCCCTCCATTCCCAAAAGAGAACAAACTGAGACTTGGAAAGGGGCAGTAATTTGCCCAGTGTAATAGAGTATCACAATCAAAACTGGACCCAAATCCTCAGACTCCAAATCCAGTACCACATGAATATACATCTTTGTGATTTGCTATAGTAAAGAATTTGATCACCTTGTGACCACCCTCATAAAGAGTCTGTCCAAACTCAGTCAGACTGCTACTTATATAACCCATTGAGCCCAAACAAGAAATCTTTTCAACTAAACAGAATTTGACAGAGCTTACTTGGCTGCCATAGCCCTTGAGAAGCTAAGATTGTTTATATACCATAAAAAGGGACTGGAAAGTAGGTATGGCCACTCCATTTTTGCAAAAGAGGAAACTGAGAACCAAAGAGATTATTTGTCTATGGTCACACAGTCAACCAGTATGACAATAAAAAACCCAGATCTCTTGACCTCTTGCCCTAAATTGAAATAAGTACCTCTATGTTGAGTTGGTCAGGAAGGAGTTTGTATTTTTTCTAGAGACCCTGGGAAGTTACTAGATTTCTGAAAAGGGGAATGTGCTTTAGGAAGATGAATTTGGCTGTAGTACAGAAGATGGATTAGAAAAAGAGGGAGTTTGAAAGCAGGGATAACAATTAGTAGACTAAAAAAAGAGATGGGAAGTGGGAAGGGTATGAATCAAAGGAGCAACTCTCTAAGAAGAAAATGAGGATAGATAAGAATAACATGGAGGCAAAATGGACAAGACTTTGCAACTAATTGGATATGAAGGATTGAAATAAAGGGTTAGGAGGAGTTGAAGATTATTTTCAAAATTCAAATCCTGGATAACAAGAATAGTAGCACTCTTAATAGAAATACAATTTAGAGGAGTTAGAAGATAGAATTCTTTTTTCTAGACAAATTGAGTTTGAGATGGCTAAGAGATACAATAGTGGAGCTGTCCAGCACATAACTGGCTATATAGAACTAGAGTTCAGGAAAAGCATTTGTATTATACATTGAAATTGGCAGCTACCTGCATAAACACATAATAGTTAATAGGTCACCCATCTTAAACAAAGGATGGGTTATCATTTGTGGATGGGTTGAAGAAAGGAATTCTTGTTAAAGTATAGGTTAGACCAGATGGATTCTGAAGTCCTTTCCAAATATGATTTTGTGTCTTCTGCCTATGAGATCCCCTCTAGCATTTATCTAATCAGGAAATACCTTTTAATTGTCCAATGGTAGCTAGAGCCAAGAGTAGGTAGGGTAAGAAGTTGGATTTTTTTTTCATTTGGTGAGTTTAAACCATGTTAGAAAGCTCTCATAAACTACTGAAAGACCTCTAATAATATGAGAGATCTTTGAGGAACCAATTTAAAAGGGTAACAGCAGAGGTAACAGTCCTGGTTTTTCTAATGGTTTGGATCGGCAAAAGTTTCCCTTTCACAAGCATGTCAAAGCATAAATAAGGTTTTTTCCCCTGAGGCCAAAGCCTAAACTTCAGCCCAATCCCCAGGGAAGAGGAAACTTACTTCAAATTTCAGCTGTTTCTTGGAGCTGGGGCAAGATTCACTGTCTTTCTCCGCCTTCTTTTCATCTCCACTCCCTGGCCCATCTGTCTTCTCAGGAGGCAAAGACACTGCAAAAGTATTGGTAAGAGGGAAAAGTTAATGAGAAGACTCTCAGATTTGTGTACACTGCAAAAACCATACACTGACTGGTGACTAAGAGGGAAGCTGGATTCTGTAAATTCACAGTCCAGGACTAGCTAATTATGCCAAAGGTATTATATACTGATTCCTGCTCAAGTGTTGGGACCTTCCTATCTCTACTGCAAATTCATAAGATCATAGTATTTTTTAGGTGGAAAGGCCTTAAAAATCACTTAGTCCAACACTCATTCTGCAAAGCAAAAAGCCTAGACCCAGAAAAATGAGTCTAAGACTACATATACTCTGAGATCTGGTGATACTGGTCTCCTTGCAGTTCTTCAAACAAGACACTCCATCTTTCTACTCTGGGCATTTTCTTGAGCTATGTTCTCCCTCCCCCTCTTTGTTTTCTGGCATCTCTGACTTCCTTCAAGTCCTAGATAAATTCTCACATTTCTACAGGAAGCCTTCCCTGATTCCTTTAATTTCAATACCTTCCCTCTGTTAATTATTTCCAGTTTATCTTATAACTTGTTTGAGCATAGTTATTTGCATATTCTCTATCTCCATTTGATTATAACTTCCTCAAGGGACTATTTTTTCATGTTTCTTTGTACCTCAAGGCTTAGCACAATGTCTTAATAAATGTTTATAGATGTATTAACTACTAAGTTGTAGAGCCAGGCCCATATATAGCTTTTTATACTATACCTTGTAGTGATTTTTTTGGACTTTCAGGAAGCTCATCTCTACTTTAGTGAAGGTAAACTTATGAAATTGCTTCTGTCATTCCCATTTTGCTAAGAAAATTGTTATCTTAATATCTTATCCAAAAATATTTCATTTTGAATAATCTCTTTCCCCATGTTTTTTCCAACTGTCCTCTGGAGTTTTTTTGATAGACTTGATTTGGAGTCACAAGAAAATCTAGAACAGGGTGGATCCCTTAAATATAGTAAGATTATTATTTGTCTTTTGTTCTCGGAGGACCAACGACATCCAGAACGTGAACTTTCTTGACTTTCAAGTGAACTGGATTTAAATGAAGCAGGCCTGTGCAAAGTCACCAGCTTCATTCTCTCCTCCAGGGTGATTAGAGTCCAATGGCAAGGACAACTGGAGAGGGTCCCAGAGGCCACGGGAGACCGTGGTCTTTTTAAGCTAAGCTCTTCCTCAGATCTCGGTTTACTGAGGCAGCACCCATCCAGGAAGAGAAGGGACTAGGAGGAGGGAGGGAAAGGAGAGTAGCCTCCTCAGCCCAGAGGCACCAGGAAATAGCCCACTTACAGCTGCCTAAGGCCTGCAAAAAGGAAGGGCTTTACAAAATACATAGCCTCTTCATGCATATATGTATAATTCATGTCCATGAGAGAGGGCTGGGACTGACAGAGTTCTACAGTGTTCGGGGAAAATGTGGGCGCATGTGAACACAGATACCCATAACACACAATGCCAGTCTTGAGTGAGCTGGAAGAGACTTGTCATTGATTCGCCTTCACCCAAGGCTCCGGCTGTCCTTTCTGCTAAAGACCATCCTTTCCCTCTGTGCGTACATAGCTCCTTTTAAGACTGAGTAAGAGGAGGAGTGGGAGGGCCAGATGACCTCATATTGATGTCATTGTACATATGACCGATCCAAATGAGGTCGCAAGAGGACCTCAAAGCTTTCTCCCACAATCACCCATCTCAGACGCCACGCCATTCTTTCATCTTTTCTACTCCAAAATCACAGTGGTCACAGCAGGTTCTGGTTTCCAGCACATCTAAAATGCTGCTCATTGTAGCACAAAGTGCCAAATACTGTTATTCCTGCCATCTGATTTCCCTTAATCTTTGTGCTTTCCCTCTCAGACTAGTCTTGGAATATTTATTTTCATGTTGCCTCTCCCACTAGACTGTGAGCTCCTTGAAAGCAGAAACTCATCTTTGCCTTTCTTTGTACCCCCAGTACTTAGCACAGTTATCTGGAACATAGTAGATAGACCCTTAACAAGTACTTACTATAATAAAATATTATTTATATTATAATAATATAACCAATCATCTGGCTCATCTAGAAGCAATACATTACATTTGAAAAATACTTTCCCCCCAAAAAAGGTCATCTCCTTTCCTCCTTACTATCTCAAAGAGACAGGTGGATAAGGAAACTGGATGCAGAAAAGTAGCAAATGAACTGTCACACAAAAAGTTAGCAGCCACATCTGTAGTAAAACTCAAGTCTTCTGATCCCCAGGCCGAGATCCCACTACATGCTGCTGCCTCTCTTGATTTAGCTGATGCTCCCCATCCGGAGAAAGCCCAAGGTCGAGTAACTTGGATAGCTTTGAGAGCTAACACATGCAAAGACATCCAAGATCCTCAAGCAATGAACGCAAACCAGGCAGCCTTGCTTTTACATTATTGCTACCTAAGCCCTGGAAACAAGCGGAAAGCTTCCGTGATTCTGTCCAACTTCCCCAAGGCTGAAGCCCATGAACAGACTCTGCTCCTGAGCAGACAGAAGGGTTGACACAAGTGGAAAGAGACATGGTTAAAATCTACAAAATCACGCCTAGAATGAAGAGAATGAAGCCCAGAACCATTAGGAAGAGGGAGCACTTTCAGAGCAAGTCAAATAAAGCAGGGAGATGGCACAGGTGTCAAGAGACAAAGAAGTTTAAGGAGGGTTTTGGAGAGTTTGTGGATTATGGGAACATGAGGTTTAGAGCTGGAAGGGACATTAAAGATAAGCTGATCCAAACTCTTCAGTCAAAGCTTCAAGCTCATGTCTAAGTTCCCTTAGTAAGCCACATGGCATTGTGTATCATACCTGTATGACCTGCCAAAGGTCACACAGGCACATCTCCCTTGGGTTTCTAAGGGAAGTTCAGTATGTTTGGGAAACTTAGACAATGTCAGACTGCCTAGATTAACCACAAAAGCACAATTTTGTCATGATGGTGATGAATTAAATTCATATCCAGATAGAGCTTTTAGGTTAAAATTTACCTTCCTCATAACAACCCAGTGAGAAACAAAAAAGACACAAGCTCAAAAGGTAAAGTAACTCTTATGGTCACAAAGAAAGGAAGATAAAACGGACTTTAGGCTTTGAAGGAATTTTATTATTAGCTAATCCTATCCCCTCATTTTATAGATTAGCCTAAGGAGGGAAAATAACCCGCCCAAGATCACACCAGGAGCCAAGCTTTCTGACTGGTCAGCGTGCTCTTTTCCATACCACTCTGCCTCTTGGAGCTGAACTGCTATTTCTTTTATCTTGGTTTCTTGTCTCCCTGCCTAGAACTCTTTTCGTTATATACCTGAAGGGTCCATGAAGCCCCACAGGGCTGCCCACAATGGCTGGCACATCCCTGCTTTTTCTTGACAAAACAGAAAAAGTGATGCTGTCAATAAGCATTTCTAAATGCCTGGTGTGCCAAGCATTCATAAATGGTGTTTTGTACCATTAGTACCATGTAATAAATGCTATGCTAAGAACTAAAGATACAAAGAAAAGCCAATGTAGTTCCTGTCTCCAAGTTACTCACATTTTAATGGGAGCAACAATATGCAAACTATGTATGTATATCTTGCACGTGCACGTATGTGTATGCATGTGCACATATATACATATATTTATATGCAGATGTACATATATATTTGGGGGGAGGGAAGGAGAAAGGGAAAAAGGGGGGGGGAGAGAGAAGGGAGAGGAGAGACACAGAGAGAAAGAGAGACAGAGAGAAAGACAGTGACAGAGAAACAGAGAGAGAGAGAATTGAATTTTGTCAGAAGAAATTGTGTCTGTGCAATGGAAAGAATAATGTAAACTGCTTTCATGAATTCTCATGCCAAACAGGGACTACTTTCTGCAGAAGGTATAGAGGTATTAGAGGCACTATATCCTGCTGAGACTGTGAATTATATCATGATGATTGTAGAAAACACATAGACCAACTCCTTAATAAACTGGATCCCACAGGGATACTGATAACTTGGTTGTGACAACCAGTCTAATGATTGGATAAAATATGGAAACAGATCCAGAGAGCTGGCCTAAATCATAATAAGTGATGACATAATGAATGTGAAATAATTTTAGAAGTTGTGGGGAGGACAATACCTGTCTTTAGCGAACCAGGTCTGGAATCAAGAAATTCAAATTCACCCTCAGATACTTACTAGTGGTGTGACCCAAGGCAAATCATTTAACCTCTGTCTGCCTCAGTTTCCTAAAAAATAAGGATAATAACAGCACCTACTTCTCAGGATGTTAGGATAAAATGAAGTTATATTAATAAAATTATAGGAGACATAATAAATCCTCGCTTTCCTTCCTTTTTGATGGAAAAAAAAAACCTCAAAATTGTCACCTTTTGTTTTAATCATCAAAAAGTTTTTAGGAAGAATTTCTGAACATGGTGGGGTGGAGGTGGTCATGCACAAAGACATTAGCATAGATGCTCTTTCTGCCCTTTAAGAGTTTATAATCAATGACAGACATTAACACACAAATAAAGGGAAGAAAATGTACCAGTGTAAATTATACAATAGTTATATTTCTAAAAAGTTACCTGGAAATAAAATATTTAGGGAAAGAATTTCCAATCTTTCATATAAATTAATTTACCCCCAAGAGAAATATAAAGAGATAATTATCCTGTGTGCACCAGCATAGCTTCAGTTTTTCACAGGCAATAGTTTCAAAGTCCACAAAAAAGGAATGTCCTTCATAGAAGTTTATTCTTTGTGTCTGTTTCTGTCTATTGCTATGTATGTTATTCCTCCTTTTTTCACTGTATATATATGAAGAAAGGGTTGATATGTCTTGTGTTTTCCTTTCAAATATCTACTTGCATAACTTTCTACACCTTCCTCTGCCTCTGTGTCTTATTCTCTCTCTCCTTTTCTCTTAACATTTGGCATTGTCTCCATTTTACTTAACTTGCCAAAATACAAAGTTATAGTATATGTTTTCTAACTAATAAAATACATTTTTGTTGAAAATTTTAAAAGCAGGTAAAAGGAAATTTTATGCCTTTTTTTTTTCCTGAGGCAATTGGGGTTAAGTGACTTGCCCAGAATCACACACTAGTAAATATTAAATATCTAAGGCCATATTTAAACTCAGGTCCTTCTGAATCCAGGGCTAGAACTTTATCCACTGCCATGTAGCTGTCCCTATACTTTTCTTAAAAAGAAAACTAAATCAAGTTAATTAGGTGACCTCAATTTTTTTCCTGTAAATTAGTAATTTTTCATAGAAAAAAAGAGATTTCCTCCTGTGATTTACAGAAATCCTTCAGTAAGTCAACATTTTTCACCTTATAATTAATATGAATCTAGAGTTTGAGATTAGATTAATTTAAAGCTGAGTTTAACTAAAGTCATGAAAAGGGTAAAGAACAAGAAGATGTTAGAGATGGTATTTCCTATATGCAAGTTCAAACAGGTTGGAGACAGGATCTGGTACCCTGGTTCTTAATTGATTTGGGCAGTTCACAGATATACATGTGAGAATATTTATAGCAGAAACATAATATTGTTGAATTTAATAATGTAGTGGGAGGGTAGGGGAAAAACAGGAAGGCAGATGTGACATGAAGCATCCTTCTCTTCTCTTCACCCTTGGGGAAGAGACAATGGGGGGAAGGTCTTAATTCCTTAAGTGTTCAAAAGCAACAAATCCCAAAAAACAGGCCAAAGCAAGGTCCCACCAGGAGATCCTAACCCCATCTGTGAATCCCAACTCTTCCTAAAAACTTAATAGAAATTTATTGATTGGATGATGCAAATTACAAGTCTAACAATGATTGGAGAAAGAAATTGTCACACTTTATGCTAAATTTGTCCCAACAGGATTTCATCATACTGAAGATTCAAGGTGTTTAACATTCTGTCAATAGGTAGGAAGACAAAATAAACAAAATCTAATTCTTTACTTCAATAAGACTACATTCTAATAAAAGGGTATGGTTTACAAATAGCTACAATAATATATAGATGCTGAAAGCATAGGCAAAAGTATCACATTAAACTGGATAGAGAGATGACTGAGGAAGACATGGGTTCAAATTCTTATTGACCCCAAATGATGAGATAACCGTGGGCAGATCATTTGATCTCTCATAGTCCCCATGTAACTCTACAAGAAATTAAGTTGCAGAGCAGGTCAAAATACATTGGCAGATGAAATATCTTCCTTGGGGATTTTCTTTATCAAAATAAATTAGTAGAGAAAATTTCTTTTCTTGGGAATTTCCAATTCCAATGAAATCATTGGTCCAGATACCAAAAAAGTACCTAAAAGTCCTAGGTGTATTTTAAGGAAAGGAGGAAAGGAAATAAAGAACAAACTGTCACTACTCACTAGAGGGAGGGAGAAGGGAACCAGGATAGGAACAGGGATCACTTCATGGAGAAAATGGCATAAAATGTTAACAATTTCACTCATTTCCATGTTATCTGAACCCTTCAACCCTGTGAGGTGGCTCATTTTTCAGAGGACCTGTCTGATGTCAGTTTTTCTGAGCTGTAAAATTATACCTTCCCTAGCCCTCATCCAGTTACATTCATCTACTTCTCCATTTAATATCCCACTCAGGACCAAATTTTTTCAGCAAAGGTGGAAACCTAGGAAAGGATGCATGTCACTGGGCTAAGTTTTTAAAGTCCCAAGTTATAGAAGAGCTAAATAATTCTGTTATGACCTGGAATTAATCAGCACACTCTGCCTAAATAAAGCTGCTTACCCTACTTCATGGTGACTCCATCTTCTAGAAGCTGAAGCCTAGACTGCTCCCTCCTCCTCAAAAGCTAACTTTTCTAAACTTGTTGAATTCTGACAAACCTGGTGACCATCCACCAGCTATCTTCAAGTGTTCAATAATTCTTCGGGGTGCGCTCATTCTGGAAACTGAGAGTAGGGAGATCTCATAATAAACCACAAATTTGTATTCTGAATGCAGGAAACAGGATAAGGGAGGGAAGGACTCTACATGTTTTAATATCCTTAAGTGAATATTACACAGAGACACTGGCTCCATCTTGACAAGCCACAAGTTTAAATACAAACAATTTTTTTTTTAGCTTCAAAGTCCCCTCCCTCAACAATCCCCATCCTTTAAAAAATTAGATGAGGGCTCAGTCTTCAAAGCACTCCGCTTAGCTTAACTCAGAAGAGGTCCTGGCTAGAGATGCAAGCCTCTCATGCTTATCTAAACCAAACCCAAAGTTCAAAAGAAAGTTATCAGCAAACTACCTTCAGGTTCAATATCTCCTTTCAACTTGTCTTTGATAAAACCCAAAGAAAGAAACCCCTATCACTGCTCTTTCCTTACTCCTACACTCTTCTCTTCTTCCTATGAGAAAGACAGAGAGAGAGAGAGACAGAGAGACAGAGAGAAACAGAGTCAGAAAAAGAGAGCGAAAGAGAGAAGAGAGAGCAAGTCAAAGAAAAAGAGAGAGGAGAGAGAGAAAGAGTCAGAAAAAGAGAGAGAGAGACAGGGAGACAGAAAGAGTCAGAAAAAGAGAGAGAAAGAGAAGAGAGCAAGTCAGAGAAAAAGAGAGAGGAGAGAGAGACAGAGTCAGAAAAAGAGAGAAAGAGAAGAGAGCAAGTCAGAGAAAAAGAGAAAGTCAGAAAAAAGAGAGAGAATGAGAGAATAAGGAGAAGGAAAGAGGAGAAGAGATAAGATAATCCTGGTTTTCTTCTTTTTTTATTTGAAGATATGAAACGTCCTTTCTGTCTCTGTTTCCATGCCTTAATTGATAACTAACCTGACTTGAACTGAATCCACTGAAGCAGGCAGTGTGCCTCCCCTAGGTACCTCTGCAGTCCCTACTGGGATGAACATCCTTAAATTATTACTAGCCAACAGGACCTTCTTCACAATCTGGCCACCTCCTATCTCATCTGTAAATCCTTACAATTTACTCCCCTTCACGCACTGATTTACCTACATGAACCTACTTAATTATCCTCATACACAGCAGTTGTGCCCAATCTTCCTCCCCACCCCCAGCTCTCTGAATCCCTGGCTTCCCATGGCCAAGATACAGGTCAAGTGCTGTCTTCTAAGAGATCTGCCTGTTGCCCTCCCTAAGGCTACCTCTACTCTACATTTAATTTGCATGTACCTATTTATTTACAGTTAGCGATGGATGATAAACTCTTTGAGGGCAGGAACTTTGTCTTTCCAATCTTAATACTCATTTCAGTACCTTAGAACAGAGTAAATAAATGCTTCATAAATGCTTTTTGATTGATTGGTAATGAAGGAACTGGTCCAGTCTTTCCCACTGACTACAGGAGCAAAAATGGAGACCAAGCTGCTCTTGACAGTGTCCAGAAGAAACTTCACTCTCTCACTTTTTCCCTTAGCAAGTTACATTGCTTAATTGTGTCTGACAGAAATGGCACAGAAAACATCCTGAAACCTTCCCAGACATTTATTTTGGTCCCTTTCGGGAACTGTTTATTAATTAAAATAACATTTTGATCAGGTTCAAAAGATACAGAGGTTTCAAAAATATATATAGGAAGGATATATTCCTGATGCCTCCAGTCTCCCACCTACCCACAACAAATTCCAAATGAAAACAAAACAAGAAATCCTATACCAACACTACCCTTCTGCCCCCTCCCCCCCAAAAATCCCCACCATTCCTGAAACAGAATTAATCTTGCTCCATCAGTCATAAGACAGCAATGCTGAGTGACAAGTCATCCATTAGACTGTTGGAAATTGCTAATTGGAGCTCACTGTGGTGCCAACAAGGTCAAATTATTTCCAAGGAACAATAACATTCAGATCCACAGTTTGGTGCCAGGGGAAGATCCAATTATCTGCCTGTTCCTTTAGTCCCTTGCCACATGTTCCCCTTCCCATGTCCCAGTCCCAGGAGGTCACATCTTGATGCAGCTATTTGGGAATTACTATAAACAGTGGATGCCATGGCAGAGTTTATTTATTTAATTCTTTAAAAACACTTACACACAGAAAGAAGGGCAGAATAATCAAGTTGGTTTGTTTGTTCAACCAAATTAAGGGTATGAAAGGTGTTACAGGAGAGAGAGATGATTACTGCAGTCTATAAAGTTCTCCACCCCCATCCATGCTCCCCTTGTCCAACCTCCCCTTTGTCATTTTTCACACTCAAGCCATGAAGAAAGGAGTACCATGCACACTGACCAGATTATGGGCTCTATTTCCCATTAGCTCCCAATCTGGCTCCATTCCACCCCCAGCAACTGCCAGATTAAACGCATTACTTGACCATCTTCACCCAGATCACTTTGATGTTCGGTTCTCATGCTTCAAAATACCTTTTGGATGAAGATCAGACGGCATTAAACAGAATTACTAATTAATTAAGCAAAGTTAAATTTTAAACACTGTTTGTTGTGTTAGCCAAAAGCCTGAACAGAACAGACTTTTTTTTTCTTTCAGCAAGATCAAAGACAGTCTCTTCCCTCTCCCCTCCCCCAGTTCTTTCTTTAAAGGAAGAAGGAAGGAAGGAAAGAAAAGGGGAAAGAAAGAAAAGAAGAAAAAGTGTAAGCTTCAGTTACGGAGAGTTAAAAACAAATACCTGTAGTGGTGGGCTGTTACTTTAATCATCAGACACAACAGAAGACACATTATAGGGAAGCAATAGGCTATTCGAGACATTATCACTTAATTCTGAAGAGAGCACAATTTGAGTGTAAATTGTCACCTTCACATGGACCATTCAGCCTGTCTAATAGCATTATCTGCCCTAGGAGTTTGAGACTGGGATGGCACAAAGCCCACCCAGGCCTCAAGCTGTTGACAGCTGGCGCCACCCAAACAGCACCAGAAGAAAAAGAGGTGAGTTGAAATAAAACAGACTCCTAGCCCCCCACCTCCTCTCCCCCACCCCCACCCCCCCTTGCTCCAGATGGCTACCAACCTCAACAGGGAACAGTGCTACTCAAACAGCCTCCGTGGCCTTTCCTTCCACCACACTCCTGCAATTCCCTCCAGTAAAGTAAATCCCAAGGGGGAGATTACCCCCATGGACACCCCCCCAAACATTCTTTGGGGTTCAGGTCTAGTCTGAGCCCTGTCTCACTCATGAAATCTTCTCCAGTGATCCTGAGGGCCATAGCTCTCTCCATTCCTTGACCTCCAAAGGCACTTAAAATCTATGTCGCATATTCTGATTTTGTTTATTCTTCCTTATAGTTCTTGAATGTTGCCTCTCCCCAGCTGTACTGTGGAAGAAAAAGTCTTCTCTTGAATATCCCCTATAGCATTGTGCTGAGCACATCATAGAATCCAATCAATTTATGATTCTCTGAGGCTGAAGAAGAATCTGGTCCATTTTTCAATCAACATGAAACATTTGTGGTATAAAGTCCAAAAACTGGCTAATGTCAACATTAACAAGCTTATCTCAATATTGTCTGACTAGGACTGGCCAATTAGTATCATCCTAGAGAGAACAGTCTACATTTTGGAAATAGTTATTAGCAACTTAGCACCACTTACAAACACCAAGAACTATATCTCAACTGCATCAATCAATAAACATTAAGCACCTACTATGTGCCAGACACTGAGAGGGCAAAAAGAGGCAAAATATAATTCCTGCCCATAAAGAATTTACAGTCTATTGGAGGGAACATCATGCGAACAAACATATACCAAACACCCTACACACAAGATGTATAGGAAATATATAAACACTGGAATCAACAGGAGTTGGGCAAGTATTCCTATAAAAGGAGGGATTTTAGTTGGGACTTAAAAGAAGTCAGGGAGGTTAGTGCACAGGCAACACCTCTTCTCAGCCCAGTTAATTAGCTAGCAAGCTCTCTGTGAGATATAATGTGAGTTAGGTTTTTGGGTCCAATGTCTGGATGCTAGCCATCACATGTACAGGGCACGTGGCTTATTATCAGCTAAAAATTTTGTAGTCTTAGGCTGACATGGCCCTGCCTTTCAGAACACTTCTGGATAACTACCTTCCATTATCGGCTGGCATAGCAAATAAAGACTAATTTTAACATCTGCCTGAGCCAAACATAATTAGGAAGGTAAGTCTGTTGCCAACAATGACTAAAAGCTTACAACACACGCCAACCAGAACAGAACGGACTCTGGGATCATACGCTACTTTGGACTATTTCACTCCTGTTTTAACCTACTTTTCTAGATAATAAAGAGTTCACTAATATAGTCCAATTCTATCATTATGAAAATGAGGAAACAGACCTAAAAAAGGTATGAAATGGTCTGGAACCCAAAGAATAGGATATTGAACTCCCAAGCCAGAGGTTCTGCATGTAAGCAGCCAACATTAGCCCCTCATAGCAGGGATGGCAAAGATCATGGGAGGCAGAATGGTACAGTAGGTAGAACCAATGTAACTGAGTTACACACAGAATATTCATAAATGGGCAGAGCAAAGAATGACATCACCCACACTCCCTCAACATAGTCTTGTATAAAAGTAGTTCCCAATGGGCCAACATACCAAGGGATCGGGTTTCTGTTTAACAGGGCAGGACCCCTTTGTTTCAAAATAATGGTATCCAATAGGTTATATTATTTGGATGGTGGAACCAACTTTCTGTTGATTAATGGGTTATGTTCCTTCCTTCCAAACCTCCTTAAAAACAGAAAAGATACTCCTTTGATTGACCATTAGGGATGACGGACCATCAGGGATGACAGAGCTTGGCAGAGAGGAATTGAGACACTGCCTCATTAATGGAGGCAAAGCTAAGACGGAGGCTTGGATCCTAGGGAAAAAAGACATGACTGAATCACGCTACTTAATTTGACTCTTAGCAAATAGGACTTCAAGACAGAGGATTTTTTGACTCTCTCTCTTGACATGCTCTTTTTACCCCTTAGGATTATACAATAGAAAAGGTTCTTGGTCTTTCTCCTTTTCTCACTCTCCCTCTTCTCTTCCAATCCCTCTCTCTTCTAATATCTTCAGATATTAGACAAAAATATAAATATTTTTTGTTCAGGTGACCTTGCCACTGCTAATACCATCCTCCAGATAAAATCCCACATAGAACTTGAATCTTAACTGAAAATTAAGGCACTCAAGCAGGTGTGGCAGTACATACCTGTAATCCTTGGTGCTGGGAAGACTAAGGTTGGTGAATGGCTTGAGCTTATTTCTGAGCTGCAATAGAATTAAGTAAATTGCCCTTGGGACTAATTCTAGCACTAATATGGTGAGCCTCTATATATGTGGTGGGCCATCAAGCTGCTTAAGCATGGGTCAACTGGCCAAGGTCCAAAATGGAACAGGTCAAAACTTCCCTGCTTTGCAGACCTCAAACAACCACTAGCCTGGGTAAGAGAAAGGAGGAAAAGAAAATGAAGAAAGGAAGGGTATGAGAATGAGGGAGTAGGAGAGAAAGAGAGAGAGAGAATGAGAGAAACAGACAAAGAGAATACTGGAGGCACTCCCTCCCATACAAAAGTCAAGTTTTCTTGCCTCTTCTAAAACCAAAATAATCCAGACTTCTTCCTCTGTTTAGAAGCAAGGTGTCCACCTCTCTAAGAACAGTTCAAATCCAGTGGTTCCCTCTCTACTTCCATTTCTTCCCTATCTAAGTGCATTTTCTGTCAGCAGCTTTTACACATAGACCAGGTGTAGAGGAGCAAAGCAAAAGACCGGGGGGAGGGGGAAATAATATTTTTCAGACAAATGAATTTCAATTTTTTCCCCTCCTTGAAAATACAGGGTTGATGGCCATTTTCTGCTTTGAGATTTGGGTAAGATTGAGATGAAACATCTGTTTTGGGAAGGGGAGTTGGGGGGGGGGAGGGAGGAAGAGAAGGAAGCAAAAAGAAAAAAAAAAGTGGAAAAAGGACCAAAAAAAAGCTTTTTTTTAGCTAAAAATATCATGTCTCTTTTTCCCCCAAAACTTAAAACATGTGATGAAATTCAACTTTTAAAATATAACCCCCGAGCTACTTGAAACTATAAAAGTCTCCTTAGTATCTGAGACAAGTCAGAATTTCCACTGTTCAAGCTGCGCTTTTATGAACAGCAGACTTTAGAGAAAGGGCACTTGTTCTCTCTCCATTGCGGTAAAACTTTGGGTTTCTGCAGCTACTGTAGTCACAGTGGAGTCAGAGCCGACAAAAGCTCTCTGAATGGAGGACAGCAAGCTGGCCAGAACAATGCCGACATGGCTGGGCCTGCCCGCGGCCTGCTGCACTCATGGGCTCCTAAGATGGCTGGCACTCTCCTCCTTCCTGCGGCTCTACAGACAAAACTCACCTTCCTGCCATCTGCGGAACCTTACAATATTGACCAAAGGTGCCTCAGGGATTTAGCCAATGAATAATACAGCAGGAGTACCTACCAAGTGCTGGATTGATTTACTGAGTGCTGGACTAGAAATCAAGGGTCTCAAAACCTCGTCCCCATTCTAAACTGCGACGTTGGGCAAATCACTCTCTATTTTTGGGAATCGGTTTCCTCTTCGATTAATTATGGGAGTGGGGCTAGATATTTTTAAGGTCTCCTTCTAGCATGGCCCATGATCTTATGAGAAAATTCAGAGATTCCAAAAATTGTTTGCTCTATTACTAAGAGCATCTTGAAAATACAAGTACCTACTGAGGGAAAATGACCATCAGCCATGGAAGTGAGAAGAAGAGGAAGAGGAGGAGAGGAAGAGGACTAACTTCATTTTCATGTAGATTCTACTTTGATACTTGAAACCAGAACTTAAAAAAAAATAACATTTTGAAGAGAAAGGGTGATGTTGAAATCATTATAAGAAGACGTTGTTGTTGTTTTAATACCCCACTGTTTCTTTAAATAGGAAAGTTGCTTATTTGTTTGATAGGTCAGTTGGCTGATAAAGGGAAGAGAAAGAGGAGTAAAAGGAAAAGGAAGAGAGAAAAGAAACCTAAAACTTAAGTGTTTAGAGTCCTGGGCCAATGAAGATCACTCCGAATAAAAGATTATGACCAAGTAACATAGGACTGAATTCACACAGGCCTTCTCAGTATGGTCACACTTTTACTTAGATCCCCAGAGATCTCTATAGACTAAAAGGCAGAAGGAGAGGCAGGAAGTCCATTACCTTGGTAGAAGACAAAGACAGAAAACAAAAAGCTTGTAAAAATCGCCCAAATAATCCTGCTGGGCATTTTAGAACCTCTCAGAGTGGAATATGTTGAAAACAATATGAAAATAATGATATAAGAAAGAAAATAGTGTCCCTTTTATAGGAAGCTATCTCCAACCTTTCTTTAATTCCAATTTCTTCCCTCTATTAATAATTTCCTATTTATTTCATATGTAGTTTGCTTTGTTGTCCACTGGATCACAAGCTTTGTGTCTTTTGCCTCTTTTTATATCTCTAGTGCTTAGCACAGTGCCTAACACACAATGTGATTAATCAATACTGATGGATTAATGGAGAACACACACCAGAGAAAGGCTTGAATTACCTAGAAATAACCTCTAGCAGTATAAAAGTAGTGTCTTTGCATCTCAGGGAAAGAGCCTTGGGATCTACGTTTGAATCCAGCCTCTGGTATTGCTTGAATATCTCAAGGCAAGTTATTTCACTTTTCTGTGCCTCAGTATCTTGCTCTATAAAATGAGAGGGTTGCCTCCAATGCTAAAAACCTGAAATGTTAAGATAGGGATAAGGCCAGGAGGTGATTTCATTGGTACAGGGAACACCAAGGACACCATGAAAAAAAAAGGAAGGCTGGCACCTTTCTGACAACTTTGAGCTTAAGAGAGATGCTAAGAACATTGGAAGGTGAGAAGCAGTGTGAGCTGCAGGACTGGAATCCAGGTCCTCCTGGCCCCAAAGCTAGTTCTCCAGCCACCAGGAAGGAAAGTTGACTATTATAGAACCACAGACCTTGAGCTGGAAGGAATCTCTGAAACTACCTAGTGGATCCCCCCTCATTTTACAGATGGGGAAACTGAGGCTTGGCAAATTGAAGTGACTAGCTCCAGACCACTCAGTCAGGCAGTAACATACTGACTCCCTAACACACATTAATCTACTTGGCATAAGATATTGATACTAGCCAAGGTTTCTGATCTGAAAGTTTTGAAATTTGACCCAAAGCAACGGGCAACGCTCTAACTTCAGTGCCTGCAGCTGCTGTGCTTATTTTGTCCCCTTCTCAGCTACTTTCCAATGGCTCCATTTCATTAATTCCTAATTTGGTGAAAGGAGGGCCCACTGAGTAGAGAGACACTAGTGACAAGGACTGGGGATTCTCTCTTCTTGAAGCCTTTCCAACCACACACATCACAACAGCCCGACAAAGCTAACTCCTCCAATGCCTGTTTTAAGCAGGAGGCCAGGACCTCCTACAAACCTGGAGGTGATGCCTAGGGGAGAGAGAAAGACAGAGAGAGAACCCAGATGGTCCTTTCAGAGCAGGAGGGGTGGAATTAGTCTTTTGATCAAAGAGGAATTTGCTTTTAAACTTGACTTCAGTGGACTGATGTGACTGGCAAACTTGAAAAAGGGAGTGTCAGAGACACAGTACTGTGTTAGAGACTCCCATACAGAAATGACTCTGCAACTTTTATCTCTAAAGTCTCGGATACAAGATAGATGGAGAAACCCAGAAACAGACAGACCCCAAGTCAGGAAGAGAAGGGCACACAGACCCTTACCGGGGAGACAAGGAGGCAGCCAGAAAGAGAGAGAAAGCAATGGATGGAGTAGTGCGGGTACCCAGAGTAGGGAAGGCAAGGGCTTGCCTCCTGCCTCTCAAGCTAGATTCTTCAACTAAAAATGAGGGAATTAAGTCTAATGACCTTGAAGTTCTCTTCTAATTCTAATCAATGGCCCTAAGATTTGCAAATAATGGAGATTTTTACAAATAGGTCATGTACCTCTATTCTACTGTTTATACTCAGGAAACCTACCCAAGTTTCCAATCCCCTTCATTTGGTGTCTGATGGGGAGGGTTGGGAAGACCCAAGTGAACTGTTGGCCAGAAGCAGACCACACTGAATACTGGGTCTCCTACCTATATTGGCAGGGGGGGTAACTGAAACAACCAACCGATAGGGTTGCTGTGATGAGTCTTCTAAACATAAATTGCCACATAAATACAAATTATTGCTTCATCGACTGCCATGGTTGAGGATATATGCTAATAAAAATCTCCACCTGCCCAACACAGGTTGCTAGTTCCTGAATAGAGAATAAAGAGCTGAAGGGAAGCCAAAAACTTTGAGCAAGGATTCCATACCTCTCCTTCCCCACTTTGCTTTCGGTGAACCCCGGGAAAGCCCTGAGGAGGCAGACAGTCCTGGAAGAGGTAGGGTATTTGTGGGGCCTCAGGCAGGTGACAGGGATGAGAAAAGCTCAGGTAAGGTCCTCCTCGTCTCCTGTGGCCAGGCCAGACCAGGCCAGGATGCTGAGTAAATAAGAGTGGCCACTCTCCAAGCCTAACCTCCAGTGAAGTAGGAACACTAAGTCAACAATCCGGCTCTCACGGCTCTAATGCTTTTGATGTTTACTTTGTTCTTTCTATAGTTCAAAAGGAAGCACTAATGCTCTAGCCCTCTTACCAAATACAATCTTAATCTTAGGATTTTGAGCTTTTGCAGTGGGCTAGTTAAGTCTGTTAAGAGGAGGGGATTTGATCCAGCTTTCCATAACAACACAGGAGTTAAATCCTGCTTCTTTATGGATGGCTAGAAGCCTTCTTTTTATCTTTACGCCTCAGATGGCCTTTTTTCCCCTTTAAACACCCCTCAAGCCCTCCAAAGGGCAATGAACTTGGCCAAGAGAAAAACCCCAAATGAAGAGTCAATTATTTCTTCCCCCACCCCTTCTTGGCCAGTTCTGCTGTGGGGCTAAAGGCTTGCTTGGTCCTTTTGAAGAGGCAAGAAGCAAACAGCCACAATGGGTTGATCTCCAAGAAGCTTCAGAAATGGCCATTTCCCATTGCTGTTTGCCAGCTACTCCTAACCTAACTCAGGGTCCTTTCAGACATTAAAGTTTCTTATTCTTGAAAGGGCTAACGACATTGTAGAGAATAGCATTCTCATCACCCACAGCACTGTTAGTGCATATGCAGTTTTCTGTACTGGGAACCAAGCAGTCATGAAGATGGATGTTATGTCCCCTAAAATGAATGGAATTTAACTTCCCGTAGAATATAACCTGGAGTGTGGTCTGCCAAACCATTTTGCTATAGGTCAAATGGTATTTGAGATCAAATGATCTATTTTTGTTCTTCAACATAAATGAAGTCATTATATTTGTGACCCAAGGACACCTTCTTTAGACTGAGAGCTCCTGGAGGCACTGTCATTACTTCTCTTTTTGTATCTCTAGCACTTAGTACAGTACCTGACACATATTAGGTGCTTAGTATTTGTTGATTGATCGATATTAGGTACCTAGTAAGTGCCTGTTGACTGACTGATCTTCCTTTTTATCATAGAATTAGCCCAATCCTAGATCACAGAGGTACTTTCAGAGCACCAGCAGAGTTAAGTTCAGAGAAGTTTCTCATCAGTTGGGTGATGAATGTTGCTACCTGGGTCTCTTCTGTAATATCATCATCTATCTAGGGAATTGTAGAGGGACTACAATCTATTTTAGGACAAGGCATACCAGCATTAACAAAATCAAAGATCCCTGAAGCACAGATTCAGAAACAATACCTGGTATTGAGCACAGGCACTGGCTCTGACACTTACTAGCTCTGTGATCTTGTGAGCTTCCCCACTGTGAACCTTGTATTTTTCATCTGCAAAATATTCACAAGCTGTTCCACTACTTAACTCATAGGATTATTAAAAGGAAGTCATTTAAAGCATTATGTAAGAACTATTATTATTATTGTTAATTATTATCATCATTGAGATTTATGAAGTTTCCTCTGTGAACTTGGATTCTTCACCTGTTTTCCCTTTGGTTTACTGGCTTCAAGAATTCAAAGATGAAAAATGAAGTGAAAAAGATAAATTTTGCTGGTCATACCTAAATATTCCAAACAAAGTAATTCCACTTGGTTTGGTCCCTACCCACTCTCCAAAGGCAGAATCTCTTAATGGAAAAGCCTACTTTCTATCAGAAATGCTACAACTAATTGACGTTGACAGGAGAGGGCTTGACAACCTGAACAGAATGATTCACAGTATTGGCATTTCTCAACTCAGGCAGTCAGAGGCAGCTCATCAGGCTTTCTCTGGAACACGCTACATTGCCCCCATTCAGAAAGGAAATGGCAATGTACCAAAAGGGGGGGTCCCAGGAAATAGCCCGGCCATCAGAGCCCCTACTCATCCAGGCGCAGCTTCCAATTCTTTGTATAAATACAGGCAGTGGAAAAGAGGCAAAACCAATTCTCATCCCGGACAGGCAATTTTCTGTTCTCAAGCTGCCCAACTATTTCATGATTTGTTCTCCCTAAGTGTCTAGACCATGCCAGGAGCACTGAAGAATAAGTACATGGGGGAAACAGTCCAATCAGAACATAAGAGTCTTATCCTAAATCTTTGCTTATCCTAAATCCTAGGCTCATTGTCAATTCATTACTCTGCCTCAGTTTCCTTATTCCACAAATAGATCTAGGGACTCCCCAGGTGTCAGGATGAAATGACCACTGGGCAGAGAGAATATTTAGGGCCTCAGTTCCCTGCTGCTCTGTGGTCTCCTCCCCTCCCATTAAAAAGTATAGATTATCATCTAGTTCATCTCCCTCTGTCATCTATCGATAACCCCACTCTGCCCTTCCCCTTCCCCCTTCTAACAGCTACTTTTTTCCAGTTAAAATAGAACATTACTGCCTATCCAGGAGATTCTAATTTCTAGATTCCAGACACCATCTAGTCCCAGAACATAATCTCTGTTCATACCCCAGAAAATGGGACCCGGCTCCCTTAATCCTATAAAACTGAATCTTGAGGTCCAGACTGTAGAGTTCAGAGTTGCTATAGCTGACACATGACCCTTTAGATCTTTCGAGATAAAAGATAATAGGGTATAATAGAAAGACTTAAAGGACCTGGGACAATTTTTGTAACTTTCCTATTCCTAAAGCTTTTTCACCTATAAAATAGGGAAGGAGAATGGATTAATTAGATGACTGCTTAAGATCCCTTCCTATTCTAAATCCTATGAATCCTCCAGGGATCAAAATCAGCTTTTTTTCCAAAAGAGTTATCAGATTTAGAGCATATATGAGCTAGAACTTCTAGATGGACTTCATTCTCTTTCCCCTTTTTCTCTAAAATCACCCTTCTCTCCATGGCCTTAGAAGAAGAGTCAAAAAGGGTTCTTTAAGATTCAGGATCCTTGAGATCCCTGTTTCCCAATCAATGGGTTGCAGTGAGGATTTATTGCGTGCTAGGTTTCCCTCAATTTTGAAATCAAAGAACAAAAGGTTGAGAATCCTGAATTTGGAATCAGGAAGTCCTGCATTTGAATTGTGATTCAGACATTTACTGTGAGAGCATGGGCAAATCATTTAAGCTCTCTGAGTTTGGGTTTCCTCATCTGGAAAGTGAATGAGTTGGATTCAAAGATTTCTAATTCCCTCTGTAACTGTGAATCTACAATCCTATGGAAAAAAGGAGGGATCACGGTGTATGTGGTAGCAGGTGGGCTGGCATGGAAGGATAATGACAGGTCCAATGGGTGCAAAATCTTTAGGAAAAAGTTGAAAGTTAAAACAGTGAAGTTACTTGATAAAACTTACAGAGCTAGTAACAAAATGGAACTAAAACTTTATTAATAATAATAGATTTATCTATAATATATATTATGTATGCATAATATATATTATATATCTATGTTAAATAAGATAATGAATACAAAGTACTTTACAATGCTTAAAGCACTTTACATTCATTAGCTTTCTTAATTCTCACAACCCTGGGAGGTAGGTACTATTATTATTCCCATTTTACAGATGAAGAAACAAGGCAGACTAGAGGTTCCTGACTTACTCAAAGTCATACAACCAGTAGATGTCTGGGAAATGAAAAAAATTAGGTGCATGTCCAATGTTCTATGCCAGGAGCCAGTAGAATCCAGGTCTACTGAATCTTGATTTCCCCAAGCCCTTCCTTAGACAGAACCTTGCAACTTCCCTTTCTTCCTCCTCCCCCTAACCACTCCCACCCCCTCCATCCCCATACCATCTCAGTGTGAAAGGACAAGTTCCCAGGTGTGTCATGGACTGAACAGCCAGTCAGCAAACATGGTTCTAAATCACTACTTAAGACTTTCTGGGAATCCTGCAGGGCTGCTGGCAGACCAGAGCCTCCCCTTCCCAGCCTTTGATTAAGGAAGCATTATTGTCGCCTCCCAGCCTCTGATTAAGGAAGCATTATTGTCCCCTC
Source organism: Antechinus flavipes (assembly GCF_016432865.1). Lineage (NCBI taxonomy): Eukaryota > Metazoa > Chordata > Mammalia > Dasyuromorphia > Dasyuridae > Antechinus > Antechinus flavipes. Next base: position 486,222,975 of record NC_067399.1, on the reverse strand, counting down.
CCAGCCTCTGATTAAGGAAGCTTTATTGTCCCCTCCCCGCCTCTGATTAAGGAAGCATTCTAGTTCAAGTACCTTCTAGACGAAAATGTTCCTCACTGATTGTTTCTCGGTAAACTTCACCAGCCGGATCCTGTGGAGAGACAAAGCAAAAACACGTCCACCTTAACCACCAGCCTCGCAGTGATTACAGAATATTGAAATGTTAATGAGACACACATTGAGCTGCCAGAGTTAATTATGAAAAGAGCTTTGGGAGGTTAAAGGTGTCCCAGAAAGTACTTAATCACTTTTGTTCCAAGATCCCCAGTCTGGTTAGTCACTTGTCGAATGGGACTGGGAAGGGGAGACTAGAAGGGAGGGAAGAACGGGGACCCCAACTCTTTCTGCCTTTAATTCCATGGAAACACGGGCCCTTGGAAAGTTAATATGCAAATTTCTTGGGGGGGAGGAGAGGGGGCAATAACATTCATCCCTACCAAGAGACCTATCCATCAAGAAAGCCACAGCAAAGCAGGCTTATTCCCAGAAAAAGGGCACTCTTCCCATCATCATCTCACCCCTTAATTCTGGAATTGCTATGACAATACTGAAAAAGTCCTTTCAGTGATACTTCCTCAGCCTTATTTCCTACTACTCCGCTTCATCTAATTCTACTCCGGCTAAATAGGACTGCTCTCTGCTGTCTCCTCTTCCTCTTCATCTACTGACCCCACCCAAAATTCTTAAAGTGAAGATAAAGGACCGCGTTCAAATACAATGATTTGGGGCATATTACTTAACCTCGAGGTTAGGGTAATTCTATAAGCTACAGAGAAGATGCCCACCCATGAAACCTTCCCCTGGCACCTTCTTCTAAGATCACCCCCCTCTTGGATTTCGCCTAGCACTGACTGTATCTCTCTGATGTACTTCCACAAATTATAACATATTTGTGGTTCTCAAATCCCTATTTCCTGTCATTGGAGTAAAGTATTTTGGCTTCAGACTTGGAAGGTACCACAAAATAGAGGGGCCAAACATGCAGTCCACAACACTCTCCAAGGCTTCCCAAACCAGATTAAAATGGAATTGGGAAATATTTAACAAAATAAATAAAAATACAATAAAACAGTTGGTATTATATTTTCAAACAGAATCAACATACAGCCTGCAGTTTTATATGGATTCCATCTGTTTGATGTTGATCCCATTCTCATTTTATAAATGAGGAAACTAGTGACTTGTCCAACTAGTGATTTATTCATATACTGAAATGGATAGTAAGCATCAGATGTGGAATTTTAACTCAATTCTCTCATTCAAGAAAAAGTGTTGATTCCACTGAATAAATACACTGGACCTTCCTCACAGGTTAAAGCCAGCCATTTTATTTATTTATTTTTCATTCTATCAGGATATTTCAAACAATAGAAATCTGAATGCTAATGATTCACCCAAAAGCATTTGGGGATATGAATACCCTATGCTGGCAAATAACCTACAAACATACCATTCTAATATCAGTTCCCACCTCTCCCAATTTCTGGAAAGGTGGGGTTTCAGCAGATGAAGAGGAAAAGGAGAGAGCACTCCTATGTGGCTACAGCAGAGATAGGTGAAAGGCAGTTAGGTGGTTCAGTGGATAATGTTCTGGGCCTGGAGTCAGGAAGAGAAGAGTTCAAATCCACTTTCAGACACTGTGTGACCATGTGCAAGTCATAAAATAATCTGTCTGCCTCTATTTTCTCATTCATAAAACAGAGATAATAAAACCTCACATGGTTGTTATAAATATCAGTTGAGATTTGTAAAGAACTTGTCATATTTTGGGCACATAGTAGATGCTTAAATGCTTGTTACCTTCTTTTTTCTCTTTCTGAGCAAACTTTTCAAGTTTTTGTTTTTGTTTTTATTTTTTGTTCCTTTTCTTCATATCTTTCCCTACATGGAACATAAGATTATAAATCTAGAGCAGAAAAGGACCTCAGAAGTTATCTAGTCTCAATTTATAGATAAAAGGAAAGAACCTTAGAGACCATCTCTCTACACCCCTTCATTTTATAGATTAGGAATAAGAGGCCTGAAATGAGGATAGCAGAGAGAGAAAGCAGCAGAGCATGACTTCACACTCAGATCTCCTTACTACACGTTCAGCATCCTTCCCCCTCAGTCACCTGCCCCCTTCTCCCCACCTTTCTGACTTCCACCTAGTCTTCAATGAGGGCCAGTTTAGGCCCCACCTCAGCCCTTAGAGAATGTCCCAGCCCACATCAATCCTGTCCTTTTTGGACTCCTCCACCACAAACTAGGCCACCCTATTCCCTTATCTTGTTGACGTGTTAGAACACGTATTACCTGTTTCTAACTCTGTGAACTCTAGGAGGGGAGCCAAGCCTTAACACATCAGCTCTGCATCCTCCCTGTGGCTAAACAGAGGACCTTTCATATATAAAGAAGGCATTCAAGGCCTGCCTGGTGATTGTTTCTGATTAGTGTGGATTCAAGATTCCTTTCCTATGTCTCTTGCTATAGGGTCTCATCCAAAACTGCCCTTCCTCTCTCTGCTTAGTGGGAGGATTTAAGTTTATTTCTTTGGCTGAAGCAATAGACCTGGATGTTCTTATGAAATGGTCAAGTTTAATGTCATCTTTGAAACAGCCACGCCAGTCCACCAGAATCCAATGTTCTTGACCTCGACTCTGGGCATGATTTGAATCAAGGCCTTCCTGGAAGAGTGACCACAGGTTGTCCCAGCTTACACCAGCCCCAGAAAGGCTCTACTGTCTGACTTTCTCAAACAGCAAAATTACTAGAGATGCTATATTTCACATTCTCATTAACAGTCAGACTGCCTCAAGTTGAAATACTTCTTTTGAAAAGAGAAAAATTTCACCTCCCCCAACCTCCACAATCAAAGAAAATTCAGGACTCACACTGATTTTAAACAAGAACAATAACAAAAATCTGCTGCTTTTTACTACTGATGTTTATCAATAGGATGGAAGTAGGAAAGACTTTTTTTTTTCTTTTTAAAGACAAATAGTTAACATTTTAGGAATTAAGTTCTCATTTTTCTTTGGGATTTCTTCCTTTTTCTGAATCACTATAGCAGTTGTTATAAATGTTTTCTTAGAGGGATAAAACCTTTTTGCTCCCAATTACTTCAATATGATTGCATTGATTTTCTCTTTGATTTCCTGTCAATAATGATTTCCATCCTTATTGCTATCCATTATCATAATCCCCAGTCACTTCCCAGCAGCATTTGTTGTTGGCTTGAGGACTGGTTATTTGTATTATTAAGTTATGAATCAGCACTAGATCTGGAAAGTCGATGACACTGACACTTCCATGTTCTGGTGACATAGTAAGACAGCTTGAATTCATTAGCCACCAATTAAGGTTACTCTTTCATGCACAGTTATTATGACACCTATCTCTGAAAAGCAGACAATTCTTTGTTACAGGGTTGGGCAACCTGCCTAAATGAGAATAAATGTGCAGTGAAAAGAACATTGGAATTGAAACTATAGGACTTAGTTTCAAATTCCAGGTCTATTATTTACTATTTTTTGTGACCTTGTTCAAGGTATTCCCCATTCTGTACCCCAGTTTCCTTATCCGTAAAATTCTTCATTAGTACTAGAGTTACTTATAACTGTCTTTTGCTCTTTCCCCAGTAGCATGTTGGACACCTTCTAACCTAAGGAGCTTGTCTTCGAATGTCATCACTTTTATCTTTTTAGTACTGTTTATGGGGTTTTCTCTGCAAAGACATTTCCTTCTTCAATGGTCATTTTTTGTCAGAACTCTTCACTATAACCTGGCCATCTTGGACTTCACCATGACTATGTCCACCTGTGTGATATAGCTCATACACAAGCCAACAAGGCAGTGATCTGGAGGACATCTATAAAATAGGGCTAACAATAGCACCCACTTCTTAGGATTGTTGGGAGAATCAAATGAAATAATCATAAAGCATACATAAGCAGTATATAAAAGTTAACTACTGTTAGTAGTATTTTAAAAGCTCAAAGACATAATTTCTGGATAATTTTATTAAATAATGCCAGCATTTTAAGAAAATGATAGTCATTTGGGCATCTCTCTCTTAGATCAAAGAACATCATTGTAACAAGCCCACAGTCCATTGGAAGAGGGGTGTTCCTGAGAGTGGCAGCCAAATCTTATTGGTTAACAATCAATGAAAGAGTGAATATTACAGTAAGAGGCTGAACCTATTCAAATGAACTTCTACCTTACCTTAAACTTTGGGTCATCTATTCAAAGAATTTATCCCCACCGAAACCTGAGTAGAGCATAATGGCTAATCTACCCCTGTGGGGTCTGAACAAGATTGTTAATAAGTTACTCTAACCTCATTACCAGTAATATCCTTGTTAGAGATGGTCCTTTTGAAATAAGAGCATTAGAAAGGGGGGAACTCTGGATCTCTTCAAATCATTATTACTAATTATTATTTCTAGTAGTAGTAGTAGTAGTAGTAGTAGTAGTAGTAGTTATAACAGTAGTAGTATTGTTGTAGCAGTAGTAGCAGTAATGGAATAGTAGTAGTAGCAATAGTGGTACTGGTAATTGTTGTAGTAGTGGTAGTAGTAGGAGTGGTGGTAGTAGTAATAGTGGTAGTAGTAGCAGGAGGAGGAGGAGAAACAGCAGCAGAGTTGTGTCATTAGCTAGCTGTGATATCTGAGGTAAGTCTCAGCTTGCTTAAGTCTGTTTCCTCACCCATAAAATGAGGATTCTGGGGACAAGTAGGTGGGGTGTAGATAGAGCACCAGCCCTGAAGTCAGGAGGATCTGAGTTCAAATCTGGCCTCAGACACTTAACACGTCCTGGCTGTGTGACCCTGGGCAAGTCACTTAACCCCAATTGCCTCAGCTAAAAAAAAATATTGAGAGACTAGATGTTCTCTAAAGTCTTTTCCATATCTAAAGCTATAGCCTAGCCCTAGATCTTATGATCCCACTCTAACAGAGCCATGGGAGATTAAAAAGGCTGCCAGGATGGTACGGGTCTAAGCAGGAGCCCAGAGAACTCGAGTTCTCTGACTACAAATCTAAGATTGTGACAGACTACCCTAGAGCTTCCTGGGGAGGTTGTGAGATGGTTAAGAGGGGCAGACATCATGGAGAAGGAAGGAGTAGGGCTCCTACCCTGCGGAATCCAAAAAGAAAGCCTGGCTCCCGACTACTCTCACTTGCCAAAGCAAACTCAGTACCTGTGGGAAGAGTTGCCCCGTCTGTGGCCGGGTAGCAAAGCAGAACACAGCAGAAGGAGAGTGTCTCCCCAGACAAATCACCTTATAAGGTCTCCTGGGCCGCAGGCCCACATCAAAGCCCAGGAATTTGGGAGAGGGCTTGGAGAGAGGATGGTTGGTTTGGATTTTTTTTTCCTTCTGTCTTTGAGACTTCATCCTCCTGAATTTACTCCTTCCCCGGCCCTCCCCACCAGCTCTTTGTCAGTTGCTGTGTTCTCTAAAAGCTAACAGATGTCAGTGCCACGGGTGCCCACATAACTCATTATACTTAATGGATTCTAAGAATGCTCATGACTTGGGACAGGCCGGGGTGAAAAACAGAGCGGGCAGAGAGGAGGGAGCCAGGGCTGCTCTGTGCATAACCTTTAGACAGAAACCAAATACTTCTCTCCAGGGCCGCCCGGGGAAAATTCCTCAGTGAGCTCTTTCTTCTCAGAATACTGGGCAAAGTCAGCTAGGCCAAGTATTCCCGGAGGAAACAAGACAATTGTTGACAAGACCTGTGGGGCTGGAGCCCCATCTCCCTCAAGCACACGATATACTGAAAAGTGCTCAGGATGTGGAATCTGAAGGCCCAGCCTGGCTTCTGCTTCTGAACATTGTTAAAGAACAACTCTACATGGCCTTAGCACATTTCCTTCCTTTCTCTGGGTGTAAAATGGGGGGGTTTGACTAGAATTCCATCCCACCACAGGCTTTTTCTCATACAAATAGGACTCCAGAGTTTGAATCCCAGCTCTGCCACTTAATCCCCAGAGGATTCTGGACAAGATACATAACTTCTCTAAGCAATAGTCTTCTCATCTGTCAATTGAAGAGGTTGGAATGGATGGGTCCATCAAGGGCCTCTGAATTTCTTTCAGGGACAGCTGGTAGACAGAATGCTGGATCCAAAGTCAGGAAGAACTGAGTTCAAATCTTTGTCTCAGTTTCCACTACTATAAAATGGGGATAATAACAGAACCTACCCTGTAAAGTTGTCGTGAGTATCAAATGAGATGATATTTGTAAAATGCTTAGCACAGATGTGGCACATAGAAGGAATGAACATGATGGGATTCTCCCCAACTGGCAAAACAGCGCTGGCCAAATTTCCTGGTCTTTGCCATTGACCATTTCCTAGGACTAGGGTCACAGGAAACATACCAGTAGGTTTTAGCATCAAACAGTGGGTACTGTTTTTCAGTAACTAAAAAGTTCTGGTCTGTGAGCTTGTTTTTCTCTTCAAAAAAGTCTGCCCCCAGAAGAATCTATATTTACCATTCATTCTCTGTTCTTTTCTACCAAACTCTTTTCAACCATCAGACTTTGCATTTGAAACATTTTTCAGATTCAAGTCGAGTCAACAAGTCTTTACTAAGCACCTTCTATATGCTCAGTCCCATGCTGTGGGGGTTATGAGAGAAGACAGCATGGTTTCTTCCAGCAAGGCATTTGGAAGACATTTGTTTGTGCACATGAGCACACTCACAGGCTCTTTTTCCTCTCTGCTCTCCCCATCCCTCTTTCCCCTTTTCTCTCTCTCTCTCCTGTAAAATGAGAGGTGGGGACATCAGACTAGATAGTCTCTCTACAGGCATGTTACTGTAACACTTTTCCTTTAAAAATAACAAAAACATTTTACACTGCTTGCTAGGTTTAGGCCAAACAGACCTGAGAGTATGCCTTCATTTACGGGATGAAAGATACAGTAACATTAGATCATCCATGAGCTTTTCCTCCTATTCATTAAAGCCACGTATTCATGCATTCAAAGACACCAACTTCTAGGAAGAGAACTCATTATTTGACAAAAACTGCTGGGAAAACTGGAAAATAGTATGGCAGAAACTAGTTACAGACAACATCTTACACCATATACCTGGATAAGGTCAAAATAGGTACATGATTTAGACATAAAGGGTCCTACTATAACCAAATAAGGACAGCAAGGACAAGTTTACTTGTCAGATCTATGGAAAAGGGAAGACTTTATGACCAAACAAGAAATGGAGAGCATTATGAAATATAAAATGAGTGATTTTAGTTATTTAAAATTTAAAATTTAAATTTAAAAAGGTTTGCATTAACAAATTCAATGGAACCAGATTAGATGGAAAACAGAAAGTTGGGAAACAATTTTTAAAGCAAGTATCTCTAATTCTAATAAAGAGCTCATTTTTCAAATGTATAGGAACTAAGTCAAATTTATAAGGATATAAGTCATTCCCCAATTGATAAATGATAAATCCCAAAGGCTGCTTTCAGAAAAACATGAACTTACATGAGCTGCTATAAAGTAAAATGAGCAGAATCAAGAGAACATTGTACATAGAACTGTAACATAACGATAAATGACTTAGCTATCCTCAGCAATCCAAGTCAATTCCAAAGGACTCATGATGAAAAATGCTATCTACCTCAAAAGAAAGAACTGCTAGGATCTGAATGCAGAATGACTCATACTATTTTTCATTTTCTTTATTTTTTTCATGTTTTTTTTTTCTTTTGGTCTGTTTCTTTTTACAACATGACAACTATGGAAATGTTTTATATGACTCCACATATATAACCCATATCAAATTACTTACTGTTTCAAGGAGGGGGGAGGTGAGAGAGGAAGAAAGAAAATTTGGAATTCAAAGTTTCTGAAAAATGAATGTTAAAATTTTTCTTTATGTGTAATTGGTGAAAAATAAAATACTATATGTTTGTATGTATGTATACCTATATACATACACACATATAGTGTGTATGTGTGTGTGTATATATATTTGTAGTTCTTAAAAGCTATTAATTTTAACTACACAATTTATAGATAGTTTAATATTTTAACAACAGGCAATTTGGTGTCACTGAATAAGCTCTGAGTTGTCATTCATTATAAAATATTACTAATAATAATAGTCAACATTTATAGAATGCTTTAAGATTTAAGAGCACTTTGCATATATTGAGAGGTGGCAGACTCTGATCAAGATAATGTTCCATTACAATTGCAAAGGATCCATGATGAAAAATGCTATCCTTTTCCAGACAGAAAATTAATGAACTGAATGCAGATTGAAGCATTTTTTAAAACTTCATTTTTGCGTATTTTCTTTTGCAGTTTTATATGATCTCATATGTATAATATCATAATATAATAACATATTGGTTGACCTCTTAAAGAGGAGGATAAGAGAGAATTTGGAACTCAAAAATTTTTAAATGAATGTTAAAGAAAATCATACGCATAATTGGTAAATATTTAATTAAATAATTTTATTTTTAAAGAAGGAAAGGCAGCAGGATATAATGGATAAAGAGGGGAATCTTCATCCCCCATTCTACTTGTGAAATAATTGCTGTGATTCTAGACAAATCTCTTAAATTATCTGAACTCTGGGCAAGTCTACGACTGTAAGAGTACTTGTGGATTTTCTCACTGGAGTTTCTACAACAAAGTCACAGGTCCAATTCCTATTCTTATTTATATACTGTTTTAAGATTTGCAAAGCCCTGGAAGTATGTCATATTCTTTCTTTAGGTAATCTCATATGATTTAGAACTAAAGAATAACTTGGAAGTCACAGAGACCAACTAAAAACTAAGAGAAAGTGACAAAAGTCACCCAGAAGCTCTTAGGATTTGATTTGAGCATCAAATCAATGCCAGACTTCTTTGTACCATATCATACTTGAATGGGTTAAAAACATATCTTCATGTAAATATACTTGATTTTTTTTGTAATCCGAAATAACTTATTTTATGTATTTAAAAACAGTTTTGAAAAAGGATCCATAGGATTCCTCAGACCGCTAGACTGTGTCCAGAATACACAAAAGTTAAGAACTCCTACTCTAGATAGTCCCAAAAGACCCCTCCAGCTCTAAGATTCTGTGTTGTGATAGCTCTCATTAGATGGAATAACTGCAGAATAGCAATAGCACTCTGCCATCCCCTCCCTCATAAAACAGAAATGGAGAGAGGAGGAAAAAAACAAGATCATTGCTGAACAAACTTTCTGAACAAATCTTCCATCCTCCACCTGTCACTCTGTGGCCTACCATTTAATTATATTCCTATTCTTAGCATTGCATTGGAAGGAGGGTTCCCAAATTAGGAGCACTAGACAAAAGCAGGGATCATTATTTGGACACTACCATTGGGTGACTGAATTAGTTCCTTGACCTCTCTGTTCTCACCAAAGGCACATCAGGGAGTCTGCAGTGAAGCACATGGAGAAGGATAAATTTTTTACTACCTGGAAATGCACTTAGTGTTCTGAAAGGTATTACTGAAAAGTTTCTTACAGATACTTCTTCCCACCAAAAGAGCTTAAAGAATAAAGGGGGTAGGTAGTATATAATTGGAACACCATATGGAACCCTATCATACTTTAAGAAATAATGAGCAGGATGATTTCCAAAAAAAAAAAAAAAATGGGAAGACTTATGTGAACTGATGCAGAGTTAAGTGAGCAGAACCAAGGGATCATTTGTGCACAGTAACAACAAAATTCTAAGAAGAACTAACTGTGAAAAATTTAATTACTCCGATCAATGAAATGATCCAAAACAATTAATTTCTAAGTTCCCATGAGGAAAAATACTATCCACATTCAGAGAGGAAACTGATGAACTCTTCAGTGTACATTGAAGTATAATTTTTTGCACTTTCTTCATTTTTCTTTTATAAAATGACTAATACGGACAGGCTCTGCATGTTTTCACATGTATAACTGATACCATATTGCTTACCTTCTCAATGGATGGGAAAGGGCTGGAAAGAGGGAGAGAATTTGGAATTCAAAAAAAAATTTAAAGGATGTTAAAAATAAATAATTTTGAGAAAAAAATATGCATCCACATATATATATAAATAAAGAAGCATGGGAAGGAGTCCCTCAGCATCTCTTCAAGGTAGGGGTTTCAAGGTATTAAATTCTAACCACAGTTAAGTTTCACCCCAAACCATAAACCAAAACAAACTCTCTAAATCTGAGATTATATTTGAACTATAGGGCTTGAAAAGAAGATTATGTCCAGTGCTCTGTATGAGGCCGTCTCCACCAGGTCTGATGCTTCACAAGTCTCCTCCCAGCTCAGACTCCAGTTAGTTACCACTGAGATTTGTATAGAATAAAAGGGGAAGGAAAAGCAAGACACAAAGCCATTCAGTCTTGGCTATTCCTCCTTCATGCTCTGCCCACAAGGGCCTCCTCACTGCAGGCCTTCGGTGCCCAGCCCCTTTCAAGCTTCCAAAGACATTTTAGCGGCAATTAAAATTCCTCAGATTTCTCCTTGACTATTTTTATCTGCCAGAGATATAATCAACATGTTCCTAACTGTACATCCCCGGCCTCTCTGCTTCCAATGTCTCTGAGATTTCAGCCGTAGCTAACCTTCTGGTGCTCAAGTATTTGTTAATTAGGTAGGCGGATGGGGATCTGGGGGAGGGGGAAAGGAGAGGAAACTCTGGATGGTGAAAACTTCTCTCAAATGCTTCAAAGTCAGACCTCAGGAACAAAAGACCCCCCTCCATCAGCCTCCTCCCCACCTATCAAAGAAACAAAACAATCCACCCCCCAGCCCGGGGTCTCAGGACTCAGACCCCACAGGGGCTAAACCCCAAAGCCAGGCTCTCTCAGCCCCATGTTAATACCCTGCTAAAAGAAGGTCCTCTCTACATTCTTTTCCTTTGTCTTTCGCTAGAAAGGCATCCAGTCACTTCAAAGTCTACAGGAGAAAAGCAAAGTCCATTTTCAAAAGAAAGAAATTCTTAATGGGCTAGCCAGTCCTCAGGAAGGTCAAAGTAATGGGTACAAACAAGATGGGAAGAGTAAGAAATCAAAGTATCATCTGGCTGACCTGCAAAAGAGGATTGTGAAAACAAATCCAAAGAGAGAGGGAGAGATCCAGAATGACATGATGTATAGACATGATGTAACCAGGAAGAACAATCTGTCAGGTATCCCAAAGACAAAAAAGAGTCCATCAGCCTATAAATATTTAAGTGCTGTCTATGTGCCATCTACTCTCCTAAGTTCTGGGAACACACAAAAAGATAAGCACAGTCTTTGCTTTCAAGGAGTTCCAGTCCAAAGGGGAGATCACATGCAAACAACCATGAATAAACAAACCATGTACAAATAACTATAGACCTAATAAATTGGAGATAATCAACAATAGTCACTAGAGGAACTAGAATTCAGAGGATTAGGAAAAGATTTCTGTAGAAGGACCCTGAAGGGAGCCAGGGAAGCTGGGAAGCAAAGGGAGAGCATTCCAGGCATGGGCACAGCCTGGGCAAGGGCATAGAAGAGTGTCATTAATAAAGAACAAGGAGAACGCCAGTGTAAACCTGGAGTGCAGAAAGGAGAGTGATGTACAGTGAAGCTAGAAAGAAAAAAGGGGGGAGGGGGAAGACTAATTGGTAAACCTGTAAAGAACTTTACAAGCCAAAAAGGAGTTTATATTTTATCCCAAAAGGAGAAAATTATATAAATCCCATTTGGATTTATTGAATAAGAAAATGACATGCTCTAAAGTTCTTGTTGAGTCATTTTTTCAGCCACAGCTGATTTTTGGTGACCCCATTTGGGATTTTCTTGGCAGAGATATTGGAGTGGTTTGTCTTCTATTCATTTTACGATGAGAAAACTGAGGCAAGCAGGGTGAAGTGACTTAACCCAGAGTCACACAGCTAATAAGTGTCTGAGGCTGGATTCAAACTCCCAAAGAGAATTTCTGACTTCAGGTCTAGCACGATATCCACTGCCTGCCCCTAATGCTCAGAAGTACACTAAAGAAAAACCACTGATAGCTGTGAATAAGATATCCTAGATCACCATCAAAAAGTATTTATTAGAAGACAGGATGATGCTGGAAGAAATGTCCCCTGTTGTGAATGAACCCATATCCAAAAGTCTCATATGGTAAAGAGTTTCCTTGTTAAGATAAACATTTATTCCTCAGCATTAAAAAGAGCAAAGCATCCAAAGGTATTTCTATCTTCCATAAGGGAACCATTATTAAGAGAGTACATAATGGAACTCTACAAGTACTGACCAGTAGAATAGCAGTAAGGCTTCAGTGAAGACCACTTGGGCAAATCATGGCTCTGATGCTAATTGCGTGAAATTGGACAAGTCCTTTTCTCTCTATAACACTCACTTTCCTTATCTGATTTATCATGATATCATTTAGAAAAGGCATTGGCTCATCCACGTTCAGAAAGAGGACTGGGGAAATGAATGTGGATCACAACATAATATTTTCACCTTTTCTGTTGTTTGCTTATTTTTTGTTTTCTTGCTCACTTTTTTCCTTTTTGATCTAATTTTTCTTGTGCAGTATGATAAATGTGGAATTATAATGTATAGAAGAATTACACAAGTTTAACCTATATTGGGATATCTGCTATGTAGGGGAGGGGAGAGGGAAAAGGGAGGAAGAAAAATTTGGAACACAAAGTTTTGTAGGGGTGAATGTTGAAAATGATCTCTGCATATATTTTTTAAAATAAAAAACTATTATTAAAAAAAAAAAGCATTGGCTCTATAGTCAGAGAAAGTGAGTACAAATCCCACTTATGCCATTTACTATCTATGTGTCATTTGACACATCATTTTCTCTCTCTCAGTCTCAATTTCCTCATTGGTTGAACTAGATGGCTTTTGGCTCCCATAGTCCTATCCCCTCAGGGAATCTTACAATCCAGAAGGGAAAATAAAATTTATACTAATATACAACTATAATACAAGCTAGAGGATGAGTTGGTACCATAAGAGAATCAGTTCCCAGCAAAACATCAATCTTGTGGCCTTTCCCATAACATGATAGCTCTTGAGGTACAGCTGAGATCCCCTGTCTTCTGTTAAATTCCACCTAGAGAACTGCATTCAGTTCTCAGTACCACCTCGTAGGTTGGACATAAAGAGGCCTCAATGTGTCCAGAGAAAGATCATCAGGAAAGTCAAAGAACTAGAGACCATTCACCAGGAGCATCAGTTGAAAGAACACAACATCCTGGAGAAGACTTGGGATAGGCATGAAAACTGTCTTAAAGCATTGAAAGGCTGTTCTATAGAAGAGTTATTAGATTTGTTTTATTTCTCCCCCAACTTCCCAAAAGGTAACACTCCAAGCCATTTGGAGAAGAGGGAAAGAGGAAGATTTAGGCTTAATACAAGAAAAGTCTCCTAACATATTCAAGTGTTTCCCAAGTGGACGGCACTACATTATAAGTTTTAAAGCAAAGGCTGTTTGACATTTGACAGCCATACTTGTTCAGGGTTAGACAGATGGCCTCTGATCACAAGAAAAGAGAATGTCAGAGGAGAGGAAAGAGGGAAGGAGAGAATGTGAGAGATTACAAGATCATATGTTTCTACCCAATAAATTCCAGGATTCCTGTATGTCCTCAGTGGTCAAATATAAACTGTTCCCTTGGCATTTAAAGGTCTTCACAACCCAAATCCTTTCTGCCTTTCTAGTCTTCTTACACATTGCTCCGCCTCCTCTCACTTTATGTCCAGACATAGTGGCTTCCTTGTTGCTCCTCATACATGATGTTCCATCTTTTCTTCCATACCTCTGTAGTGGCTATCCCCTATGTCTCAAATGAGTCTCCCCTCCCCTAGCCTCTACCTCTTAGAATACCTGATCTCCTTCAGGATTCTGCTCAAGATCTACCTTCTGCAGGAGGTTTTTCTTCCTCTCACCCTCTCCTGTTTCTACAAGGTACCTTGTGTCTGCTTATATGTGTTTCATATTTACATATATATATGCACATTGTCTCCCCCAGTAAAATAGGAAGAAATGTGTGTGTGTATTCCCACCACCTAGTACAGGACCTGACACACAGCAGATCCTTAATAAATGTTATATCTTCCCTCTCTCACATTCTCTTCTTCCTTCCTCCTTCTCCTTCTCTCTTCTTTTCCTATGATCATTCTCCCACTTTCTCTTCTCACATTCTCTCCCTTCTATCTCCCCCTCTTACATTCTCTTTCCTTCCTCCCTCTCCTCTCACATTCTCTCCTTCCTGTCTCCCCTCTCTCACATTCTCTCCATCCTTCTTCCCTTTCCTCTCCTGCATTCTCTTTTTTCCTACTCTCTCTCATATTTTCTTTCCTCCTCACATACCGCTCCCACCCTTCATCCAAGATGAGCATCTGTGTTTCTCATCAGCTCAACAGTCACAGCAAACACCGGCTACTGATGAAAGGAAGCAGGGGATGAGTCCTCTCCAAAGACAAGGCTGTGGCCAGGACCACTTCACTGATCAAAGGCCAGGGGCACTTCTGTTTGCACTATATTAGCCTAACCAACCCGATTAAGTGTTCAAGTGAGCTGATCAACAACCAGCTGCCTGATGTGTGCACCTTCTGGAGTTTCTCCCCCCTCATCAAAAAAAAAAAAAAAAAGTATTCTCCTAGGGGGCTGGTTTCCCCTTGTGCAAGAAACAAAGCCCCAGAGAAGGAATTCCTGATAACATAAGGAGACAGAAGTGCTTTTTATGTGACTTTGATCACCGAGGCAAGCAAGGCTTCTATCAGCTGTCCCTGTCACTGAGGAGGCTGCCTCAGGACAGGTCCCAAATCTGCCATTAGAATAACAGGATATGCATTCTGCCTCCCTTCTGGTGATATTAAATCCCTGTACCCTGTGATATACTGTCTCTGCATTTCAAAAGGGCCAGTATGGGCCCAGGGAGGATAAAGAAGGAAGCCTGAATTCCCAAGAGAATCTAACACACAAAGTACTGGATCTTAGAGCTGCAGGAAAATCATATGGTTATGGGATCTCCAAACAAAGATTTGGAAATAACCTTAGAAATTAGGGTGATAGACTTAGAATTCATCCTGGCAACTCAGGCTGCAGTAGATAGAACATTGGGCTTGCAGTCAGGAAGACAAATGTGGCCTAAGATACTAACTAACTAGCTTCATGACCCTGCATAAATCACTTATTCACTATCTTAGTTTCTTCAAATGTAATATGGGAATCATAAAAGGACCCACTTCCCAGGTGTTGTGAGGATGTTGTTGTGAGGACGACATGAGATTATATCTGTAAAGCACTCAATTCAGTGCCTGAAACATAGCAAGCACTTAATAAATGCTTGCTCCCTTCCCTTCCCCTCTTCTTCCTGCCTAGTCTAATTCCCTCATTTTAACTCTTCCACATTGCAACTTTCCCCATTGCAGTTTCATTATATTGTGGGTTGACATAAGAAATTAAATAGGAACTGAGGAGGAATTTTGGGGAATCCATAGACAATGCATGAAAGCTAGCAGGTAATACAGAGTCTATGACCAAATGCTTAACCCAAATTTTACAATAAGGTAAATACAATAAAAGAAAAAGAAAACATTCAGACTTCTTCTCTGGTATGATGGAAAGAAAATTTTACACAGATTTTCTAGATGGCAGGGGTGCCATGCCCTTAACCCCTGCAATGTAGAAGGGACAGCTGGAGTAGGAGTGATGGTGGTTTAAACCAGATTCTGATGTCAGAATTTGACATCTCTAGACCAGAAGATCACTAAGGTTCCCTGTGCCTTTAATTCTATGACCCTATTATCACAAGAAAAAAAAAATTAAAGATTAGAGCAAGATAAAGATCTGGGACAGAAGTCAAATGGAAAGAACCCTGGACTAGAAATCAAGTGCCCATTCCCCCATTTTATAGATGAAGAACCTGAGGCCCTTAGATATCAAGTAGCTTTCCTAGGGTTACATGGTGGTGGTGGTAAGGTAGGGTAGTAGTGATAGTAGTAGTACTGGTAGAACTAGTAGTAGTAGAAGTAGTAATAATAGTAGTAGTGGTAGTGGTAGTAATAGTAGTTGTAGTAATACATTGCATTCATTTAGCACTTCAAGGTTTGCAGAATATTTCCCAAATATTTATCTCATTTTATTCTGACAAAAGCCCAGGGAGGTAGATGCTATTCTTTTATCCCTCCCCTCTCCCTCAGATGGAGAAACTGAGGTAGACAGAAATTAAATGACATGGCAGCTATATAAAAGTTTGAGGCTGGATTTAAACTCAGACCTTCCTGATTTCATCTATCCACTGTATCATCTGGCTGTTTATTTTACAGAGGAGAGAATGGAGATCTAGGGAGGTGAGATGATTTGCACAAGATAAGATCTGAGTGGCTGGGAGAAGAGGTAGATTAGAGGCCTCTGAGGTCACTCTGGGCCTGGCCCTCTGAATCTGAACACAGTGTTCTTCTCATCAAGATGTCCCCTCAAACCCCCTCATTTTGCAAGAGAAAACTAGACCCAGAGGAAAGTGACAGGCCTCTGAAGACTCTCAGGCAGAGAACATAATTCAAAGAATCACTAATCTAGAGAAATGGAAAACATTTCTTCTCCTCCATCTTGAAGCCCCTGGCTCAACTCAAGAGCCTCTATAGTCCAAATATAATCCTGAGCTGAGGAAAGAGTGCCTTTTGGTCCTGTATGGATACAGAGGGATGGCTTAACTGGCTGCCTCCCACAAGCCTGATATACTTGACTTAAGCTCTGTTTTTCCATTTGTTTATAAAACTCAAACTTCAAAAGTTTTGGGTTTGGGCTGCTTTCTCTAACTTAAATAAATTGATGTAATAGGAAACTCCAGCCCTCTATTTTGGAGTTCTCACTTTCTGAGGGAAATACTGGGATGGTAGACAATGTTAACAAAGACAAGATGTACCAGACTGAAAAGTTTTGGCCCTGCCTCATCCAGGGTTGCTCCTTCCACTCCCAGCTTTTACCACCTTTTGTGAAAGTTAGGAGCTTACCAGCTGCCCATGAGGAATGGTATCTCTATGGACCTCTCTACCCTCACCACAGCTTCCTCCCACCTTGAGACATTTCTCTCATCCATCATTGCCACAGTACTCTGTGAATTAGAACAAATTTAGGAGACAGCATGGTAATCTGGAAAAGACACACTACTTAGAGTCAGAAGTGCTAAGAATCACTCCACCTCTGCCATTGATGACTTGGGCCATTGCCTTAACTTCCCAATTTCCTTATCTGCAAAATAAGGAAGTGGGACTAGATCAAATTCAAATAGAAATGGACCCCCGCTGGCCACATAAAACACAAATTAATATTGTCTATGTTGTATTGTGTTTTCATTTATTTGATTAAACATTCCCAATTACATTTTAAACCTGAATAGACACTCAGCTAGAATCTGATATCTCTGTAGCCTAGAAGATCTTTAAGTTCTCCTGTGGCTTTAAATCTATGATCCTATCATCATAAAAAAGAAAATTTTTAAAGACTACAGCAAGATAGAGCTGGAGCAGCAGTCAAGTGGAAAGAACCCTGAATAAGGAATCAAGAGTTCCCATTCCCTTATTTTATAGATGAAGAACCTGAGGCTTTAGCATTTAAGTGGTTTGCCTAGGGTTATATAGTGGAAGAATTAGCTTTGGAACTTGCGACCTCTGATGCCAAATACAGCAGGTCCAAGTTGCTTCCCTTACTAGCTGTGTGACCACTTACCTCTCTGAAACTATAGTTCCTCATATGTAAAATGGATATAATAATATTTAGACAACTTCACATTGGTGTTGTGAAGAAATCCACCCTTACAATGTCCTCCAAATAGTTCTCCTAGCAGCCTGTTCTAGTTCTTGAAATTCCACTGTTAGAGATATATTTCTCTGGAATGAACACTTCATCCAGTAAGATCCTTTTTTAAAACAAACTCTCAGGGTAAAATATTATATTACTAACACTTTGGTGTGAATGAGTTGACCAGGATCATTTTCTGGGTAAGCAAAAGAACAGTGGAGAATGGGGGAAAGCGAAATTGTGAAATGGGAGTTAAAAGAGACATTCCTTGAAAACTTCACACTGACCCAAATGTACCCCGACTAACCAAAATGAAACTTTATCTAGATTAAGAAAATAAACAGTTTACATATATAAAGAGTTTAGTTATTTATAAATCTCTTTTTTTAAAAAAAATTAAGGAAAATTGGGGTCTGGGACTGAAGCAGTATGATATAGCCCAAATTCTTAAACTGTGGTTTGCAATTCTATATGGGGTCCTGTAACTGAATGTGGGGGTTATGAAATAATGATTTATTATCAGTAAATGTTTGATTTGTATATCTATTTCATATGCCTATGTACCTGGGGGTCATGTAAAAGTTTCTCAGGTGAAAATGGGTCACAAGTAGAAAGTTTAATAAGGCCTGTATACTGTTTTGTTTTGTTTTGTTTTTAATAGAGTAATAAGTAAGGGCCCTTAAGATGTAGGGTTCTAATTGTAGCTCTAGTCTTGAAATAACTTCCCTTTACTAGGATTGAATCATATTTGCTCCTACCTGTCCCAAAGGGATATCTAGAGGAACAAATGGCATTAATTTTACAATGTTGTTCACCTTTTTGAAAGTTATAAAGACACCATATACACTCGGGATTAGCAACCCTTTGAGAGTGAGGTACCATACTGGTGAATTAATCTTTGTTTATGCCACAAAGAGGGGGATTGGTAACTAGAAATTATGTTGAGCCAAGGGGCTGCCTCTGACATGTGTGATGCAGGTGATCTCCTGCATCACACAAACATAACAAATTGTTTGAATTGTTCTCAGATCCTGGGACTAAGTGGTCAAAAGTTCCTAAATGTCATTGCACCCTCAAACTGCTTCCTTTACCAAACCTACAGCAATGGCCAAGAAAGGGGACCTTGCTCCTGGCTGCTGCCAAAAGTCAGGTCTGCTTCTCATTTCTTCCAGTTGTAAACACACAGGAAGCCTGAGAGTTGGCGGGATCCTTTTTTGTGGTCATGTAACTCAGACATAGCTTTGATTCCAGAAACCCCATCTGGCAAGCATGGGGCTCCAAAGCAAGAAAGTCACTTAGGGCACCCCAGGGGAGGCATGTGTCTCCAAAGTGCACCTTCCAAAAAGAAGTTTATTTCAGAGAAATATACCTCCAAATGGGGAGAGTCAGAAAGTCCTAAAGATGTGCCAGTCACACAATCAGACCATCCCCCCCCTTTCCAAGTAGTCGAAGCACTGGCTGGGAATTTGTACCAGAGATTAAAAAAAGGCTCCACAGAGGCTGTTGGGGGCCTTTGGAGCCAGCTGTCTATTCCCCACTGAGCCTGTCTCAGTCCTGGTCCTTGGCTCACCATCCCTGTGCGCCAACCAGTCTTTGGAGAAATCTAATACACCGCACGTGCTCAGCCGAAGGAAGCTGGCACTGCTGGCACCCCCAACTGCTTCCCTGGCCGTTAGTGGGCACAAGAAGTCCAATCAACCTTCGTAGGTCAGTGGGGGAGCTTACTCAATCAAGTTACTAAGCGTGCAACGGAAGAGATCCAGATAGAGTTTGGAGAGGGCGTACCAATAGGAGTGCACATGAGAGCTGATGGATGGTGAATGGTCCAAAAAGCCTGCCTCAAAGCTTTTGCCCACAGACAAGGAACAAATGACTCAATGTCTTCCCCATCCCAAGGAAAACATAATTCAACAGTTTGGTGACCTCATCCATGTGGGCACTCTCTCCATCAATACAGATAGCAAACCTGTCCACACCTTCTTATCCTATGTGATTCTTGGTCATGTTCTTTCACAAATCCTTGTAAGGCAGTGGAAAAAGCACTGATTTGGGAGTCAAAGACTGACCCTATCACTCTATAAATTCAACCACTTATTAGCTGTGTGTTCTTGGGCAATTTAGCTTTTCTGGGCTTCAGTTCCCTTAGCTATAAAATGAGGGCGGTTGACAAGCTCAGGGATTCTTAATTTTGGGGGGATCTATGGACCTCTTTGCCAGACTGGTGAAGTCTAGGGAACCCCTCCTCAGAATGCTTTTAAATGCGTAAAATGATATACATAGGATTACTAAGGAAATCAATAATATTGAAATAGAGCTATGAAAATATTACGGAAACAAGTTCACTGGCCTCAGTTTAAGATCTGTTGGATTAAGAGATCTCTAAGGACCAAGTCAACTCTAAATTCAAGACACTTAAGGATCTACCCAGTTTTTTCTGGGACTTTTACTATTTTAATATAACATTCATGCTCTCTTCCATCCCTTGATCTCACTATGTGATTGGCCACAGATCTCCTGCTTTGATACCTCATAATGGAATGGAAGTGAGATCCCAGATTCTTAAAGATTGTGCCTTAGAACACAACCTCAGGCAGATTCCAGCAAGCTAAAGAACCCCACGAACCTCTTGTGAGGTCTCAATAACAGACCAAAAGCCATTCTTACTAAGTGTGAAGGGACTCAGCAACAGCCCACCACCCACTAAGTGATGAATTCCTTGTCCGCAGTAACTCAAGGAAAATGAGCAAAAATAAAAAGCAAAGCTACTACTATTAAAAATAACTACACTTAATATGGCGGTTACTATGGATCAGGTACTTTCCTATGTAATTACACAATTATCTCATTTGAGCCTCACAACCATCCTGGGAGGTGAGTACTATTACCCCTATTTTACAAATGATGAAATTGGGGCAAACAGTGACATGTCCAGGGGTCATATAGTTAGTGAATATCAGATTTGAACTCAGATGTCTCTGATTCCAGAGAATCCAATGAATAAAAGCACTGGGCCTCCTACCTGCTCCAGTGGATTTCCACCCAACTCCCATGATAATAATAGCTTTCATATAAATGTTTATTATGCATGTATGTGCATATATACATACATGTGCATATACATACATGTGTGGGTGTATGTGTATAAATTTATCATGTATGTATAATATATGTGAGTGTGCCTGCTCACATTCATATACTGTCTACTACGAGGCACTTTGGAGATAGGCACTATTATTATCCTCATTTTACAGTTAAGGAAACTGAGGCACACACTGGACAAGTGGATTGTCCAGGGTCACATAGCTAGCAAGTCTCTGAGGCCAGATTTAGGGTCTTCCTGACTCCAGTCCTAGCGCCCTATCCATTCTGTCACTTAGCTGCTTTGGTGTCAAAAATCAGAATCATAAGCTTGACAACAGAATGAAAATTTTTCAGGTAGGAGCCAATCCCTGAAAATAGAGAGTAAAGGATTATCTTCTTCACTTTGCTGGTCCCCCTCTAGTGATCCTTCTCTCTCTTGCCCCAAGGAACCTTGGTCTCCCATCCCTCCATCTGAACTGTCCAGGTCTCTGACAGGTGAGTTTTCTTCACTTATATCTACTACACAATGCTATCCCCCTTACCACCACTTCCAGTTGTCTTTTACATCTTGTTTACCCTTTTTGAACATAAACTCCTTAAGAGTAAGGGCAGTATTGATTACTTGAATTTCTGCCCCCTAGTATTTTACACAGTGCCTGTTACATAGTAAATTTTCAATATCTCTTTATTTTTTCAAGCCAGATACCAGATGAGTCACATTTGGCAGGAAGTCAGGGACCAAAATGTTTCCCTTTAATCATTTTTAACAACTATTTCCCAACCTGAGCTGCTATCCTCCTTACTTTCCACCTAACCAAACACTACATGCTTCAAGGAACAACTAAAAATTAATTTATCAAAGAAATCATTTCCAATAATCCTAATCCATTTTGATCTGATCTTCTCTCTTAAAAGTTATTATTTGTATAGATTCATTTTGTCATTTTACTAGAAGAACCACACAAATCACAGATTCTGGGACTTAGAAGACCATTTGAAAGTCATCTTATATAACAAGGCACTAAACAGATATTTCCTTTACAACACTCCTGACAAATAATCTCTGGTCTCAGTTTGAACACTTCCAGGGACCAGGAACTTCTCATCTCCAGAGGCAGCACCTTCAACTTTTGGACAGCTCCACAGAATATCAAACTTTCAGAGATGGAAGGACCCTCCAGAGGCCATCTAATGCAACCTGTTCCTAAAGAAGATTCTCCTCCACAGTACCTCTTTAACTTTTGCTTAAAGACTTTCCAGGATGGGGAAACTCGTTTCTTCCTGAATCACTCCACTTTGCTTGTGGACAACTCTAATTGTTAGCAAGTCTTTCTCAATAGCTTGGCTAGATCTACCTTCTCAGCAACTTTCATTTAATCTTTGGAGCCAAGGCATCTGAAGCTAATCCTTCCATCTGGAAGCCCTTTTAAATACTTAAAAGAAAGTTTTTCACAGAGATCCTTATATCACCATCCAAGCTGCCCTCCAATGTGTATTCCTATTTGTTAACATCTTCAAAACATGATACCCCAAATTGAACATGATATTCCAGATAAGGTGTGACAAAGACAAGCAATAGAACTACCCATGTCCTCATTCTGAACACAGTGTCTCTCAGAACAGCTTATGATAGCATTACATTTCTTTTTTAGTTACTATCCCATAAGTTGACTTATATTGAGCCTGCATTCCATGGAAATCACCAGGTCTTTTTCACACAAAATGTTTTCTCTCACATCAGTCTAGTCTACTTTAGAAGGCATGGGCTATGTGTAACTTGCTTTGGTTAAAGCCATAAAGGCAAAACTTCTTCAATCAATACTCATATGGCATGGTCTCCATTCCCTTTCTAATTTTTTCACACTTATTACAATTTTGCAAAGTCCTTCCTAATATGTGAAGGTCTGAGTCAAGCAAACTTTATTAAGCACTTAACAAATCCAGGAGTTATCTGAATTAAATACAATAATAATTGCTACTATTATTTAACTGTGACTTTAATTATTTGTCTCTTCTCCCCTAAACATACTATGAGCTCCTTTTTCTGTCTTCCTCACAGCATAGGGCTGGGCACAGAAAGCAAGCTGAGAAGTTTTGAATTGAACAACATAGCAAAAAAAAAAAAAATAAAAAAACAAAAACGAAAAACCCACAAAAATTCTTTCTGTTCTGTCTCACAAATCTGATCTGAGGGAAACTTAAGAAGATGACTAAGAATCCAGGAGGAGGAAGAAAGAGAGAGAAGTGAGAAAATCATTTTAAAGTCTGCTCCCAGCAGACTTGATGACATGTTGATAATGTTCTCTTCTCTGAGTCACCGTGACACCAGGACAATATACAGAACTAAACCCACATACCACTGATTTACTGGACGAAGGACAGTTTTCATTGATCCGGGGCCAACAATGACTGGATGGGAGCCTACTGTCTATTTCAGTATTGAGTTCTGGCTTGACCTCAAAACACTGGCCCCTGCCAACTCTGTCCATGGGGTTTATGCCAAGCCACTGCCCAATATGCAGATGCAGCAGGTGGAAGGGGGCACACCAGTGGCTAAGGCACACATACACACACACACACACACACACACACACACACACACACACAGACTTGTACTATCCCAGAGCCATATTGTAGGCAAAAGACCCACCCACTAAATGTCAGTAGTCAAAGCTGCCTCCACTTTCTTTCTATTCTAATCCATGCTCTATGAACTGCCTGAATGATTTTCCCCCTGAACTGTTTCTTCCTTCCTCTTGTTCAGGAACCCACAATGGCTCCCTCATTCCAATCAAATAAAACACAAACTTGTCAATCATTCATGACTACAAAATCCCTAATGACAACCCATTCTGTTCTTGAGAGATATTAAAGTTTAAGACACCCATTCTTCACAACAACCCTAAGAGGAAAATCATGAAAACATTATTATCTCCATTTTATAGGTGAGGAAATGGGGGCTCAGAAAGGCTGTGATTTGTCTTTGGCCACACGGCTGGTAATACCATGTGAGAGCCAGCAGTCCTCTATACTTCCTGCATTTGTTGCATCATACCACAAAATCTCATCCCTCCTTCATTTATCACTTATTAGGTTCCCATTCTACGAAGAGCTAGGCTGGGTGGCAAATAGAGAACCATCTAGGATGTCGAAATGCCCTTATTCACTTCCAGTCTCAGAGCAAGACTGTTAAATGACCCTGTACAAGTCATATACTCATCTCAGCTCTTTGGGCAGTTCTCCAAGGGCAAATTGCACTATGGTTGCTGATCAGCCTTAGCAGAGAGAATCTCCTCACCAGAGTGATCTCTTCATGATAAAAATCACAAATGTGAGCCTCCTAGTCCAAGTGCAGAAACGAATCTGAGCAAGTCCCCCAACCTGTCCTTGTTCAAGTCCTGCCACAGCAGTCAGAATGACCTCCTTACCTCTGACCTCCCCACCCCTCATTCTCGGGCATCTTCTGCGTAGCCACCAAATTATTATTCCTAAAGCACAGGGCCCGCCAGGCCATTCCTCTGGCTCAAGGAGTTGAGTGGCTTCCTACTGTTGCTAAGCTAAAATACAAATTCTTCTTCATAGTTTGGCTCCAAACTAGCTTTCTAAGTTGACTTCCTGTTACTCCCCCAAGCCTTCTACATTCCTGACAAACTGATCTACTTCCTGCTTTTATACATATTTTAGCTCCTGCCTCAAACTAATACACAGGTCCCTGAAACGGTCTCCTACTTTACCTCTACTTCCCAGTACCTCTAGTCCATCAAAACTGAAGTGAAATGTCACTTCCCTTAAGATGCTTTCCTGATTCTTCTAGTTGTGTTTCTGACCTCTTTTGTATTCCACAAATTTTAAAGTGCTAAGTAAATATTACTTATCATAAACAGCATTATCTCCCATTGAGTGCTTTGGGGTAGATTTAATTTAAAAAAAAAAAAAAAGATCTAGTAAACAGTTGGCAATCTAATGAGAAGAAAAATGGAAATGAATTTCTCGAAATTGCCAACAATAGACTCTGGGTCAGATTCTGGTGAGTAAACAGATTTACTTGTTTTAATAGATTTTGTAGTCATTTACTTGTGAACATGTTGTGTCTCTCCCTTATCCTCCTACCCATAGTAGAATGAGAACAGGAGCTGCTTTGTTTGGGGATCTTCATCCCTAATACAGTTTTCTACATATTGTGTATGCTTCATAAATGCTTGCTAGATTGAATTAAATGTCCTCCTCAAATATCTCACTCCTTAATTATCTCCCTTTTCCTACAGACTTATAGGTTATAGTCCAGGCCATACATTTTAGGCCTCAATTTTATTCTCTTATGAATTGTTTTCTGGTTGTTTTCTATGTATAAATGTCAACACAAAAAGTCCCACAATCCATCCTCTTCCCCATTAACTCTTTTTCTCTTCCAAATTCCATATTTCTTCAGAGTGCCATAGTAGTCACACTTGCTTGAAGCTTACTACAACAGGAGTATCTCTGATTATTCCCTTTCCTTCTAATCTGCCATCAGGTCCTATCAATTCTAGCTTCATAACATCTCTGACATTTCTTTCCCTCTTTTTACTCACTTGCTATACTAATTTCGCCCCTCATCACTTCTTGCCTGGTTATTACAATTAGACCAATTAGTTCAATTGCAATTAGGAACAATTTTCCTAATTGTACTCCTAGTCTCTTCCCTCTCTAATCATCATCCAATCAGATGTCAAAATAATTTTCTTAAAGCAAAAGTCTGAGCTTCTCACCGTCAAAAAACAAAACAAAACAAAACCCAAAACTTTCTGCTGCTCCCAGGATAAAATATATACCCTCCTTAGACTAGCAATTAGGATCCTCCATAGTCTTGCTCTAAATCTACCTTTTCCAGACTTATTTTATATTATGCCCTAAATACTTAACATTCTACTCAAGGTGAACCATTAGCTGTTCCATCAAATTCTTTGCCTTATCACTCACGTCTAAGGCAGCTATGACTGGAACACGCTTCTTCCTTACTTCTTTGACAAGTCATTTGTCAAGATACTACAGACAGTGAAGTAATAGCAATACTAAACATATATGTACCAAATGGCATAGTACCCAAATTTTTAAAGATATTAAATGAGCTACAAGAGGAAATAGACAGTGAAACTTTACTAGTGGGGGACCTCAACTTTCTCCTTTCAGAACAAGATAATCTAATAAAAAAATAAACTATAAGCAATAAAAATAAACAAGAAAAAAAGAAGTTAAGGATATAAATAGAATTTTAGAAAATGTAGATATGATAAACCTCTGGAGAAATTAAATGAGGATAGAAAGGAATATACCTTTTCTTAGTGGTATACAGCATCTACACAAAAATTGACTATGTATTAGGGTATAAAAACTTCATAATCAAATGCAGAAAGGCAGAAATATTTAATGCATCCTTTTCAGATCATAATGCAATAAAAATTATATTCAATTCAATGCAAATAAAAATTCAATATTCAATTCAATGGAAAGAAATTAAAAATTACTTGGAAACTAAATAATCTAATTCTAAAGAATGCATGGTCCAATGAATAAATCACACAAACAATCAATATCTTCAATAAAGAGAATTACAATAATGAGACAACATACTAAAATTTAGGGGATATAGCCAAAGCTTTGGGGAAAAAATGTATATCTCTAAACATTCACATCATTAAAATAGAGAAAGAATAGATCAGCAAACTGGAGATAAAACTAAAAAACTTAGAAAAAGAACAAATTTTAAATCCTCAATTAAACACCAAATTGGAAAGCTTGAAAAATTAAAGGAGAGATTGAAAAAATTTAAAGGAAAAAAATATTGAATTAATAAAATAAGGAGTTGGTTTATGGGAGAAAATATATATATAACTCATTGGCTAATTTGTTTTAAAAAAGAAAGAAGAAAAATAAATAATCAGTATCAAAAATTAAGAGTGAATTTCCCACCAATTTATAGGAAATCAAAGCAATTATTAGGAGCTATTTTGCCCAACTACATACCAATAAATCCGACAGTCTAAGCAAAATGAATGAACATTTATTAAAAAAAATATAAATTGTCCAGCTTAACAGAAGAAGAAATAGAACTGAAATTATCCCAGCTTAGAAAAAGAAGTTGAACAAGCCATCAATGAATTCTGTAAGAAAAAAAAAAAAATCCCCAAGGCCAGATGGATTCACAAGTGAATTCTACCAAACATGTAAAGAACAATTAATTCCTATACTATGTGAACTATTTAGAGAATCCAGGACTCAGCTCAGGAATCACCTCCTCCATGAATCTTCTGTAATTCCTTTCCACTGCTGGCCAAAAGTGTTTTTCCTTCTCAATTTTCCTAGAGCATTTTATTTCAATCCCTCCTTTCAGTTTATTGCAATTTGGTGTGCATTATATTTATCTGGATTCACTGTGTTATTTCACCATAAAATATAACCTCTTTGAGAAGGAGTGTTCCCTTTAAAAAAAAAAAAAAATCTATACATTTTCAGCATCTAGTATATAATAACTTAAATATAACAGGAACTTTTAACAAATATATTTTGAATTAAACTCCCCAACTAGACAGGGAGCTCCGCTGAATAAAAACAATGATTATTCCTACATATCAAGGCATTCTTTGGTGATATAGTGGATAAAATACTACAATTGAAGTTAAAATGAATCCCAGCCCAGATACTTACTGTGTACCTTTGGGCTTACCCTTACCCTTTGTGGCCTTATTTTTCTCATCTGTGAAAAGGGAATAATAACAGCATTTATCTCCCAGAGCGGTTGTGAGAATCAAATGAGATAATATTTGTAAAGTGCTTCACAAATTTTAAAGTGCTAAATAAATATTAGCCATCACCATTATTACCATCTCCCATTCAGTGCCTTGAAGTAGATTAGATGGAAAAGACTCAGTAAATAGTTGTTAATCTGATCAACAGAAAGAAAAATGAAAGTAAATTTCTCAAGATTTCCAGAAGTCTTCTCCACATCAGTTTCTAATGAGGGCAGTTTGGGGGACAAGGATAAGGACAGTCCCACTTTTAGTCAGTCAGCTATCTACTGAGCATCCTCTCCAGGCAAAACCAAGTTTCCACCAGGCCCCACAGAAAATTTCTCCTGAGAGGCTTCTAAACCTGGAGCAAGTATCTAAGAAGCCGGACATTTTAGCTGCCTTTAGCTGTGTCCACTCAAGACAGCTGGCATCTACCTTCAGAGCCTGACAGGGAAACCTGGGGGACTTTCTGTGGTCTCCATATTTTCAAAGATAAGAATACTTCAGAGAAAGGAATGAATTTATGGGGCATTTGAATGCCTCCTCCCTGACCAGAACATCTGTGGCCAACATTCCCTTCCAAGGCTTCATTCCTGCTCTGAAGAGGTGGCTAAAAGCCCATAGGCTGGGGGCAGTGTCAGTACAAAACCCCAGGCAGAGAGCAAAGCTGGGTAATCGAACCTGTCAGACAGACTCCCACAGTATCACATCTGGCTATGGAGACAGGGCTCTAAACCTAGACAAATTAGAGTTGCTCCTCAATCTGCACTGCTTGAAACTTATCACAGGGCGTATTTGGCCATCAGACTCCATAACACCCTTTTGATTTTCCCAAGAGACTTCCCAGAATACCGGGATCCCTCCCTCACAGGGCTCAGCTTGCTTCTCTCCATCCCACTACCATTCAATTGATCCGCTCATATTTACCTATGTGCACCATCAAGATGCTTCACCAAGGAGTGAAGGAGACCCTGGGGCTCTCGGAAGCTATGGCAATATCCCCGAGCTCTGGCAGTCCCCAGCAATCTGGAAAGTGGGGGCAGGACAATAGGCTACACTATCTGCCCATTACCCCGCCTAATTCAATTTGAAGAGTTTAGAGAAACATCAGAAAAATGATCATCAAGTGGTGAAATATTTTGCTCATGGCAATTCATGAAGACCAAGCACATGGGCTACTAGGGTTAGAACTGGAAGGAACAACACAGATCATCTAATTCAATTTCCTCATGAGATAATGAAATCTCAGAAAAATAAAGCAACTTGCCCACTGTCAACAGCAGAGCTGAGATATAAATCCATCACTGAAGGTGTTTAAGCAGAGGCTGTCTGGCTGAAAGTTTGACTAAACAATGCCTTGAGTCCCAGCCCAATCCAGGAAATTCTTCCTCTCCTCTTTCCTCTTGGCTCTCCTAATTTTCTGTAGATAGTCACAATGTCTCAGTATCTACGACCTCCTCTGCCCTGGATCATCCAACCTCCATTATAGCCTTCTCACCCTGGGACATTCCTTGGATATTCCAGCCCCCATTGCCATTGGTGAATTCTTCTTAAGGACTTCATTTTAAGGGAGGGAACCAGGTCAGCCAGCCTTCATTCCTCTCCCAACTCTACTTTTGATTTCCCAGTCTTTAACAAGGTTACTTCCTTCCTTCCACTCCATGTTTTTCAGTTCCCTTAAATATGTCTTTCTCCAGTAAAATATAAGCTCCTTGAAGAAAGGAATTGTTCTTTTTTTTTTTGGGGGGGGGGGGAGAGGGGGGGAAGGAGGGCTTATATTTGTAACCTTATTTAACACAAAGCCTGATACTAATAAGTGCTTAATAAATACTTGTTGTCTTGGCTGAATTCCATTTTCATTTTGACAATATCAGGCTAGGAAGGTAAGGGTGGAACCTCTGTTTCTGTCTCTCACACTCCTCCTCATCCCTCTGATCTGCTTTAATAATAGAGAGAGGGCACATCACCTTTCCCCTTTTTTCTATCCTCACCGTCTTTTGCTGCTGCTTTCTCCACACCTACCCTAAGGGCAGTCTGGTTGGTTGAGAACTGGATTCCTGTCCCTCTCCTTTAATCCACACTGATGGGAATGCTGAGGGAAGAAAACTAATTCTAGCTATATATAGCCAACAAGAGGCTAAAAAGCTTCAGACTGTCTTCAAAGGGGCAGATCAGATGGTGGGGGCTATTTTTAACAGCCCTCCCTAAGTTTCCCCCAAGTCTGAAGCCCCGAGCATATGGCATTCTGTGGTTATGGGCCATTCTAATTAATAGCATGGCTGCCTTGTGGACATAGTAGGAGGCACACCTACTAAAAGGGAAGAGAAAGGCAGCTGGGAACCCAACAACAAGAGGTCCAGCAGAGAAGCTGAGGTGGACAGTCAAGAAGTCCCACTTGTCAATTATTATTTCTACATGACACCAAAGGGAGGAGGAAATAAGCCTTTATATAGCACCTACTCCTGACCAGGCATTTTATAATTATTATCCCCTCATAACCACCCTAGAGGCAGGTGCTATTATTATCCCCATTTTATAGTGAAGGAAATCGAGACAAACAGATGATTTACCAACAGTCCTAGTCCTAGCAGGCAGGGACCTTAGAGAGTCGCTAGTCCAAACCTAGACGTGTGGGAACCGAGTCCCAAAAAAGTGATGTGGCTAGCCAGCCATACAAGATAAAGACGAAGGGAGATTCCAGTGATCAGCTCGCCTCTCAGACAGAAGCCTCATCCCTCATCTCTAAGATGCCCTCAGAAAGCCCTTCCAGTTTGAACATTCTAAGATTCTAAAAGGTTTCCCTGCAGGGTAAAGTCATCACATCTTGTGATTCGGAATACTAGAGATTGTCTAATCCAGCCTTCTCAGGATTGTCTAATCCAGCCTTCTCAGTTTAAAAAGCAGCTTGGCAGAAGGGCCAGTCAGGCTCCCAGCCAACATAATCTGCCTTCCCTTCCCAGCTCTGACACACACTGGTTATGCGGTTCAGGTCACTTTGCTCTCAGAGCTCTTAAACTGTGGGCTGACACGCCACATGGGGTCATGTAACTGAAGGTAAGAGTCACGAAATTATGATTTATTATTAGTAAGTATTGCATTTGTATACCTATTTAATCTACTTAGATACCAGGGGTCATGTAAATATTTCTCAGGTAAAAAGGGGTCACTTTAAGTGGAAACAGTTTTAAAAGTCCTGCTCTAGACACCCTCTAAGACTAGAACTTGCAGAGAAGGTGCCAACCTGAATAGGGAGAGAATGTTTCCTGATGAGGATTTTTCCCTGATACCCGTGAAATTGCAAGTGTAGTCCCTAGTAGGCAAATCCAAGGTCAGAGGGAATAGTAAAAAAGCAAAGAGGATTCCAAATCAAGGCTCCTGATTCCAAATTCAGTGTTTAAATACTCAAACTAATCGTTTATTTCATCAATGTGGTCATTCGCCCTCAAGGATGCAGGCTTTAGTCATCCATGCCCACCAATCCACCAGTCCTGAGCAACTTACACCTTCCCAGAAGCTTGTCACTGGGGTTCTCCTATTATGCTGGGTGGTTTTCTTCACTTTCTCCCTGCATCACAAGGACACTTAGAAACACACAAGAATCTTCCTTCTAAGTACACTACCTCAAAATGTCATCAACACACAAAGTGAAGTGAGAAGAACTGGGAAATCATTGTGCACAATAATAGCAAGGTGGTAATAATGATAATTACAAACAATTCGTGATGGAAAAAAATGCTACCTACCTCCAGAGAGAGAACTGATGAATTCTAAGTACAAATTGAATTATATTTTCTCACCTTGTTTTTCTTCTTTTTTAAAATATGGCTAAAATGAAAATATGTTTTGCATAATTTCACATGTATAGTGGATATCATATTACCTACCTTCTCAGTGGGTGGGAAAGGGGCTGGGAAGAAGGGAATTTGGAATTCAAAATTTTAAATGAAAAGAATGTAAAAGGTATTTTTAAAAATGCCACAATTTCTTAATCTGTTCATTAACACATTCCTACCATTGATTGTGGGGTTCCCCTAAGTCCAATCTGTGGTAAGCAGAGAGAATACTCCTGATTCTAAGTACCCCAGAGCTCTTTCACCATAAGTTTTAGATAAGGGTGGAGAGTTAAAGGATTCTCAATTTGATTTCTCCCTTTCCTAAGTCATTACATCTTTGCATCCAAAGTGTAGGATAGTTAGTCAGAATACCAGGGGCATAGAAGGAACCTCCATCCTGATTTACCTATTAGATACAAATTCCTGGATAAGGACCTGTAGGAGATATAAGACAAGATTTTGGTCCTCAAGATTTTAGAATCTTGGCGATTCTAAAATATCCAAGAGAGATTTTGGAGAGACAAAAGAGAAATGAAAGCAAAGTAATGCAGCAACAAATGCCAAAATAAATAGCACACATAGTTAAGTGCCATGGAAGTTTTAAGATGCTAGCATCTTAGGATTTATAGCTAAGCAAAACTTTCAAAGACATCTAATCGAAGTTTCCATTTCACAGATGTGGAAGGAAGCTGTAGCACTGGCATGGAAACAATTTTGTCCCAGAACACAAAAGCAGTTAAATAGTAGAACTGAGAGTCAAATAAAAGACCAGCTCCAGCATCTGAACCCAGGCTCTCAGGCATCAAATGCAACTTTTTTCTTACTGAAGTACACAGCAGGAGTCCACAAAGACTTAACACCCCAAGGGAACAAAAAAATTTGAATCTTCGACTCAGAGAAGGTCATCCTAAAACACAAAAACCCTTCCTTAGCCATCTTAGAATTTGCCAACCTTCCACTCCTAAGAGGAAAGGGATAGAGGGGTCTTATCTATGACTCAATCCAGCCTAACAGCATCTCCTAAAATGGTTCTAAAATCTCCATCTCTCTTCTCATGCACTCTGGGCCAATTCAGTTAATCTGAAGAAGTCCAGCCCCTCTCTTAATCCTAATAATAAATCCAGTAGCCTTCAGCTGGACCAAAATACATAAGCAGCTCCCTTCAATTTCTCCCTTGCTTCTTTTAGCCTTACCATACAATATCAGATGGAGTTTGGGCAGATCTGGACAGACTAAATTAAACTTCGTAGAAGAAAGAGCAGTCCTTATTTATACGAAAAGGAGCTGGCATCGGGACTTAAATAACTTATTTATAAATGGTTTCTATTTTCATTAACCCTTGAAAAGATGAAAGGCCACACTTTCCCCAGGAGAATATAAAAAGTTCAGAATTTATGTCTTGATCCTTTTCCATCAGTGTTTCCCAGCCCCTGGTCTCCTAGACAGACCAGCATTAGTTCACTAACCCACCACCACACCATTAAACTGTTCCTGCTCAATTCTTTCTTTCCTGCCTTCTCCATAAAGTAAGAGTCTTGAACCCAAGATGCCTTTCTAGCTCTAAATTTCAATGATCTACTAGTCTGTTTATTTCTTAAAGGTGTATAAACTTGGGGCAGCTAGGTGGCCCAGCAGGTGTAGCACAGGTCCTGGAGTCAGAAAAATCTGAGTTCAAATCTAGCTTCAAATATGTACTAGCTGAGCAAGACACTTAACCCTAATTGCCTTAAAAAAAAAAAAAGTTTATAAACTTAAAACATTTCAACCTGCTTCTTTCATCCTGGACACCCTTTTCTCTGACTCTGACTCTCAGTCCCTTGACTCTCTCCCAACCACAAACATTCAATTTTAATGTCTGTCTCTGTCTGTCTCTCTCTCTCTTTCTCTCTCTTAAATATTTTACTCAATAAAATTAACTAATAATTATAATAATCATTATTCACATTTACATGGCACATTAAAGTTTACAAAGCACTTCCCTTACAACTTTGAACTTTAAACTACATTGGAAGTCCAGGCTTTGCTACTGACTTGCTGTGTGATCTTAGGCAAACCACTGGACCTCTGAGGCTCTCTAAAATGAAAAGCTTTGACCCGATGACCTCTAAGGTGCTTTCCATGTCTGGTATTTTGTGTTCTCTCTACATCCTAAGATCTTTCAGCTCTGAAATTCTGTACACTGAAGAATACAGCAGAATTCTGTCTTAGAGCCCTCACTGTTGAAGATGAAGCTAGATTGTCTTTGGGAAGGCAAAGAGCAGTGAAGTTGGGAGTGGGGATAACTTTCAAGTCCTCTTCTTCTTGCTGGCTCGCTGCCAGTCCCATACCAATATTCAAGACTATTTTAAAAAGCAACCCCAAGTTCTCAAAGAGCCTGAAGAATTTTCCCTCTTATACTACTTTTAAAATACTTCCTCCATCCTGACTGAGCAAACACCTCTAATATGAATAAATTAAACGCAAAATTAGGGCATACTTCTGTCCAGTTTTGATTTCAACACCTTTTCCTCATCCCCTCTTATATATAAATATGCATGTATGTATATGATATGTATATCTTGTTTTCCATTTCCTGGTCTTCTGCCTGCAAATTCTTTACTCTTTAAAACTTTGAGTAGGAAAAGTTTAGTGCTATGGTGGTGGGTCAATGAATCAATGCTGGTCTATCCAGGAGACTGTAGCTGGGAAACACTGATGGAAAAGTACTAAGACATAGATTTTGAACTTTTTATTTCTCCAGAAGAAGGTATGGATTTTCATCTTTTCAAAGATTAATGAAAGTAGCAACCATTTATAAACAAGATTATATAGAGAGAAAGATTTCTTGCTACCCTGCTTAAGTCACCTTCTGCATTTACATAAACTGGGGAACCAGTACATATTTAAATGAAAAATAATAGCGAGTAGGGAGAAAACAGGAATAAAGTTTACAATCCAACAAAATTGCTGTCAAAACACTGGTTTTTTTTTATATCTCTTATTACAATCCTCTTCTTGAAGTGCTAAAATGCAACTGTGTCTTTTGAAGCCTCTAGGGATGTGGGGATAGAACACCAGACCTGGAATCAGGAAGATTGAAAGTATAAATTTAGCCTCAGATACTTACTAGATATATGACCTTGTTTGCCTCTGTTTCCTCAACTGTAAAATGGGTAATAGTGAGTAATAGTACCCACCTCCTGGAGTTGTTGTAAGATGAAATAAGATAATATTTGCAAATATTTTACATAATATTTTTAAAGTGCTTGGTATAGTACCTAGCACATAGTAAGCACTATATAAATATTATTTTTACTTACTTGCTCACTAATCCTGGTTTTATCTTCTGGGAGTTTCACAGAATAAACCTACTTCTTCTACATTTGAAGACAAAAATCATATCTGGTCTGACCCACCTTCTCTATGGTTCCTTTATTTTATAAAAATATTCCTAACAGAATTTATTTTTTAGAGATTTATTACTCCTAAAGTACAATTTGCTTTGCTACAAAATTATTCATCCAACTTTTCATAACTACTATCCCTCTAGATGTACCCATAAGAAGTAGAGATTATCTTTATTAATACCAAAAGAAACAAGCATTTCTACTATGTGCCAGGTATTGTACGCAGTGCTTCACCAGTATTATTACCACCTAGATGCCTCTAAATAGCTGATATTAAGACCAGTTTTGACTAATAGAAGGAAAATCATTGCTAAGCACAATTACCACCAATGAAATGGATTGTCTCATGACCTAGTGAGTCATATCATTAAAACAATTACCTTAAACCTGGAAAACCATCTTTTACTGATATTATCAAGGGGAAATCAACTTTGGAGGGAGATAATTCCAGATGGGGCTCCTTCCAAAACTACAAAAGGTGTTTAATGTTTGAAAAATCATCCTCCTCTGATTTTTTTTTTTGCTAAGTTCACATTTTTTGAAGGTAGATAACTTTTGTCTTAAAACTAAACACATCTATATTCCAGTTCTATTTGTGTGATCAATCCTATGTGAGAAAAAGCCTTTTATGTCCTCCCTTTCTTCCTCAGTTGAGCAACTAAATGGTGCAATGGCTAGAGCACTAAGTCTGGAGTTAGGAAAACACCTTCTTGAATTTAAATCTGGCCTCAAACATTTATTAGCTGGGTGACCCTGGGCTAATCACTTAATCCTATTTGCCTCAATTTCTTCCCATGTCAAATGACATAGAGAAAGAAATGGCAAATCACTCCAGTATCTTTGCCAAAAAAAAATCTCAAATGGATTCACAGTCAAGTATAACTGAAATGATCGAACAATAACAAATTTTCCTCAATAAATTAACAAAGGAAACAAGAACTTATTAACAGCCTACTATGCGCCTGCTACTGTATCTCATTTATAACTCACAATGATATTATTATTCCCATTTTACAGTTGAGAAACCTGAGGCAGAGAGATTGAATAACCTGCCCAGGAAAACACAGCTAGTAAGTATCTAAGACTCATCTTCCTGAGCCCTAAACTCTTATTTTCTGTACTACCTTACTCCAAAGATGGAGCAAGGGGAAGAGATGAATTCTAACGTCCCTGTAGATTTAAAGCTATCATTCTGTACGCAGCTTTTCTCAATTTAGCCCACGTCAGAGATTCTGAATGGAAGAGAACACAGCAGATTCCTGGGACTGAATACGCAGAGAGCAACAGGACAAAAAGAAATGAAAGATAAGGCTGGGGGCAAGGTTATCCCCCAAGAATGTAGGGAAGAAGAAAGTGGAGTTGGAAGCAGCACCAGACTCCCGTCCTTATCACCTGTGGAATTTGGGGTCAAGATCCTTCTATCCACCCACTGTAACCGAGCAGAAGTTGGGACTACTTCCCCATGTCCGTGGTATCTCTCAGGATGTGGGGAAAATGCCCGCATCCCATGTTGGCGAGCCCCTCCACTGTGGATAGCCACTCGCTGCGATGTGGGTAACCACTCTGAGCACGTCCCATCTCCCACTTCTAAACCTCTAATTCCCCGTGGACTTGGCTGGTTTGCAAGGGAACAACACAGTTAACGAGAACTTTATTTCCCAATTACTTTCAGTGGGCATGAAATACAGAAACCATTAAAAAAAAAAAATGTACTTGCAGAACAATGAGTACTCAAAGCCCTTCTTTGAAAGGCCCAGTCTTAGGCCATACCATCACAACAGAGATCTCATATCCAACCCATTCTGCCTGTAATCTTCTGCTCCTAAGGACCGAAAGCTATTAAGTCTGTAGGAATGACAACTGCTTCTCTTCCACAGAATAATACAAGCCAGCACTCCATCTTTCTAGCTTTCCATACCTTTGTCCAAGGACACTGTGGAGATCCTGGAGAAGCAATCCCACATAAATACGTAGGATAGTTATCAACTTCTCTAGCTGTCTGGTGCTATCTACAGACCCCGTCTAAGAATAATTAAATAATTAACACAGGAGCACAAATGAAGCTAATAATATTGAAATAGTTATCAAAATATTAAGAAAACAGGTTCATAGTTCATAGGTTAAGAACTCCTGACATAGGATAATAACACAATATAACATACAGGTTTACCTCATTTCATTGTGATTCACTTGATGACACTTCACAGATACTGTGTTTTTAATAAATGGAAGGTTTGTAGTCACCCTGAAATCTACTGGCACCATTTTTGCAACATTACATGCTCACACTGTGTCTCTGTGTCACATTTTGATAATTTTGCTAATCTTTCCAACTTTCTCTTTGATAAGATGATCTGTGATTGGTGATCTCTGATCTTACTATTTTGGGGCTCCACAAACTGAAGCCATATAAGATGATGAACTTAATTGAGAAGACTGCTCCTCATCTCTCTCCCTCCTATTCCTTGAGACACAACAATGTTGAAGTTAAGCTAGTTAACAACTCTACGAAGGACTCTTAAGAGTTCAAGTGAAAAGAAGAATCAAGTGATGTGGCAAACTTCACTTGTATCTTATTTTAAGAAACTGAAACAGCTGCCCCACCTTCAGCAGCCATCTCTGCAACCGATCAGCAGCCACAAATATTGAGGAAAGAGCTTTCATTAAGCAAAAAGATTAGGACCCAGATGATGGTTAGCATTGTTTTTTTCAGCAAGACAGTATTTTTAATTAAAGTATGCACATTTTTTAGGCATAATACTAAAGCATGCTTAAAAGACTACAATATAGTGTTAACTATTTTATGTACTGGAAAACCAAAAAATTGGTGTGACTTGCTTTATTGCAATATCCCTTTATTGCGGTGGTCTAGAACCAAACCTGCAATATCCGCAAAATATCTGTACTGCAAAGAGCATTGTATAGTCAGGAGATCTAAGTTCTAATCCTGACCACGGTTCTAAAGTACTCCCCCAAATCCTCATCATGAATGTTTGGGAGAACTGTGCTGTCATGAAGCTAACTTCCAGACTCACTGAGGGCAAGGATCTCATCCCATATTGATGTTCCCCCAGGCTGGTGCATCGTATCCAAGTAAACACTCAGACATTTTCCGGATTCATTTTTCTGATGAATTCGCTTTAGGAGGAGGCTCTAGAACACATTAGTCAAATATGAGGGCAAAGAGTTCCTCTCTCCCAACAAATCCAACTTTTATCATATTTATATAGTAATTCTTGAAAAAGATTTTCTGCCCATTAACCCCTTGGATAAGAGAAAAGACACCACCACCAGCTATCTTTCCCATTCTTATTTGACCCAAAACCCCCTGAAAAACAAAACACTCACCAGAAACAAGAGGCTGCTTCTGATGGGATACCAGCAAGGCATTAAGCAGCTGAATTATCCAAAAATGACACTACCTCCACCGACAAAGTACAGACACCATCAAGTTATAAGCCTAATATAAGAGGCCAGCTTTGGGTCGCCTGGAAGACATTTGCAGACCACCAGCAGACCTGGATTAACTGTGAGGTGTCTGCTTATGTACAGAGAGATAAAGTGCACACACGCTGGAGATGTAGCCCTCCCAGACCCCGAACAACAGCTTCCAAGGCTCAGCCTTACCTGCTGTCACCAACTCCCCGCTCTCATCCCCCCGGTGCCAGAAATTCAGCACTCCCCCAGGACGAAGATCAAATTTTTTCCTGGCTGAAATTGCCCACAAGGGCCTGGGGGATCTGTGTAACAAGGACAGCCCTGGGACAAAGCCTTAATAGTTTAACTAAAATCACATTCAAGACTTAATTAGCAGATGGCTCTGAATTCACAATCTGTAGCCCATAAGCTCTAATAGACTAATTAGCTAAGACATCCTTCAACACAGAGGCAGCTTAGGTCTTCTCTGAGGGATCCAATAGAACTCCTCACATCAAAGCCATCATGTGGTCAATGTGCAGTATTATGTCACAGTAATGAGGCTGGGCATAAAAGTTACCCAGTGTCTAATTATGTTGTGCAATAAATAAACTTTACTGTAAACACAGCTTATAGTTATCAACAAAGCCAGCTCAAAGTGAGCTTCTAACAAGTTATTCAAATGTGTGTCCACACATTAAGGTAATTAGAACACAGTAATAACCCTCTCAGGACCTCGCATTCACTTAGTGCCCGGGATCCTGGTGTACTTCGCACATTAAGGATAATATTTATAAAGCCCACGCTGACACACACATCGCCAGGCTGCCCACACCGGGCTCCCGAAGGCTGCGCGCAGATTATTGACCACATCTGCTCCACCGTATCAGGATCGCCCTCCTGGTCAGGAAAGTAAATTCTCAGTTCTGCGGAAACCCACAAAGTACATATGATCACAGCCCCAGTTGATAGCAACCGATTACACTGGTTAACCAACTGCCTCATTCCAAGTATCTTTATAATGGTCCACAGGAGCCCCACGGCATCAAGGGGAATGGTTACTGGGAGCTCACAGAAGCCTGAACTCCCATGGGATTAAAGTTTCCTCTCTTGTTCATCCTGGCACTCCCCATGGCACTAGCACGGGGTCACGCAATAAATACTTGAAAAGAGAGACCAAGAGGAAGAGGCAGACAGACACAGAGAGACAGGGGAGAAAGAAAGAAGTCAGTGGAATATGACACACAAAATGCCCAAGAGAAGAAAGGAATTCGCGGATGCGGTGAAAACAATGGGGTTCTGGATTCTAGTCTTGCATTTAGCAAATCAGTGCCTTTCCCTCACTAGGTCTATTGCCCCATCAGAGGGTTGGACTAGAAAAATCTCCAGTCCTTGATCCCTGGACTTCCAAGAAGGAATACAATTCAATATGATGGAAAAGCTGTGGACAGTGAACAAAAAATAATTCCTGATTTTTAAAAAAAATTTACTTTTCAAAGTGATTTCTATTCATGGCCATTCTCTTATTAGATAAGAAGCCAGTGAACAGAGAAGGTAGGAAATGTATTAACTTCAGTTTACAAATGAGGAAACTGAGGCACAGGGGTGAAACTAGAAATGCCGACGTGGTCTCATATAGCCCGGTAGTACATCCATACACAGACAGACACATGCACACCTACTTACATACACAAAGAGCACTCTCTCCGATACACCATCTGTATTCCTCTCTGAGGCCGTGCATCCTTTATTTTGCTTATCTCTTCCTGGGACCTACCATGAAGCTATCTTATTTTAAATGAGGAATGCATACAAAGCACATTGTATAAGGAAGGGTTCTTAAACCTTGCAAGGTCTGTTTTCATCCTGTCTGCCTGGAAATACACATTTATCTACCATCCCCAAAGCTCTCTTGGTTCGAAAGTTATCCTAGAAGACTAGAGGCCTGCAGGAGGCTTTACAGGCATTTTCAAACTCATGAAAGGGATCAATACATCCATTTGATGCAAGGCTTCTAGAATCCAGAGGGCAGAGTTATTATTCCATAGAACACATGCCCAGTTCTGCCCTGGGACAGAGAGAGTTCTCAACAAAGTAGAAAACAACCAAATGAATTTTCTCTCTCTCTCCAGAGGGCCCTACCCATTTCTCAAAATGGAAAAAAAAATAGAACCTGCTCTTTAATAGACATTCTTAGGGAAGCCAGAGATGGCAAAAGTAAGGGGAAGCTATAATTTGTTGTTATTTAGTCATGGCTGACTCTCTGTGATCCCATTTGGGGTTTGTTTGGTTTTTATTTCTTTTCTTTTTTTTTTTTTTTTGCAAAGACACTAGAGTAGTTTGTTATTTCCTCCATTTCATTTGACATATGAGAAAACTGAGGTAAACAGGGGTTAAGTGACTTGTCCACAGTTTGTAAGTGTCTAAGGCAGGATTTGGAACATAGGTCCTCCTACCTCAAAGCCAGACCCTTCTAACAAATAATCATAGGCAATAACAGATCCTCCAGAGGACAAGAAGAATCTATCCCCTATTCCCACTCCTCTCCCACAAAAAATAGCAGTTAGAGATAGGGACACAGTGCAGTAAAAATGGGCCTTCAAGAAACCAATCAGTTGAATGAGGAGATCACCCACGATGCAGACCGCAGACAGAAGCTGCCTTGTAAACCAAGTCCCATTGTGAGTGACACATAAATGAACATCTTTTTTATGGATCTAGCCCCAAATCTAGTTCTCTTTATCCTGACTGGGTCTCCCCCTGTTTAAATCAAGCTATTTACTCATGACTAAAAGCAGTGTTTTTACAATCTACATGGGAAGACTCTTATAAGAAACCCAACTTTGTCCCTGACCTCTTTCTTAGTCATAAATTATTAATATTAGAAACAGATATTGTTATTCTTTAAGTGTTTTAGGCCTTTTTTTGGAGGAGTAGGAGAAGCAGAATGGGGGCTTCATGTCTCAATATAAATTGTCTAGAAGATTGTTGATTGTTGCTGTTATCAATGGGTGCTTTTTCATAGACGTTGCTAAGAAATGAAAACAATACTGCTAGTCATGGAGTTTTAGCCTTGCAGGGGAGAGCTCCCTGAAAAGGGGTGAGGGCCACATTCTGGACATGTGTCCATTCCATCTTTTGGAAAAGGTGGCTAGGAAATCTATAAGCCATTCTGAAGTAAACCCGAATGACATAATAGTCAATGACTTAAACTCTCCCAACTCACCCTTACCTGCACTGTGGGCATTGTAGGGTTCTGAATGTTCCTGAGACAAATTCTGCTCCCCTAGTCCTTTGCAGAGATTCTTTGCTATGACTCACACCATAAGATTTCAGCTCTAGACTGAGAAAGGACTTTAGCAATCATGTAGAAAGGTACCTTAATAAATATTTTAGGCTAACTAATTCAACTCATTTATTTTATAAATGAGAAAATTGAGTTCCAAAGCAGATAAATGATTTCTTAAGGTCACAAGGCTACATGTGTACAGTGGATAGAGTATGGGGCCTGGAATCAGGAAAACTTATCTTCCTGAGTTGAAATCTGAACGCCAACATTTATTAGCCATGTGATCCTAGGCAAGTCACTTAACCTTGTTTGCCTCTGTTTCCTCAAATGTCAAATGAGCTGGAGAAAAAAGGAAATAGTGAACTACTCCATTATCTTTTGCCAAGAAAATCCCACATGGAGTTGTGAAGCCAGACATGACTGAAATGACTGAATATCGAGATCATACAGGCAATAAATTCCAGAGGTGGCATTTGAACTCAAGTCTTGTGACCTTAGAACCAGTACTCTTCTACTGTTCCATGTTGTTTACCATTACCATACAGCAAAGAAAGAACAGTGGATATATATCTATGCTATTCATAGGCAGAAAATATTGCTGCAGCAATATTTGTTAATACAAAATTAACACTTCTGGGTAAATAGAACAGAGATGCCAAATACAGAGAAATCACTATCAAAGTATTTGCCTAATGCTTCCTACAAGGAAGATGTGGTAGGAGGCCATTAGGAAGGAAAAAAAAAAAAAATCCAAACCAGTAAATAATGCCCTACCCCCAGGAAGCTTACATTCTACTGGGAGATTGGAAACTGAAGGAAATACAAGATATTTTGAAGAGAGAAAAAATATAAACACAAGGGGAATTGGGAAAGGTTTGTTAAAGGAAATATATCCTGGACCAGGTGTAAAAGGAAGTCAAAAACTGGAAGAGGAGCAGGGCAAAGGAAGAGTATTTCTAGTGTGCAAATGCACAAAGACAGAAGAAAGGTTGAGTTTAGCCAGCTTGGCTAGAATTTAAAGGGGAATGGGGAAAATATTCCTCTTGCAGAAAAGTTAATTTCTCATACCTCTTCACCCCCTGAAAAAAAATACAGTTAACTTACCACATGGTTCGTTTTTAAATTCTCCAGAAACTCAAAGCCTGAAGCATGTTCCAAATCTATGAAACAAATACTTAAGAAATGCCTGCTGGGGGGTAGGAGGTGGGGGAAATAGGCTTTCCCTAGGGCCTGTGAATCTCCGTCCCAATATTCTCCCAAAGGATTTTTTTTTCCTTTGTATCTGCCTGACCCCTAGTTAAAGAGCATTTTCTGAGCAAGCTTCCTTTACCTCTAGTTAAAATCTAGGTTATTGGGGGGAGGGCAATGGAGAATGTAATAAATCTTACAATATACTTCTTGGCAAAAAAAAAAAATCAACTTACTGGTGTCGTGAAGAAACAACTTTACTGCTCTCTGAAGAAATATTGCTTTCAGAAGTTACTATTGTATTCAAGACACATGGAAGCTGCATTAAATCAAGCTGTGAAAAGCACCAGGGTTATGCTTTTAAAGAATGCCCCGAACACATTCTGATATATAAAGGAAAAGAGAAAAAAAAGTTTCCGAAGCACCCATAAATTCTAAGG
The DNA here is from genome assembly GCF_016432865.1 of Antechinus flavipes. Classification (NCBI taxonomy): domain Eukaryota; kingdom Metazoa; phylum Chordata; class Mammalia; order Dasyuromorphia; family Dasyuridae; genus Antechinus; species Antechinus flavipes. Next base: position 486,179,769 of record NC_067399.1, on the reverse strand, counting down.
AAAGGAAGTTTAAAACTTGGGTGTTCTTAAATTGCATTTCATGTTCTCCACGTGGAAATAGCTTGGTTTTATGTATACGTTCTTACTGTTCAAACTTTGGTGCTTTTTAACTCTTTCCCCTCCCCCCCACCCCCAACAGATCCTAGAAGAAAAGGCGGCAAAAAAGCCATTTGCTCAGTAAGTGCCAAAAAAAAAAAATCCAGCAGTCTCCAAAGTGGAGGGTTCTGCACCGAGAGGGGCAGGCTGGGAGGGAGGAAGCCCTCATTGCTGGCCCACACCATCACAGGCCTTTCCAGTCTGCTCTCTTCCAAAGTAAGCCTACAAACACATCAGTTAATTAACTCAGACAAGATCAATTAAGGCCAGGGCTGCAGAGAGGCCTCTAAACTGGACTGTCAGTTGACTATGTGTCTGGGCCTCCTGCCATCAGCAGTGGGGAAGAGAAGAAACCAAGACCTTTTTTTTTCTCCTCTCCCTTACCTCCAGCTTGCCCTAACCGCCCCCCTCACCCCCAAAGGGACAACCCCACAACCAAAGAGCCGAGGAAAAATAAATTCCGTTCCTGGGGATAGATGAACAAGCTTTGCTTAGCCACTGAATCAAGCTCAGCCAAGTTTTCGCCTCCTCAGGCTTTTGCTAGATGCTGTGCAGAGAAATTCAATAAAAATTCAACAAGTCTTTAACAAAGCATATGTCTCTGCTAAATACGCTGTGGAGAAGCCTGAAGAAGTCTCCACCCAATCCTGCCCATTCTGTGCCGGCAATCCAGTTGAGGAGGCAAGGGGAAGGCGTGAAAGCTTCTGAAGGTGGGTGATTTCATCAATATGGGATGAATTCTCATAAACACCTGGATAAATGGTTTCAAAAACTGACCCCAAAACTCAGAATTTTTGTGAGGAGCTTTCCAACCTCAGCAGATCTATCTCAAGACTCTTACTTAATCTTTTGGGTGGCGCATTTAACTCCACAGATGGTAATTGAGAGCCTCGGGGGTCCCCTCCAAGCATAACCGAGAGTCTCGGGAATCCCCTCCAAGCCATTTTGACACATTAGAAAAAGGTCCAATAGTGAAAGGCTCTGACCAATTTATAACCACCACCTTCCATCCCTCCAACACATTTTCGCTTTTTAAAAGCCCATTTTCTCCCAGAATTTGATTCTCAAAACAAACCAAAGAGGCTGGTAGAATAGTATTGCTACTGCCGCTATTTTAGCATGGAAACCAAAGCCTATTCATGCAAAACAAGTTAAGGGCAGACAGCCTATTCCTACCATTCCAGCCCAGCCTTTTTACACTTTGGAGTCCTCCACAGATTTTGGCCTTCCCACAGTTCCTTGAACATCTCCTACCTCAGGGTTTCTTCCCTAGTAGAACCTGCAGCTCCATCCCTGGAACTCCACCCTCTTCCTCCTGGCTTACTTCTAATTTCAACCCAAATTTTTGCCTTCTGCAAAAAGACCTTCTTGCCTTCCATCTTTGACTGCCTCCAATTCACTCCACCTACATATTTTACATAAATAATCATTTGCCTGTTGTCTCCCCCAATTAGAAAGTGAGGTTTTTAAGAATAGGACTGTTTTTGCTTTTTCTTGTATCTCCAATCTTAAGCCCAAGGCCCCATACCCAGTATATGGTTAATAAATGCTTGTTGACTTAGCTTTTTGACCAGAACTTTAGGTCAATATTAAAGTAGCAAGATCTAATAGATAGTGATTTGACCAAGAAGATACAAGCAAGACTAAAGTTTGAAACCTGCCTCTGACACTTATTATCTGTGGAAGCATGAGTAAAGTCTCAGGTTTTCTCACTTACAAATCAGGTCTCTTCAGCTCTAAATCAAATTATCTTTTGTTTCTATGAATAATAAAAAAAAAAAACACAAAGTACTTTGTAACCAAAAGTAAAACATGTACTATACATGGTAGTACAAAAGGGATCTATGGAAAAGAAAAATCAGCAGAGCCTATGGGTCAGGGAAGGCTTCAAGACAAGAGCAGGATTTAAAAATAACAGATACTTTGGGCACAGAACATCCAACCTGAACCTATCTCTTCACAGAGGAGGGACTGAAACTCAGGGAAATTAAGTGATTTGCCCAATGTCTCACAATCGAGGCCAGAGCTATAAGGACTGAAGAATGAACAGAATTTGAGTATCAAGGAAGAGAGAATAAATAGAAAGGAGAAAAGTCTAAAACTGGAATAAACATGACCAAGAAAAGCAAAGAAACCAGCCAAAGTTGGAGCAAAGGGTGACCTTTAGGACACTGGAGAGGACAAAAATCACATAGGTAGGAAGCTTTAAAAGCCAAAAAGATGAAGGAGGTTATGGGTCATCCTGTAGTAATGATGGGATACAGCTTCTAGGGGAAAAATAGCAATGATGATGTCTCCAGACCTTACAATGTTTTTGTTCTAACAATCTCTGTCAAAGATTCTAAAGCCTTCTGGCCTTAGGATAGTTCTACAAATATTGCTGACTATCAGAGAGATAATCCGCTGATCAGTGATAACCAAATTCCTGAGAATAAATAATAATACATAAATTAGGTCTAGCATGGAGGAAGAACTAAATCTGAGATCCTGAGGTCTCAGTCGTGAATGTGTAGGGACAAAGAAGTCAATCACTTAATCTTTTTAGGGATCAAGTAACCCACGACTCAGTCCAAAAGTCCTAAAAATTCGTTGGAAGTGAAGGTGTTAAACAGTCACCTCTGCCAGATGTAAGCAATTCATTACTTTTCTCCTGGTCTCAATTTCCCCATCTGTAGAAGGATAGGATTGAACTATAGACTATTTCCAAGATTTTTCTAACTCACATGATCCTTTTAAGTATCAGCTAGCCTGGAGTTTTAAGACATAAAAAAGAAACAGGTCGGGTGAGACTGGGAATTAGACTTAATCTGCTAATAATTGTATTGTTAGGAAGATAGTATAGTCAAGGAGATCCAGAGTCAACAGACCCAGATTTGAATCTTGGCTGAATTACTTGCCTTTGGACCACAAGCAAAGAACTTGTTTCTATGTATCTTAGTTTCTTTTCAACAGCAGAAGGGACTTACTTAAGCTGATGATCTCTAAAGCCCCAGCCAGTTCACAACTCCAGGCTTCTAAATGTAAATAGAGGTTTCTAGATAGCCTATTGGAATACTTTTGAAGGAAAACTTGCATTTCTCTTTCTTTTAAGGGTCGTACTCCTGAAGGAAACAAAATAGAGTCCAGGGACTACTTAGCAACCCCTGAATATTGTGACCTTTGAGAAGTCTTAGGCCAGGAGAAAGAATCACAAAATCAGAGTCCCAGGGAGGGGAAAAGGGCCTGGGAGCGGCCAGTTGAGAGCCTCTAAGCTATCTCTTCCTAAACACAGCCAAAGCACATCAAATTCAAGCATAATAGTCTGGGCATCCGGTATTTATGCTTTTTGCAAGAACAAGAGATAAGTACTAGGAAGGAGCCAACACACTCCAAAAGACAAGCAGATCAAAGGGACCAGGAAGAAGACAATAACAACAAACCTCAAACTCCCCCTCCTTCGGCACTTTAAAGCCTCAGTTCATCTGGATTTTAATGATAAAGAGTCTAGGTCAAGTCAGCCCAAATTAGGCCGGAACAAAGCCTTAGACAGATCCAGCCCCACCCAGAAACACTCCAGCCCAGGCCCTCAGAAGAATTAATTACTGGCAGCAGGTATCCTAGGTAACCCACTCAGTTTGGGATAAACCAGAAGCTACCTGGAAACACTGAGAGACTACATTTGGTAGGGACCTGAAATTTAAAACTAGAGATCATCAGCCTAAGTCCCTTATTCTATTGAAGAAGAAACTAAGATACAAGTTCTCTGCCTGTAGTCCAAAGCTTTAATGACAACAGGTGTTATGGGGTAGGAAGTGAAATCCAGCCATTTCTTACAGATGATGGGTATTCTGAAAAGACATATTTAGAGCTAGGCTTTCCTCCTATGGCCAAATTTCTTCAGGGGCCGTGGCCTGTGGCAAGAAAGTTTGGCAGAGATTGTTGGTTAGATTTGGGGGGCATTCCAAGGCAACCAGGAATGTTCGAGCGTCCCATCAATGGGGCCTTCTAAAATTACAATTTCTTTGCAACGTTTTTTCCTCATAACTTCCAGGGAAGGATGAAAGGAGGATCTCCATACTTGATGATTGGCAGATCCAAGTTTACAGGTGGGGAAACTGAGTTACAGAGTTGCTTTTCCATTCCATACAACTTGCTGAAGAAGCAGGGAGCTAAAGGCCTTGTCCAGAGTTCTTCCCAAATAGTTGCAAACAGCCTCCTGTCTTAGATAAATGAGCTCTTGAACTTGGGGGACGTTTTTGAAGGTGTTTAGAGTAAACCAAGGAAGACCATAACAAATCACTTACTCTTGTCATGGGCAGCCATTAATGCAAAAAGGTAAAGTCTGGTTCTAGAAATCAAAAGAAAAGGGAAGGAAACTTTGAATATAACAATCGTTATTATAGAAATGACATGCGGTCATTCTGAGAATTACTTTAAAATAAGCCTTAAAGAAAAACAGAAAAATGAACTATGATCATTACCATCATCATCTTTGTCTCCTTGATCCTTCCCAACTCTTAACAATTTGATTCTATTTTTCGGTTAACCCCAGTATACTTCTTCCCCCAGCTTTCTCTCTCTTTTTCCTTTCTCCCCAACTGAAGAAGTCTTAATTTTTTAGTCTTCCTGGCCAAGGTTTCCAAACAGGAAATTTTCTTATTATTATTATTAGAAGACTGTGGTCGGGAGTCTCTAAGCAGAGTCAAAGAATTGGGAAACTTCAAAGGGGCTAAAAGATAGCGTGAATACAATTGTCTCAACCTGGCCAAATCATAATAAATAGGAAGCTCCCAGAGTTTACCCCCAATACAAAACTTGGTTTTCTTTGATAGGAGCAAAGAGGAGAAGAGTATCAGTGTACCACCAGGAAATTCAGAGCTAAACTCAAGCCTTGGAAACCAGCTTGCTCCTGGGAACAAAAGTTATCCTTAAATCCCAGCAGAGCTCAGGGGGGAGTAGAGGAAGAACTATTCCTCATTCAAAAAAGAAACTGCCAGGCAAAATCCAGCTTCATGGGACATCAAAATCATATGGTACTGGGCACACATTAGGTGCCTAATAAACACCACTGATGAAGTCGTGAGAAGTTGTATGTCATCCATTTAAAGCATAAAAATAATTCTTTTTTGGAAAGTGAAGAAACCTGTCATATAAGCAACTGCTCCCCAATTTATTTGTGGCAGTGAGTTCTATCCAATTTTTGCATACTAAGATGTCTAAAATAAGGCCCATCTGCACTAGTCTTCTTGGAAGAGTCCAATCTATCTTCATTATTAAAAGCATCGGATGCCAAACCCACAAACCATAACACCGGAGGAATCCAGCTTTGCAAAGTGTTTACCAGAAGGGTCTGGGCTCTAGACTGTTCTATAAACTTGGATGACAGTCCAAAGCTAATGCTATGGATCTCAAAGGCACAAGATAAACTCTTATTCACATTCTAAATAATGGAGGAAAAAAGAACCAAATAAATCAGCTGTCTCCAACTGCCCAACTTGAAAGGGTTTATGGTCAAAAGCAAAAAAGACAGCAATAATGACTTAGCCTTATCAGGCGGATTTCTGCTAACAGACACAAACAAAACTTTTGGCAAGCATTCTCCATCCCAGGCGGGAGAGAGTGGAGCAGAGAACAGTCTTAATCAGAAAGGAGTCAAAGCAGCCCTCCTTGCATATGAACAAGGCCTTCCCCCCACAAATTCCCCACTAATTTCCAGAAGAACAAAGGCCTTCAGTCCATCCCTTCTACATACTGTCTCTAGTTTCTAGCCCTCAATATAGGCTCAAAGAACAATTTAAAAGAAAGATGACAGAGCATCTTGAGAGGCAAAGAAGTTGCCAAAAGATGAAAGGAGAGAGAGAGAGACAGAGAATGAGACAGACAAACACACAGCGAGACAGAGACAGGGATAGAGAAATATAGAGACAGAAAGACAGAAAGAGAGGGGACACAGGAAGACCAGGAGAAAGAGACAGGGAAACAGGGAAAGAAACAAAGAGACAGGCAGAGAGAGACACAGAGAGATAGAGACAGAGTCACACAGATTCTATAATTTTTTTTTGCCTCCAAACTAATCTAAGGACTTGGCAGAAACTCCAGAACATGCTAACTAGTTACAAAACCATGTACCCTCTCTCACTCACTTTATACACTTAATGTTTCAACCAAACTGGCTTATTAGCTTTTTTTTTTTTTTTCCTAAATGTAGCAATTTCCCACCTCTTTGCCTTTGAACATTCCATTCTAGCCCAGTGCACCCTCCAGCCACATCTCCATCTCTTAAAACTCTTAACTCCCAACAACCTTCGGCAGTGGTGGGATCTCCTCCTTCAGACTGCTGCCCCACCAGGGGTTGTCACTGCTTCCCTTCTCAAATTCTCTTTTTACTTGTCTATGTGCAACCATAACCTCCTAACAGAATGTGGCAGTGTTGGGCTAGAGCCAGCTCATACCAGCTAAGCCAAGGTAGAATTTTCAGAAGAGCATTTTCACCTTGAAAATCAGTAAATCAGGGGTTTGATTTACTATTTTGTTATTGTCTCAACTTAAAAAAGTGATAGGGAAAATGTCAATAATTTTCAGGCTAAACTTAAAAGTGTTTCTTACCAACTGTGTGTGTGTGTGTGTGTGTGTGTGTGGTGTGTGTGCTGGTTATTAAACATTTACTAGCACACCTCTGAATGTGAGCCAATGTGAGCCTAGGGATTTGTTAGAATGGAAACAACCTAAAGCCAAATGGTAGGACCTGAATTGTGCAAAGAAGGTGAAGATGGGGGAAAGAGTCCAGCTCCTTAGACACCACACAAAGTGATAATAATACCTTGCAATTTACATTTATCTAGCCCTTTGCATTTTTAAAAGTGTATTCATGAAATACAGTACACTCATTTCTCCTTCCTAGCACAGAGCATGGTGCCTTAAATGTAGTATGGACTCAATAAGTGTTTATTGAATTTGAATTGCAAATTGTATTACACTTAGTGTTTAGTTCAAATTATCCACTGGGTACACACTGAAAGCAATCTTTTCTTTGATACTTAACTGCCACTCTATTACCCCTCCAAGACTGAAGAACATGGAGAGAAATAAAGGTAATTCCATGCGCTAACAATATGGTTTGGATCCTGACCTTAACTCCATCATTTACTAGTATTATGATCTTGTGTAAAGTCACTTTATCTAGGTTTGATTTTTCTCGCCCATAAAATGGGGAAAATAATCCCTGATTTGCCTGTTTCATCATACTGAGGGTCAAAAGTGACATAATGAATATAAAACTACTTTGTAAACTCCAAAGCATCATGAAAATGTAAAAGATTATTATTACTGCTGGTTCTAATTTTCTCAGGAAGGTATGGGGCCAGAAAGCATCCCATCACCCATGTCAGAATAGATTCAAAGCAGGGTAAACCATTCTTCTAGGTCCAGAAAAATGGATACAATTTCTTAAACCATTCAATAAGAAATAGGTACCATAAAATAATATTTTTATCCCACAAAATAGGAAACTAAAGAATCCTTTGCTCTTCTCTGGAAGCTACTGGCTTTCCTAGCCTCACCGTAAAGCTACCTTCTTCTCAGTAAAAATATTTCTAATAAAACTTAATAACTCTATCTGCGGTCCCCTTTCTCAGAATTGAAAACCTTAGAAAGTGAAATATGGCAGGCTCAGACTTTATGACAAGCTCATGAAGTCATGTCTACCCCAGACATTCCCCTCTTAATGCCATGATTAATTTACTGTTACCCACTGGGGGCTAATGTTGTAATAAGCTTAAAATAAGCCACTGCTTCTCGCTTACACTAAAACAATACTTACCACCACAGATTTAGTATCTGGCCACTGCGGCAGTCAAGCAATGTCTAGCTTGGGCACTGGCTAAGCCAACTTCGTTCTAGGTGTGACCAGATCAGGTTCTGGCCACTGCCCTGGTCAGAATGAACCACATCACCACCGTTTGTTCCCTGAAATGTGGTCCTGGTGCCATGATATCAAAGCTGGAGATGATAGGATTCCCAAGAGTCCCAACCCTCCAGTTATAAAACTGCCACATTGGATTTAAGTCCACACAACAACCACCTATTAAGCACCTATTATTTCTCAGAGGCAATCTTGGCCATCGGACAAAGAGCTAGCCTCAGGTTCAGATACATGCTAGCTTTAGAACCATGTACAAATCACCTAACTTCTTCGTGCTCCAAGCAAATCTCCAAGACTGTAAGTTGTAGCTGATCTGCAAAGGGAGTTTCTTCCTGCCAATGACCCCATTGGTTGAATCTCTATTATTACTGCCAGTTATTGTATTGAGCCTTTAGTACATTAAAAATAATAATAATAATATATTTTTTTAAATCTCCAAGGAGCTCAGTCTACTAAATGTCCCCAGGTCTCAATTTCTCCATCTATAAAGTGGGCAAAATTAATCCCTCCTTATTTTATGAAAGCCAAAGAGACACTTTCGTTATTCTATCTATTCAACCAACCTCCTAGAACATTTACTAAATGTTGGAGCATATGGAGAAGAGAAAAAAGTATAGCTCAGTGATAAATAGGGGATGTCTTGTTTTGTCTAAGTATTGCCAGCACAATACCTTGCATTAGTAACAGGTGCCTAACTAAATGTTTGTTGGTCGTCCCAATGTTAATGAATATAATTACAGTTGGAAGATGAGATACACAAATATAAAAATCTAAAAAAAACAAAAAACACAAGTTAAATATCAGATGAATCAGACATATTTTAGTAACAACCTGAATGGTACAGGCAATGAGAGCTTTATATGAGTTCAAAGAAAAGAGAGCACATGAGGATTTGATAAGAATAGTGCCATGAAGTATTTTTATTTTAGACAGTGTACCTTGAAACTAGTCCAATATCTAAGAACTGTGATCCTTTAAATCTAACTTACCTGCAAGATTGCTCTTATTTTACCTGCCCCTTCTCCCCCTCCTACTTTATTGTGTGAATTTGGGAGATGGAGAACAAATACAAGCTTTCATTCACCTATTAATTTACCCTAACATTTCTTCTGAAGGGGTTTCCTTTAAAGAACAGCTGGGTATGGAAAGTAGAAAGGACTCATCTCTTTCCTGGCTGGATGTCACCCTCAATCTAAGGACTGCTCAGAGGAGATATTTAGCAAATGCTGAGAGGGGGGTGGGGGAAGAGGGCAGCAGGAAGTGAAAGGGGAAAGTGTCCCAGAGCTCTGCTCTAAAAACCATCTACTACAAAAATATCCAGGTCAGAGTATTTTGTTGGCTATGCAGATTCTGGGCTACATAATGGGGAAGAACTCTGAGGATCCTGAACAAACTAAGGGGAATGTTTGCCCATTATGTGGCTCAGGACAAATGTCTCCCATTTCAAAATTCACTCCTGATTTTGTTTGTCTTCATTTTCTGAAGAGAGCCAGTGACCTAGATGGGGTGTACCTGCCTTAAGGACTATCATTTACAAGAAGCATTTGCTGGACCTGGAGTTTCAAGGGCAAAGTAATAAATTAAAAAGTTGAAAACTCCCAGGCTCTTCTGGAACCTTTTTCATCAAACAGACCTTCTAATCTGGCCTCACTATGGAGAAATTTCATCCCATCCTCAAGCAATGACTACCGCCAACCAGGTTGCTTGCAAAAACCACATAGTGCTTAGGACAAACCACACCTAAAACCCAATTTTCTTCCGAAAAGTGGGTTTCAATAATGACAGCTAAAATCTTAGATTCTACAAGACTTTCCTGATTCCCCCTTAATTCTGGTGCCTTCCCTCTATTGATTTCAGATTTATCCCATAGACAGCTTGTTTGGAAATTGTTTTTACACTATCTTCTCCATTAGAATCTGAACCCTATGAGAGCAGGGGCTGTCTTTGATCTTTCTTGGTAACCGCAGGGTCTGGTACATAATAATAAATGTTTACTGATTGACTAACAACACAGAAATGGTGCTTAACCATTGAGGAGTACACTGAAGTATGTCTTTTCCCTTATATCAACTTGCCTAACCAACAACTTCTTATATGTGTGTATAATATTACTAGGATCAAACAACTCATAATTGCAGAAAGATCCTAATGAACATTAAAGTCCAAATTCTCTTCTGATCTTGTCAATGATTATGGAAAAAAGATACATATGTACAATACTAATTTCTGAAACTACCAATTTCTGAGACCTAAAAGCCCCAACTTCAAGGTACTAATGAGGGAAAAGGAGCTAAGTATCTCTAATGCTTAGCATAGTTATCTTGTAATAAGCACTTAAGAAGTTTTAATTGGATTTAGATTAGATTAAGTAGTCAATAGGGCAAGTCAATTCAACAAACATTTAAGGACTCACTATCTGCATGATACTGTTTTAAATTGTAGAGGTTCAAAAAGAAAACAATGTAACAGCCCCTGCCTTCAAGAAGTGTACCTTCTATCATAGGAATATAAAATAGACACAAATAAGTACACACAAGGTAAAGAATGACAATGTGAATTGAATCTCTGAAAATGTAAATTCATTCTTCAAGGGAAAAAAACACAAAGAAAAGCTTTATGGTCCCAAGTTATAAGGAGTTTCTGACAATAGAATTTACCACATGAGAGAAAAAGAGTCTCTGAGACTTTCCAAAAACAAGAAAGTTCAGCTCCAAAATATTTAAATTCTCCTTCAGTTCTGGCATTCTATGGGTCTATGATGGATGATTACAAATAAAGGATTCATTTAACAAGCAACCGTTAAGCATATGCTTTGTGTCCAGTCCTGGCCCAAGCAATGGGTGGAACATAAGATTAGTTATGAGACCCATCTTCAATCTCAAGGACTCTACAGCCCTACTGGGAAGACAAGATATACATGTAAAATAGCCACATAGAAACATGCCTAAGTCATTACCAACAAGGGTAAGACCACAGTTGCGGTGGTCTGAGAAAGTCACAGAGAAGACAAGACTTGAGTTGAGCATCAAAGAATGGTTAGAATTTGGACAAATAGAAAAGACAGGAAAAGTCATTCTAACCAGAGGAAAACAGCACAGAAGTAGAAAAATAAAGTCAATCTTGAGGTGAAGGATGAGAAGGAAAATTATAAAAAGGATTGGCTAATTAAGATAAGTCATGGAACAAGACTGCCAAAAGCCTTGAATATCAAGCTAAGGAGTTTGGCCTTTATGTGTGATTCATGGGAAGTCACTGAAGGTCTTGGAGCAGAAACAACATAATAATGGTAATGTTTTAGGAAAATTAAAATTAAAAACTTTTAATTTTAATTTTAAAAAATTAAAATTAAAAAGCTTTGATAAAAACCTGTAGACAAAATTTTAAAAAGAAAAGAAAATGGAAAATATAAAATATTCAGCAGCAACTAGAGGGGCATTTGAGAGAACAATTTGAGTAAAGAGCAGAGGATGGATGCCAGATTGAAGCAGGTGAAAAGTGAATCTGTGGAGGCCAATGAAAATGAAGACAGTAGGGATAGTATAGACCAGTGATGTCAAACATAATAGAAATGGGCACGAACTTACATATAAAGATCTCCATGACTTACTTTTAAAATGTAATGTTATTTCTGTTTTATATATATTCTTATTTATTTTATTTAACATTTCCCATTACATTTTAATTTGGTCCTGGCCACACTCAGGAGTGTTGCTGAGTATAGTTACATAGGTGGCCATCTGTTTGAAACCTCTAGTATGGACCACTTCAAGGAGTTTGGCAATTTATACAAAAAGAAGAAAAAAGGACAGTAGCTTGTAATAATAGCAGTATTAAGCAAAGGTCTTCAAAGGATAAGGAACCTGTGCATTGTTTGAAGTTAAAGAGGAAGACATTTACAAAAAAGAGAAAACTGAAGATGCTAAGTGAGAGAAGGCATGATTTAAGAAGGCAAATTCCCAGAGGATGCAGGAGAGGAACTGGATCAAGAGCACAGGTGCAGGGATTAGCAAATACCTTAGTTTAAAACTAAGTCAATCTTACCAAGAAGACAAAGATGAATGCTTTCAACAACTCTTCTAAAGCAATTAATCTTGTGGGCTGTGTCCACATGGACCAAATATGCCATGTTATTTGACTAGCAGCTACATGGCAACACAGCTGTTTCACATCTGTTGCTGGTTTCAATACAACAGATTCATCTACTTCCTCTAACATGACAAGAAAAAAAAATATTTCATAGTGATACCCTTCATTCCAGTAACTCAGACTAAAAAGTCAGATAATCAAACCAATAAGAATATTTTGCCATTTCTTTTTCATTATCTTTGAGAAATGTGAATTCACCCTAATTTCTAGAAATTAAAAAAAGCTAATTTAGTGAGTGCCACAACAAAGCTTAAATGCAGCGTGATTTAGTCTAGGAGGCTTCCCCCATTCCACCCTACCCCTCCAAGAAAAAATACAAATATTTCTTCTGATTGACTAACTCACAGAAGGGAGTGAATAGTATCTCATCTTTCCTTGAGATCATTCCCACAGGTGATCTCTGTACAGGTCACTTCAAACACCTAGTCAATGAAATTGTCCACCTGACTCATTTATTCATTCATTCAATATAAAGAAGATAAAAAGTTCAGATAAACACTGCCCCTCACCTCATCAATGTTAGACTCTAGTAGATTGAGAGAAAATGGCTCATCTACATTATGACTCAATTACTCTCTTTTTAGAAGTAAATGACGTTGATTTAAGAATAGAAACTTGAAATTTCAAAGTGAAACACCTTAAAGACTGGAGAACTCAGGCTACATACTCTGAATTGAATCATTTCCCTTACATCACTTTACAGCTGACATGATTTCTCACTACATTCCTGTCTATGCCTTTTGGGTCCTCAGTTGACAGAGCATTCAAAGGAGCATCCATCTCCCAAAAGAAAAAGAGATCCATGACATTGATTGCCTTTTCTATAAGATGAGCCAAACTTCTAATAAATTTTAACACTTTGACTTTTAAATGAGGTATCTGTTGTTTGACTTTTAAATAAGATATATTCCATTTAAACATTCATTAATAATGTCTCCTATTATTAAAACAATTTCAGAGAGGAAAAGTAACTCAGTGACTATATAGTTCAACATATACCTCAATAGAAATCCTTTTTAAAAGTGCCTTGTTGGTGGAATTGTGAATTGATTCAACCATTCTGGAAGTAATTTGAAATTATGCTAAGAAAGTGACTAAAATGTCTGTCATAAGCATACATACACACACAACACACCCAAGGAAGTAAGAAAGTCAAAGACATGATGAAAGGCCCCATGTACACCAAAATATTAATAGAACTACTTTTTATAGAAGTAAAAAACTAAGGGGTGGGGCAGGGAGGTAGATGATGACTGAATGGGGAATGGTGAAACAAGTAGTGAATAGAACGGAATGTAACTGAAGTAATAGTATGAACACAAAGAAGCATAAGACACAAATTAAATTAAACAGAAATAGGAAAACAATAATACTTAATGAATATAACAATATAAATGGAAACAATAGAAAAATAAAATTGCTTTAAAATTATTCTCTGCCCTCAGAAATTAAGGCTAAATATTTCCAGATCCTTCCATCCAATCTTCATGACATAAACTCAAAGGACTTCATCATCAAAAGAAATTCATCATGCCCACCTCTGGACATCAATGGCTTTCTTACAGCTTCTTTCCTAAAAATGTGGTGTCCAGGCTGTTTCTATAAAATTTAAAGCATGCAAAGCAATTTCCTCACAACAACCATTTGATGTATGGTGCATAAGGAGTATTGTCTATATTTTACAGATGAGGAAACTGAGTTTCTGAGAAGTAAAATGATTTGTCCATACACACTCAGTTAAGTGTTGGAGTCAGGATTTGAATCCAGTTTCTTTGACTAGTCTCAATGCAGATGCAGCAACCACCCTTTGCACTACAAAACAACATGGTTCAATGAGTTCAACATGTTATATCACTGAATGAAATTATGCCTGCTGGGATTCAAAGTCAAAGACTTCAACTGGAATATTAGTTAAACCTAATCCATATTTCCCTGCTTTCACGTGTACATATTTATTCATATATGTATACACACACACACATACACATAAACTAAATTATTCATGTTAATAATAAATGGCACCTAAATATTCACTTAAGATTCGAAGTAGAAAAGGGAGAGAATTGAGGTCTTTCTATGCACTAAGATGTTGGTGGCCGTGCATTAGACAAACCCATGCTATAACAGGAAAGTAAGACTGTGGCTATTCACTAGGAAACTTAAAAGTCTCCCAAACTTGCCCAAGCCTGACTCTATTAAAATGCAGCAAATGTTAAGTATCTGGTTGTTTAAGACTTTGAGGAGTTAGCAGACATGTTGAAAACATAAGAAACAATGGAGTTTTGGAGAGAGAGAGCCGGCATTAGGAACAACAGTACTGGGTTCAAATCACTTGCCTTCTCAATGTTCCAGAAAATCCTCTAAAATAATAAATTATAGACAAGTTACTGATATGTAAAAAAGGAAGGAAATATCCACATTGGGAGTTCCTCATATCACTTAAATCATGTCAAGTCTCCTCAAAATTACATTCTTCATTCTATCCAAATTCATGCAACCAGATTTTGTTGTATTCAAGAGACTCAGATGTGACATTTATTAGCTATGCAGCTACATGGAATATTAGTCAGACCTAATCCATATTCCCCTGCTTTCACATGTACATACTTATTAATACACATACACACACACATACATAAACTCAATTATTCATGTTAATAATAAATGGCTCCTAAATATTTTTACCTTTATCTTTCTAGCCCTGTTTTCTCATAAGAGTACTCATACAACCTTACAATCCTTGAGTTATTCCCTCCCATCATTTAATGATCTTCCCCACAAAAAAATTACTTTGTATTTGCTTAACTACATATAGATTGTCATCCTCATCCTCATACTTGCTCTCTCCAATCTCAAACCATGCATTCAGGATACAAGTCCCTGAGTATAATGCATAGCAGACAGTAGGCCCTTAATAAATGCTTGTCAAAAAATTTAAAATGATATTTCTTAGAGAAAAAGAGAATGGTTAGGAATTAATGTGTGTTGGTAGATGATAAGCTTATTCACAAGGCTACAGAACCACCTGCAAAAAAATAATGTAGTACACATCTGGGCCTATTTTCCTCTAAGTATCCTTGAAAATTTTCCATTTGCTTAATTCTGGTAATGCCTTTGATACCATAAACCACCTATGATGAATACCCTAGGTATTCAACAAATGAGTCAAATCATAGTCTGTTCAAGTTGTAAAAAATCCTAGTGATCGTTTTGTTTAACTTTTCATTGTGAAGATGAATAAACTAAGACCCAGAAAAATGATTGCCTGAATGAAGTCACACTATAAGTAATGAGAAACTGGGCAGAGCTAAAGTTGACAAGGACAGGAGTGATGGCACATACCTATGATCTCACTTTCCAGGAAGACTAAGGGTGGAAAATATCTTGCGTTGAAGAGTTTTCAGCTGCAATGGGCTATGTTGATAAGGTATATGCTTATTTTTTGGCATTAAAACAGTAAGCCCCCAGAGAACAGCAGTCTTCCAGGGTACCTAAGAAAGGGTGAATCAGCCCAGCTCAGAAACAAAAAAGTAAATGCTCCCATGGTTATCAGTGCTGGGACTGGGCCCATTAATAATCCCTGCCTTTCTAGCCCAGGAGAGATAGAGATCCTTTAAAATATGTAACAATAGAGCAAATTATTATATTATTATTATATATATTATATTACATGTATATCTAAGATTATATATATAAAACAGAACAGATATTATAAGTTAAGATAAAAAGAACAATGATAATCTAAGAGAAATCATCAGCATAAATTTGCCTTTCAGCTTAAGCTTCAGAAGGAGTGGCCAAGGCTGGGAGAAAGCATCAGAGAATGGAGATCTAAAAGGCTGTTTTGTTTTGTGTTTGGCATAAATTTGTTGTTTTCTTAAATCATCTGTTGCTTTTGATGTCTCTTTTAAATGATTTTGAGAAAAAGTGGAGACCAGACTTCTTCAGGGTCAAATGAAAATTGACTGCCCATCTAAAATGTGGTGCTTACTGGCCAAAGATCCAGTTCCTGTTTGAAACCAAGTCTGCGTTGTTTAAAGAAAATGCCACATAGCTCCAAATCACACATGGTTTGAACACACCGTGAGCTGAGAGGCATCAGGGCTCCTGAGCTTAGCCTGCAAGGCACCTAGCCAGCCCTCCCAGACCTTTGAAGTTACAAAAACATCCTCTGGTCTGAGCACATTTGTGAGGCTGTGGGATGAGACGCTTTCTGCACCACTCCCTCTGCACTCACCTGTGGTGTGCTGGTGGATGGGGGCCCACTGCAAGAGCTAACAAGGTGAGCCTTTATATTCTCTCTTTCCATCCCAGTAATGGAACTCAGTGAAAGAGGAACAGAGGGATTCCCCGTGCACAGCGCCTGGCCAAATGGAGCCAGGGAACTGCTTACTTAACACTTTTCTCATGTGTGGGGTAGTTTCTTTGCCACAAAAGCCCAGAAGCAGGAGTCATCCCTACTTCAATGAAACGTCCGAGAAAGAATCGCCCTGTGTGAATGAGGTTTCAGTGTTCCATGAATCCATGTGGACAAGCCGTCTCTGTGATACTTTCTTCTCCCCTAAATACTCAAAAATTAGAACCTCAAAGGTTCAAATCGACAAGGCCACATGGAGTGTAGAAAGAACACAGGATTTGGAATTGGGAGACCTGGCTTCAAATCCCAGCATGGCTATTTAAGTCATGTACTCTCTCAGGGTCTCAGTTTCTTCATCTATAAGATAAGAAAATTGAACTTGATGACTTCTAACATCCCTTTCTAGCATTAAATTATCTAATCTTTCAGGTTGGTTTGTTTGTTTTTGTTTTGTTCTTTTGATAAGACGCTGAAGGATTTGGCTAACTCCAGTTTTATAACATTCAATTTATTTTTTTTTCTCTCCTATAAAGAACAGTAGTTATTATGGCTCTAAACTTTAATGCATAACTTGAATACCAGGCAACTTAGCACCCTGGTAGCTCATAGGAACAGAAGAGCTAAAGCTGAAAGGGACCTTAAAAATCACTCTGCTCACCCCTTCATGTTACAGATAAAGAAACTGAGGCAAACTAAGTCACTTGCCCAAAAAAGCACATGCTGTCAAAGGTGGGACATGAACTTAGGTTCTCTGAGTCCAGTTAGTTCTCTTTCCACCAAACTATGCTGCTTCCCCATACATAAAAAATAACTGAATGGCTAACCAAGTTAGGGGGGACCTGATTAAATTCTAAGGGCTCTCTCACACAGTCTTTCAGGAACTATTACTGGAATGGATGAAAATGACCCTCAAGAAGTCTCATTTCGCTGCAAAGCAGTGGAAAGAATGTTGGATGTGAAGTCTGAGGCTGTTGGTCCAAATCCTGGCTTTGGCACTCGCATACACATCCTGTCTAACTGCAGCAAATCACAACCTCTGGGAGCCTCAAATCTCCCACTCTAAAATGAAGGGGCTCTAAGGTCTCCTCCAATTCTCAGTTGGTCCCCGGTCCCTTGGTCCTCTCCAGAACTGAGCAGTACTTCTGAGAGACCAGCAGGGGGAGCCGACCCCATCTGTGGGACTCCCATGGCAGGGCTGAAACCATTCCTAGAATCACATAACTTGAGCACTGGAATGCATCTCAGATTATCCAGGGCAAGCCCGTGGTGTTGCAAATGGGGGAATGGAGGCCCAGAGAAGGGAAGTGACTTGACCTATCTGCCCTAAGGCACACAGACACTGATATTCTCGACTGACACGTTCACTGGAGTCAAGTGGACAAGCAGGCATTGGAATCTTAAATCCATTATTTATCCAGTGTTTTTTTTTTCTTCTTCCAAAGGATTTTCATATTTATTATTTCATTCCCTAAATACTATGTGCGTAGTGTATAGGGAAATATGGACAAGAATAATACGGGACAACATTAAAAAACTAAAGTTTCTTATCCCAACACTAATTCAAGCATTATCCCCATTTTACAGATGGAAAAATTGAGGTCCCGAGAAAGGACTGGCTTGGCTTTAAGATGATCACATGAAGAATTTATCCATTTCCCAGGATCCAGGTTTCAAGTCCATGAGGTAGATTCTTAGGGAGGGACCACCCTTACAGTGCCCCTCATACACTCCCTGGCCCACATGGCAAAGCATGTAGGAAAAGCCTGTGAGTTTTGACTGTCTTCCAATTACGCAAATGTAACTCAGGCCAATCCCCCAAAGTTCTCTTAATAACAAACAACAGCCAAAGCACCATTGCAGGCCACCCTCCTCCCCCCCCCCCCACTCCAAGCCCATCCAGAGTTGAGGAGTTTTGTAAGCTGTCTTTCTGAAAATAAAGATGGCTTAAGTAGAGACAACCTTCAGGGTTTATTAGCAAAGCAAAATTAAAGGAGCTGTGAATAAACAGCCCCCTCCACTTTTCCCAGGAAATTATCAAAGAATTATTTATGTTTCTAGAAGGGCATGTTTTGAAAGGGCTCTCCACCCCACCTAAGCTTGGCTGAGAAGCCACAGCCTCCAGGCACGCACTTTGGGGAGTGATCAGACTTTTTCCTCAAACCTCTGAAATGACTTGATCCACTTTTCATACAGAGAGTCAGAAGCTAATCATAAAGAAACAGGCCAGGTCCCAGCATAAACTTAACAGGATGACATCAAAGACCTTCCTCTAGATTAAACGACTGAATTCTTCAGTGCTTTTTAGAATTTCTTCCAGGATATTTTGGGTTATTGCCTCAGTTCTCCTTTGGCTGGAATGATAGATATTCTGTTTGCAAGATTCTGAATTTTTCCCTTCTTAAGAGAAAGATGGATGAAGAAAGAAGGGAGGGAGGAGGAGAAAAAGAGGGGGAGGAAAGGAGGCAAAGCCTGTGTTGGAAAGCAGGCAAAATGAGAGCAAAATTCCAAGCAACTTGAAAAGTTCCAAAACAAAAGCACTCTCTAAAACTACAAAACTACAAAACTAAAACTACAATATTCTGAGTGGGAATAGAAATGCTTAAGTCAAGACCATGTTCTGAAACTGATGATTTTCTTTTGCGATCACAGACTTCCTATATATAATCAGTATTCTTGATACTGCTACATTGATACAGTTGAATATGTCTTTCTCTTTCTTTTCCCCTCCCACAAATGGGTATAGAAAATCAACCTAAGGGCAAGACAGATCATAGTGAGCTTCGGCATTAAACATAGAGCTGCCCTTGGGAGTAATCAGCCAAAGTATTGTGGTCCATTCCATTCCCCTGGGTCAGTAGCCCCCTAAGAAACAAACTGTTTTTCCCATACTTTTAAACATAAGGGAGATCAGAAGTAGCTCCCCAGAAAGCAATGGATACCTATTATTTCATTCAGAAATCTTTCTATTCCTATTACATTGCTGTGGGCAATGGGCATCCAAGAGTTGACTGCCTCAATGGTCTCATATGAGGGAGAATAAAGTGATATCAGCCAGAACTATATCATGGTTGATTCTTGGAAATCATCTGGTTTTAAATCCTAGAAAGCAACTTGCCCCAAAAGTCATTGAATTGTGTATATTCTTTAGCCTGGTAATACCACTATCAGAACTATGTTACAAAAAGATCATGGAAAGAGAAAAGAACCTACATGTATAAAATTACTTATAGTAGCCTAAAACTGGACACTAAAGGGCTGTCCTCCTATCAGGGAATGACTAAATAAATTGTGACATCCAAAATGATGATATAGTCAGTTTCAGAGGAAACTGGGAGTCTATTAATTGATGTAAAATAAAGTGCATGGAAGAACAATTTATAAGTGACAATAATATTACAGAGACAAACAACTTTGAAAGATTTTGGAACTCTAGTCAGTACAATGATCAATCACAAATCCATTAGTCTAAAGATGAAACATGCCAGCCCACCTCATGTCAGAAAGGTGACAAATTAAAATACAGAAGAAAATATACACTGGGGAGGATGACCCATGTGGGAATTTGTTTTGTTTATGATGAGGGTTTTATCTTTTAATTTTTTTGCTCAATTGAGGGAGGTAGCAGGAAGGTCAGATTATAAATATATATATATATGCACACATACATATATAAATTTCTTGTAAAAACTGAAATTGTCTGGTTAATATTCACAAATACAGGGCACTGTATCACAATCACCCATCAGAGAGGTGCACCTTTGGAAGCCTGTTAATATATTAATGTCATCACTACCAAAGCTTTAAAAAAAAAAAAAAAAAAAAAAAAAGCTCAAAGTTCAGAGCATGTACTTGACAGAAGGGAAGCTCAGACTATTTTTCAGAAAAACTTTTTTTTAAAAAAACATACATTGTTCTTGTCATCCCCTTACTCTTTTACAAAGTCACTCAAGTCCCCTCCACACTCGCAAACCTAATTCTCCTCCTCTACTGAAAAGCAGGAACCCCTGTGTTATCCATCATTCTGCAATAATAGGAAATATTAACTGATGTCTTGCACTATCCTGAATGAATGTCTAATGAATGAATAAATAGGTCTTAAGAGATATGTAATTCAGAGTGAGTAGGAATGTAAGAGAAACATAGACATTGAGCAAGAGATTGTATGGGGGTGAGGAGGGAAAAGAGCGGAGGAAATATAGTACAGCAGTAGTATAGAAAGGCTCTAGGTTTTTAGTGGAGGGAGCTGGATTCAAGTTTCACCTCTTGGATTTGCTCTCTGTGAGATGTTAGTCAGGATAGTTAACTTTTCTGGCCTTTGGGATTGGACTAAGCTTCTAACATAGGTCTATGAATTTGGGAGAGGATTTAAGTGTTCCATATTGATCTCTTCTTCATATCCAAGTTCCAAGAACTGTAATTTTTTGATGGGAAGAGAAGGTTTCACTGGTCATCTTTCTAACCACCTGCTGTCTCAAGCAGAATTTCTAAACTCTTCTGAATATAAGGTGATCCCTCTGAAAGGAAAGATAATTATACTTTTGTTGTAAATGATTATTTTAAAAGAAAATCAAAATAAAGAAGGCAGAGACCCTATCAGAGCAGGTATTTGCTATTTAGTTTCCTACCCTAGCCATGTCTTTTACTGCCTTTAACCTTAGGTGGACATAGTCCCACAGTACAGAACCTAGAGAACAGATTTCTTTTCTTTTAAAGCTCCCAGTGTGCAAATGTTCCTTTTTTCCCTGAATATTTCTTCTAAAACTAAAATTTGAGAAATTATATATTTTTACAATGTCCCTGATTATTAATTCTTCCTGCTGTCCCACTTTACCAACCTCAATTGGGCAAAACAAAAATCACCCAAGTTACTTCCAGGGTAATGAGTGATATCTGAAGTTTTTGAAAAATACCTACTTGCTTTGTTCTTCTTGGGTCTTATTATAGGTCTCACTTTAAAAAAAAATTACAGAGGAAAATTCTGTTATTGAAGAACATTCCATATGTCCAAATCCACCAAGAAGGGAGGTTCCATCTTGGAAAAGGAAATATTTCAAAGGCTGGAAGAGATACTCTCTTTCAGACTGAATCAGAAATCACCAGAGAACATGTGGCCAGAACATCTCAAAAAGGAAACAGAAAAAATTTGACATCTGTCTTCCCCTTCCTCTACTCCTCCTCCTACTGTAAAAGTAAATCACCTATGCAGAGCGATTTTACCTTCTTAAGAAAACAAACAGCTGGATAACATAACCATCACCTATCCCCCACCCTCACCCCCAGCTCAGTCTCCTGTTTTAAAAATCTCCTCTCTCCACTTTCCTTTCATTCCAGCCAAAGAAATATTAAATCTTAAAGGGATGCTACAGATTCTACTTCAACCTCTTCATTTTACAGGTCAAGAAACTGAGGCTCAGAGAGGAGAAACTACTCACCCAGGCTCACAATACAGTTAACAACAATCAGCATCAATATTTGAACCTAGGTCTTTTACCTCTAAATACAGTTTTTTCT
This sequence comes from Antechinus flavipes, assembly GCF_016432865.1. Lineage (NCBI taxonomy): Eukaryota > Metazoa > Chordata > Mammalia > Dasyuromorphia > Dasyuridae > Antechinus > Antechinus flavipes. The sequence goes on along the minus strand of NC_067399.1, from coordinate 486,157,759 downwards.
CCACTTCCAAACTGCCTGGTCAGACTATTTCCAGAGATGGAATGAATTACTGGGTTGGGTGAGAAGACCAAGCTGAGGTCCCTTGGGAGTAGCAGGAAACACACCTAGCTGGCTCAGAAAAAGATGCCATGTATCTGGGCCCTGAGCTATTCACTCCTGAATCTTCCATCAGCACCAAACAAATCAACTTTTTTTTTTTTCATGACACCAAATAGTCAATTTATGCTTTTCTTCAAATGTCAAGTCCACCTCCAGCACACTGCTTTGAAACCACATAAGGACACCTAACACTTTCCATATGGCAACTACATTGTAGCTTTTAATTGTACCAACTGGTATCATTCAAACATAATTCCCCAGGAATCCAGCTCTCAGCAGCAGTCCCAGCCAACTCTCTAATCTCATCACTATGGCACTAATACTTCCATAGACACTCTGATTGGGAATGAGCACACTATAATCTCCCCAAACCAGAACTGTCAAAATGTGCTAGGTATACCACTAATTAAATTACCCTGCCTTCCTGGCATCAAAGTTTGAACTCCCTGCTTAGACTTTTCTTAGTCTATACTTTCAGCCAGTGTGTATACCTTTCCCTTGTCAGACCAAATGACAGCAGAAAGTAACACCTTCAAAATGTGCAATTTAAGAAGCATAAAGATGCATATGCACAAAGTCTTCTCCAACTTGGCTGAGATTTCATAAAGGGAAAAAATCATTTTTTTTCTTCATGTTTAGCAAATATTTATTAATTTTACTTATAATGAAAAATTACCAAGGCCTTCTAGAGCTTCTTATATTTTTGTTTCTCTCACCTTTTAACCTTTCAAAGATCAAAGTAGAAGCAGTGAATAAAAACACTAACCTAGGAGGGCAAAAAACTTAATTTCTAGCCTTGGCTCTGCCACCTATTAATCATGTGACTGAGTAACTTTTGGTCCTTCTCTGAACTTCAGTTTCTACATCTGTAAAAGGCAGGTAATAATCCCTGCCCTGGCTAGTCCATGGGATTGTTGCAAGGACCAAATGAGATCATAGACATGAAAGTCCTTTGTAAATGACTAAGTGTTATAAAAGTATAAGGGATTTTTAAAAATTATCCTCACAACCCATCAAGTTAGCAAAACAGGTTATTCCCATTCTATAGTTAGAAAAACTCAGGTACATTTTTTTCAAACAATTACTGAGCATCTACTAAGTAGAAGGCACTGAGAAGGATACAATGGTGGATTATAAGTAGTTTCTATCCTCAAGAAGCATACAATTTCAAATGATAAGTCATTTCTTAGAGGATAAATGACTCATCCAAAGTCACTTTAGACAAATAAATGGCAGGACCAAGACCAAAAGCCTAGGTCTCCTGATTCCTCTCTAGGCTGTTTCTTTCACAATACACAACCTCCTTCAGTTGCAAGTTAGTTGAAGGCAGAGAAATATTCTTTGGATTCAACATATTTACTGCATGCTCAGTAACATGCCCAGAGGCTATATTTCAGGAACCTGCCATACTTTTATTAATTTTTTTTAATTCTATTATCTTCTCTGTTGATTATTTCCAATTTGTCCTCTACAGAGCTTGTTTAGTTATATTCTTCCCATATGGATTTCTCTACCAGATTGTTAACTCTTGGAAAATAGCATATATCATTTGCCTACCTTTATATCTTAGAACTTTGCACAGTTCTTAGCACATGACAGGTGCTTAATAAATGTTTATTGACCAACTAGCTGACATATGTATTGCTTTAAGTATTGACTCCATCCAAGAAGGGCAGACAGACAAGCTCTCCAGAGTGTCCAAAGAAGGGTGACAATGGGGAAAAGACTCAGTGAATGAGCTCACTACATCTTCTCGTGTACCTCATGACACCATTCTCACTACAAAGACAATTTGAATCCTAAAGTACAAAGACCTCCCTCTGGCCCATGATCACAGATAAAATAATCAGCTCAACCATCACTCTTTAAACCCCACACTTATTTGTATTCCAATAATTAAATGAAAGACATTTAGGTGGTAAGAAATTCAAAGTAAATTCTGGTTTAAAACAATACCAAAAATCCATATTAACAGAGGATGTTCACATTCTCTACTCTCTTATTTGATCCTCAAGGCAACCCTATAAATGGGAAAAAAAAAAACATTATTAAGCCCATTTTACAGATATAGAAACTGAGGCTCCAAGAGGTTAAAGTAGATTCACTCAAACTCAGTAAATGAGTAACAATTCCTAGATTAGAATTCAATCCTGACTCTCTCCACTAAATAGTATCCTTAGAACAGGCAAAATACCCCTTAGGAAAGACTCCTGTTCTCTTCCCATCATCTCTCTTTGATGGTAGGAGCCCTCATCCTGGAATCAAGGGCAGCCTGCTTCATAACATTTGCTACTGGTATCTTAGTGCTTTTCATCTTCAAAAGTGCTTTGAACAAACATTAATTACTCCTCACAATGCTCCCAAGAGAGGGAGGTAAGTACCATCCTTCCCCATTCTTCATCTGGGAGGGATAAAAAGGCAAAAAGGTTAAGTGAACTTGCCAAAAGCCACAGGCAGAGTTGGAGTTAAGCAGGGGCCTCCAGCAGACTCTTTTCCACTTTTCCCAATGACAGTTTTTTAAAAAGGCTTACACTCCCTTTGTGGAGAACTCAATTATTTAATTCATAATTACAGATTTTTTTCCTTTGTCTCACTTCCTAACTACCCCATCAGTCTCAATTTGGAAACCAGAGGGACCCAGATATTTTAAAGGAGGGATAATATTTATTATGGCTTTGAAGATAAATTTCAAATGAATTAAGCTATTACTACTTTTAAATTTCCCATTCTAGGAGAGTGTAGCTTGCTGTCTTTTTTTTTTTAATTCTAAATACATGACACTTTGTTTAAAAAAAAAAAAAAGGAACCAGCAGTGTACCTAGTTAGATGATAAGTATATTTCTTTGTCTTGGATTGTAAAATGAATTCATTCATAAAGACACACCAAGTCATTTTAATTTGTTGTTGTTGTTGTTGTTTTTAAGTGGCTTAAATACTAGGATGAGGAGGGCCTGGGATATCCTTTTGTTAATATCACTAATCCCAGCACAGCATATAGGCTAATGAAATATCTAAGATCAGGATAGTTCCCTAGTGGGCAGATGGGTGTCAGTAGTTTAATGAAAAGGCAGCAGCTCCTCCTGGAGACCTGAAGGTCAGTGCACAAATCTCTTCCCAAGTTAAGCTTCCTCCCCTTGAAGTTCTACTTGTCCATTATGGCCACATCTGACCAACCCTTCCTCATCACCACCACACACACACAAAAAAAACCCTACCACTTACAAAGAATAATTCTTTCCCTTTCCCCTCCTCAACCACCTGGACAAGCCTCCCTACCAGCTGGTAAGGATGGCAAATCCAACCTGCCAGTTTGATTGTTCCCCCTTTAAGAAAGAGGGAAAAAAATTAAATGTCACATCAAAAACTTCATTCATCTTTTGATCCTCTGGGCTGCCTGAGTTGCACGCAGATCATTTGAAACCCACATGTGGAGTCATATAACTTGCAGGACATCCATGAACTCCAGTCACTACCAGACCCCGAACTACACTGTCTCTCCCTAGCAGACAACTCCACAAAACCACTTACTCAGCTAGGAATGATCCTTCACCAAGAAACCTTAGAAATTCATCCACAAGGGAGAAGAATGACTTTACCAGTAAATCTCACAGAAGGAGCTCTAACTCCCCAGGGCCTAGAACAAAAGCAAGAGTATTCCAGAAGACAGTCATTTCTCAGTTAACTAGATGTATGACCTGGCACATGCCCTATTAACCTTAAAGAAGAAACCAGGAAACCTTCCTTTACCCACTAGGAATCTCCCTGGAAAAAAGGACTCTGTGAAATGCTGCCCAAAATGACCAGTAACTCACTGCTGTAGTGTCTAAACAGTTCCAAATGGCAGCTTTAACCAAGACCAAAAAGAAAGGAAAAACCCAGAGAACACAAATGTGACTCCATGCTGCTTTATAAAACAGAAAAGTGTGGGAGAGTCAGATCCCCCCAGGGGGACTGGGATGAAGCTTTCTTCTTCTTTAGCCTCCTCCCACTACAGTAAGCAGCCCCACAGTGCTTTCTTCACCAGGAGCCCCAGAGTCCACCAGCCCAGCCTTGACCTCTGCACCAACAGCTGTTGCCATTGGGAAACTGCCCCAACTCCTCTCCAATCCTATTTCTGAACTCTTCCCCCTCCTTCATGCATACATATTATAGCAGGTGAAACAGACAACCACCACCCCCATCCCTCTCCATGCATACCAAGCACAAAAGCAGGGTCTAATGTGGCCCCCTGACTCTTGACCTGGACTCCTTCAGGAATAACCCCCTGGCTCTACTCTGTTTCTTCTGTCTAGCCCATGACCAAGACTGAGACTCCTTCTCTTCAGCAAGGAGGGGGAGGATGTCTCTGAGGTATCTCCAGAAGAGAAATAGGAAGTCATTCTTGTCCCCAGATAACTTAAAATTTGAGAAATATGTTTTCCTCCTTGCTTTTTCTGGGCCCCCTCTGTATGCCATCTCAAGAAGGGAGACTTAGTGCCAACTCAACTGTCCCGGGGAGCTGAAGGGGTTGGAGCTAGTTACCATTTCCCATGACAATCAGCATCACTCCCCACAGTTAGAAGCAGGGAGAGGGTGAGAGAGACAGAGAGACAGAGAAAAGGGAGGGAAGAGAGAGAGAGAGAGAGAGAGAGAGAGAGAGAGAGAGAGAGAGAGAGAGAGAGAGAGAGAGAATATATGCTTGGGTGGGGTGGGGGCAGTGGAAAGGAAGAGATGGATCCTGGGCACATTTATGAAACCAGAATCCCCTTTTGAAGACTAACGAAACAGAAAGGAGGTGAGCTAGGAATGGGCATCACACTACTTAATTAGACAGAAGGAAGAAGCGGAAGAAAGAAAGAAAAGATTCAGCAGAGCAGCAAGGATTCTAGGACACCGAGGGGGGGGGGGGGAAGGGGTCCGTACCCGGGTGCTGCCGGAGAAGCCGCCCACCACCCGGGGCTGCCGGGATCCTGGGCCACTGCTGGGGTAGCGTTGCTTCCCGATCCAGTCCTCGATTCCCTTCCTAGCCCAGGAGGCGTTCACTGCGAAGCTGTCACCTAGGACATAGCACAGTCCGTTTTTGAGACCCTAACCCCAACATCTCCCTCCACCCTCTCCCAACCCCCAAAGCAGAACATGACCCCTAAAGTTATTCAGGGAGGCAGGGAGCAGGAGTCGGGGAGAGGGAAAAGGTAAAGGGGACTAAGAGAAAGAGAAGAACAAGGAGAATGTGAAGAAAAGAGAAGTAAGAAATCGAGAAAAGAAAACGAGGGCAAAAGGAGAAAGGACAGAAGAAAGAACAGGAGAGAAGAGAGTAAGAACAAGGAGAAGAGGGAGAAAGAGAAAGGGATACAGGGGAAAAAAAACTGACAAGAAGATGAGAGATGAGAGTAGCTTAGCAGCAAGAGGAGTGCAGAGGGAGGAACAGGGATGACCTGGAGGAAAGGGGAAAGATGGGGCGAAAGACCAGAGTTGACAAGCAGAAAAAAGAAAGGAATCGAAGTCAGAGAAAGGCAGAGTAATAGACAACTAGACTGCAGGGTCCGGGACGAGAGCTGGGACAGGTTGGAGGACAGCGCGGAGAGGGGCTGAGGCCGGAGCGGCCCCGGGAGCTGAAAGCTGAAGGCGGCGGAGGCGGTGGTGGCGGAGCAGGAGGAGGGGAGGAGGGTGGGCTGAGAGAAGAGCAGGGAAGGGGGGCGGGAGGGGAAAGACCCAGAGAAAGGAGGTGGGTCAGAAAGTTTGCCCCAGGGCGGGGAGCCATCATCCCTACCTTCGGGGCTCTCCCTGCGCTTACACACGGCAGCTGGGCAGATCCGAGGCGGCGGGCGGGAGCAGGAAAGAAAGGGAGAGGGAGAGAGTTAGCGATCGCGGCTCGGCGGGCTGGGCTGGGCTGGGCAGGGCTGGGCAGGGCAGGGCAGGGCAGGGCAGGGAGAAGAGGAAGAGGAGGAAGAAGAGAAGGAGAAGGAAAAGGAGGTGGAGGAGGAGGAGAAGGAGGAGGAGAGGGAGCCCCAGCCCGAGCCCGAGCCCAGTACCCGGGGCCGGGGGCCGGGGGTTGCGGGAGACACTGACCGTGTTTGGAGTGAAGTTTGCCCATGGTGCGGCTGGGCGGACACCGGCCCGAGAGGGCGCCTGGTTAATCCATGTGTCCCGGCCCTTGGCCCAGTCTCCCCGCCCGGCTTCTCCTCTCCTGTCCTCTCCTCTCCTGCCCTCTCCTCTCCTCTCTTCTCCTCTCCCTCTCTCTCCCTCTTTCTCCCAAAGATAGAGGCGGTACCAGGACGAGCTCCCTCCAGCCCCGCGGCTGCCTGATTGACGCCTCCTTGCGCTAAGCCCCCAGTCCGACGCCTCCTCCGCGCGCCCATTGGGCCGCGGCGGTGCATCAAAGAGGAGCCCGGAATGGGGAGGGGGGCGGAGACTGGCGGGGGCCGGACTCCCCGCGGGGCGGAGGGAGCCGAGCTGCGGCCAGTAGGGGAGGGGGGAGAAGGAGGGAGGGAGGGAGGGAGGGAGATGCTGTCCTCATCACCAGCCCTCCACCCTGTCCCAGTCTTTCCCTGTCCGGACAGCTGACCCCTCTTCACGCTTCACAACAGACCCCCTGCTCGGGAATATTTAAATCAGGTCCCACCTAGCCTTTCTGCTGGGGTACCGTCCTATAAAGAGGAGTCACTACTTGCCCCCTCCTCCATCCATCCATCCAGGGACTTTACTGCCGTCCTCCCCAAACACACACACACACACACACACACACACACACACACACATCTCACTGGTTGGGATGACGGACGTGGCTCACCGGTCAGACATGTCCCTTCCCTTGGGCCAAGAAGAAGAGGAAGGAGGAAAATACGCATGCTGATCTTATAAACCATTATCGTACATTTGTATGGTACTTCTTTAAGTTTCCAAAGCACTTTCACAAACACTATTTCCCCTGATCCCTCTCCACCTCCAACAGAGACAGGGACAGAATTATTCCCCCATTTTAAAGGTGGGGAAAATGAAGGCTGAGAGGTGAGTATCTTGTCCAAGATGACAAGATAAATTGGTAAGAAAAATCAGAGCAGACCCCAGATTTAAATCTTAATCCATTATTCTTTCCACGGCAAAATACTGCTTCCATGCTAAAACAGGACATTTCATCGTTGTTACTCGAAATTACTGTTCCTAAGACAGTATTCGCATATTAATTTCTATCCCTTATCTGCACTAGTGGAAGAAATTTCCATACTATGAGTTCTCTAACATTGATGAAATCTCAATTCAGGCAAAAAAAAAAAAAAAAAAAAAAAATCTATGTAATCTCTTCCGTGCCGGGATAAGAACTTTAGGCTGAGTATAATACAATAGTCCGTGCTTTGGCTAGAAGTCAGGGTGATATGGCAGATGTCTAGAAATCTTGCCTCCTCTCTGCTATTAAAAGAGATTCTCTTGTCCATCAGAAGTCCACTAATGTACAGTTAGTATCCTAGTCACAAAGGCAATGTCTGTTTTTACTTTGATCTTCCTCAGTTTCCAGAGCCACACAACTGTTTATTTTGTCTGAATGAAATTTTGTGATATTTCTTCTGAGTTAGTCAGCTTCAGCAATAACCATTGCATTTGTTTTATTAAAGGAAAAAAATGTCTGTTCTACTGGACAGGCTAGAATCTGAGAGTTGAAGGCAACCTCAGAGGTCATTCAGCCCTATCTGAAGCAAAAATACTGAAGAAATGGGCATATAGCTTCTGCTTGTGGTAACAGGGAGCTCACTACCTCAAAAGGAAGCCCATTCCATTTTTAGACTGCCATAATTATTAGATATTGCTTTCTCATATTGAGCCAAAACATGTCTGTAACTTCTACCCATTGGTCCCATTCTTACCAACTGGGGCCAAGAAAAGTAAGTCTTATTGATGGTCCATTGAAAGGACTCCATCCAAATACATCTTACAGTATGTACTTTTTAATACATTCTTAAATTCATACTTCTAGTTTCCTGTTAATTTAATTTTATTCCAGTAATGAGCTTATTTGGATTAATTCATTATATATTTATTGAACATCTATGTTCTTGTACCTTGAGATACATCTAGGTATCTCATCACAAATGAGATATAATTTTTTTTCCTAAGGGAACTTTTAGACTGGTAAGAGAGAAAAAACAATTACAATATAAGTGTAAGTTAGAATATGATGGGGGAAGCTATGGTGTTCTGGAAAGAGCACTGAACTCCAAGACAGGAAAATAGGAGATCAAGTTTGGGTTCCCATTCTGAGTCTATTTCCTCATCTGTAAAATGATCATAACAGTACTCTCATTATTTGCCTCACAGAGTTGTTATGAGGAAAGCACTTTATAAACTCAAAATTCTTATAGAAATGCATTACAATGAAAAAGAATTAGAGGTTCAAGCCAAAGTTCCATCCTTATCTTTTTAATCCTTCTCTAGTTTTAGATATTGTTTATTAACTTTTTCTTCCTTGAACCTCTCTCTTTCTTTGGCTTCCATGGACACCACTCTATCCTGATTCTTCTTCTGCCTGTTTCTTTTGCTAGATTATTCCTCCTAGTAAGATGTACACACACACACACACACACACACAAGTTCTCCATCATTGAGTCCCTCTTCTCTTTCCACATTCTCTTCCATGGTGATCTCATCAGCTCCCATGGATTCAATTATTATCTCTATGCAGATGTTTCCCAAATTTATGTAACCAATCTTTGTCATGAATTCCAGCCTTAGAACTTTACTGCCTGTTGGACTTCTCCATGTGAATCAAGTCCTAATAGTGTCTCAAATGCAATATGTTCAAAACAGAACTCATTTTCTCCTATTGCTCATCTCTTCTCCAAATTTTTTTCTCTGTTATAGACACTTCCATCCTTCTAGTCACCCAGGTTAACAACATATTGATATCACCTCTAACACATCCCTCTTCCTCTGGACGGCCCTGAGACTCATTCCCCCTATACAACCAAGTTGCCAAGTTGTTGAGCCTATTTCCATAATATGCCTCCCATCATTCCCCTTCTCTTTACTTTAAATGCTGAATTTTAGTATACTTCATGCCTTTCATCTGTTATGACCCACTTGCTTCTAGACTCCTTTTTCTTCGATCCATCCAAATGGGCTTGCCTAAAACACAAATCTGACCATTTCACTCCCCTCTTCAGAATCTTCAGAGGCTCCACATTGCTTCTAGGATAAAATGTAAAACTCTAATCCTGATCTTTAAAGTCCTCCACAATCTGGTTTCCCAGCTGCCTTTCCAATTATATTTCATAGTATTTCCCTTTGGATATTCTTTGTCTCAATCAAATTAACTTACCAGCTACTTCCTGGATATGATGTTTTGATCACCTCTCATGTGTCTTTGTTCAGACTATCAGTTTTGGAAGTTTCTTCCTCATCATCTTCACCTCTTAAGATCTCAACCTTCCTTTAAATTGCAGCTCAGGTGTCACTTCCTGCATGAGGTTTTTCTTGATCTCCTCAGTTATCAATGATCTTTTTCTCTTGAAATTACTTTATATCTAATTTTAGTTTACTATATTTGTTATATGTATTATATCTTTTTTTGCTCTCTCACCCTCAGAAGAATATAAGTTCCTAAAAGGTAGCAACTATTTGCTTTAGCTCACTCCAAAAGAGTGCCTTGGACATTACAGGCTCAGAAAATGGCTTTTTAACTGAATTAAATTGGAAATTTAGAGTAGGAAGAAACCATGTAATATTATAGGGATCAGGGGACACACCATGGAAATGATAACATTTCAGCTGGGTCTTAAAGGATGGGTCAACATGCAGAGGAAGTATTGCAGGGAACAGCACGAACAAAGATGTGCCGAGGAAAAAGGAGCCAAATGCATTTCCTCCTGGAAATATAATTGTGTCTGTAGAAAAAACCTCACAGCTAGTAAGGCAGTATATCAAGTGATGACATGTAATGGTTACATTAGTCACCATCTGTCTTCTTCATCCATCAATCAAGGTTTCCTTGATTACATGCTGGAGATCATTGTAAGAGGCAATCATCCTTCACCCTACCCTGAATCACCTCGTTTCATTCATTCATTTATTTGACAGATATTTATTAAGCATCTACCACTATATGCAATGCAGGTAGGGGATACACCAGAGAGAAAAGAATTGATAGTAATACCAAATTATTAATTTGTTAATTCTATTTATGACTATATCTGTCGCTATTGATTTTGGTGCTATCCTTGTAGAAGAAATCTTCTGAATAAAGTTAGCCCTCTACTGTGTGCACTAAGTGTGTGGCAAAGAGTGATGTGTGATAGAAAGGTACTGTGCTAAGGGTTAAGAGATACAATGATAATTTGGTGTTAAACTTATAAACAGGCCGACTGGGAATATGTCCCAGTTGTGCCACAAATGTAGCAAAGTAATGATGATGGCCATTTCAGATATTTCAGTAGACCTGCTCCAAAGTGAGGAAAATAAATTAGTCTGAGTGTTTAGGAACTCAAATGTCCCCTCATTATATACATCATAATTTCTGGAAAAGGGGAAAGGGAGATAGAAGGAATGTGCTTAACAAGCACTTGTTAAGGGAACTAAAGTCTCCAAGAGGCTACCATTAAAAGCCACCATTAAAATGCAAAAATGTTACCTTAGAGAAGGTACCTTGGCAAATCACCTATTCTTGCTTCAGCACAGAGAATAGAATTAGAGATCTTTCTCAGGCTTCATATAACTTCCAAAATCATCTTTCTTAAGCATGGATACAGTCGGGTCACTCCTCTGCTCAAGAGACTCTTATTTTTCAGTCAAGTTCATACTCTTTTGCCTGGCATTCCAAGCAGTCCACAATCTGCCATTCTACCTTTCCAGTCTTATTGCATATTACTCTCCTTAAACTCAAACTCAAACTCAAACACTTTCTTTTCCTGGAACATATGCAGAACTCCAATCCTGCCCACACCACCCCCTTCCAGCACTTCTCTCTATCTTGTATGTTTTCCCTTCTTCCCCCTCTCTTCCTCTTCCCCCTTTATTCTTAAGGAGGTTGCATATATCCCTTGGGAAGCCTTCTTTGATCTCCCTATTTTGGTAATGACTTTCTCCCTCAGAGATTATTTGCCTCTCTATAAAGTAGACTGACTTCTGAATGTGATGGGCATTTAAATGGCACAGTGGATAGAATACTGGGCTTGGAACAAGCAAGACTCATCTTCCTGAGTTCAAGTCCAACCTATGTGACCCTGGGCAAGTCACTTAACCCTGTTAGTCTCAGTTTCCTCATCTGTAAAATGAGCTGGAGAAGGAAATGCCAAACTAAATTGTTAAGAAAACCCCAGATAGGATCATAAAGCGTCAGATATAACTAAAACAGTGTTTACGTCATCTTCCTATTAGACTATAATTACTTGAGGCACATATTCTTTTCTTATTAAAACTATATGTCTCCTACACACACACACACCCGGGTTTTAACACCGTGCTCTGCACACAGTAAAATCAGAAAAATGTTTCTTGTTTGTTATGAGCCAGAACTTGAAACAAGATGATAACTCAATGGAATTGATAGACAATGCTTAAGTTAACACCTTTGAGAGTTCACACATTAGCTCACATATTAGTTCATACATTTGGGAGATTTCAGGGTGAGATATCCAAAATTCACACCTCCCATAATCCCACTCTCAGAGAAGGAGTCAACCTTGAGTTTATACCTCTAAAAGAGCATAAAAACAACTGAGCTTAGTCAAGAGAGTTCAGTTGAAAAGATTGAGAGGGGAGTGTCAGTTGGAGATTGAGTCAGAGTTGAGCTAGAGGCAGAAGCTGGAAGAGCTAAAAAAAAACAAGCTGCAAGAGCTCTTGGAACCAAGGAGGGAGATAGGCCTCTAAGAAAGCTAACCGGGCCCAAGGAAAGAGATAAGACTTGGAAGGAGAAAATAAATGTTTGGATTTTATCAGCTGGCTGCATTTGAGGTAATTATTATTCTGAACCGAAATTAAGGTTGCCTCCAGAAACCCCCCCCCCCAAGAAACCTGCTCCCAGAGAATCATTATATTTTAAAAAGAGAACACCACACTTGTTTGTTTTTTTCCACATCTAATAGAGACCATCCAGCCCAAATCTTTCATTTGACAGAAGGGAGAAAAAGAACTACATTATATTTTAAATGCACAGAAGAGAACAAAAGGGAGGCCAATACAAATTTCAGGCAAACAGGACAGCTCCAAAAGTCACATGTTGAATTTATTTTATATTTTAAAAGAATGGGAAGGTGAACATAATAGATACTTTCAGTTTTGTGTTCTTTCTGCTCTGCTTTATATATGGAAAAACACCATTTTATTTGGTGTATAAATTCAGATTTTTTTTAATGAAAAGAAAAGCAGATCCAAAAGTGATTTCTCTAAGGTAACACAGAGAATTAGTGACAGAAACTGGCCTAGCTAAAACCGAGGCTTCTTAAGACAGCCCAATGTTTTTTTCATGTGGAACACTCTGATTTTTCTCAATATTGTATCTGGCAAAGCCCTATGGAAATGAAAGAGAGGACAAATACATTTTTGGAGGCAATAAGGGTTAAATGACTTGCCCAGAATTACATAGCTAGTAAGTATGTGAGGTCAAATTTTACTTCAGGTCCTCCTGACTCCAGGGTCAGTGTTCTAACCATTCTGCCACCTAGCTGCCCCCGGGGACAAATAAATTTTGATATGGAGTTAGGAGAAAGGAAAGGTATCATACTTGGAATAGTGTTCAGGGAAAAGAGGTGCAATAAGATGCCCTCAACAACCAAGTCATTGACATAAAGGCAATAGCCATCAGAAAGGGGGTGATAGGGAAAGTGCACTCAAGAAAAAAGGAAAATTTGTGCTTTACCATTTGGCCAAGATGCAGTCACCTTCAGGCTTTGACACTGCTACCATTTTCCCTACTAAATCATGGGCCATCTAGTCCATATCCCTATTCCTGAGTCATTTTAAAATCTGTATCACAGAATCATAGAACCTGGAGCAAAGTGAGCTTTTAGAAGCCTCTATTTTAACACCCTTATTTTAGAGAAGAGAAAACTGAGATCCAGAAAAAGTAAAGTAACATGCTTAAGGGCATTAAGCATTAGGATTTGAACCCCTGCCATCTGATTTCAAATGTAGTGCACTGCCCACAACTTCTCCTTTGTTCCTGTTTGTTCGTTTTAAACTTTGAAAAAGGAAAATTCCTTCTCCCAAAATATACAACCAGGGCCAACTCATATGCAAGCAGGACCTGAAATCCCACCACTTTTTATTTATTCCTTTAGATTAAGCATTGTTCTATTCCTGTGAGCATCTTTTGGAAAAAGCAATGATGTCATTGGAAAAAGGCCCATCTTTGGGTCCAATGACTTGGCCCTTTTCCTTCTTTCGATAAGTCACAGCCCCTTCAAGACTGCTTTCTCATCTGTAAACTGGGGTGGTTAAACTGTATAATATGGCTGATCTCTTCCTGCTCTAAATCCAATCTGTGATACTAAGAATCATCATCTGCCATACTACACTCCCTCTCTATTTGGAAAGGTTTTGTTGTCAAAATTATATCCAGGAAAGATCAGTCAGCTGGTGGTGCAGGGGATAGAGCACTGGGCATGAAGTTCAAATGTAGCCTCAGACACTATCTGTGAGATCCTGGGCAAGTCACTTAATTCTCTTTGCCTCAGTTTCCTTATCTGTCAAATGAGTTGAAGAAGAAAATGGCAAACCACTCCAGCATCTCTGCCAAGAAAACTCCAAATGGGGTCATCATGAGACTGAAGACGAATGAACAACAAAGATCAGCCCCTGCCCAGGTTATACAGTAAATCTTTGTCCTTCTTCCGTGAGTCCCTCACCCTCATTGACCCACTGTGTCTGGTTGTCATTTCCCCAATGCTGCCCCTCTAGGTTCCAAGGCTCAAGTTAGGGGTGGGAATAGAAAGGAGACTGTTTCTCAAACTCCCTACCTTATCCTAAGAAGAGATGTTGGCCATTACTGTTGGCCCAAGGCCATTCTCTTCTTGCCCTGTGAATCCTCAGCCTCTCTGGGAAGGGTCCCAAGTTGCCTTAGGTTCAAGGTACCATATCTGAATCAGGGAGGCTGATGAAAGAGTTCTCTCCCTCACCCCCATACAACAGTTGCTTCAAACAAAAATAAAATGCACTTAGAGGGATTTTTTTTCTTTTCCCCTTATTAGTAGCTTTGTTTTTATCCTGGGAGTAAGCTATTTTTCTTTCATAAGTGAGGTACCTCAAAATAGAACTGGAAATTCCAAGGATTCTCATAGTCCTTAGAAAGTTGTTTACTCCCGTGGACTGGTCATTACTGCCTTCTTTTATGAAAATCCCTTTTTCCCTTGGGAATTTTGTTTTAGTTCAAATAGAGATAAAAGAGAGAAGTAAAGCTTAATACTTACTAGTCTAGTTCTGAAAAAAATAAAAAATAAAAACAACAAAAACCAAAAAACCCCAGCAGAGACAGGAGGATTGTCTCTAAATATTTTTTTTAATTGGGTTTGAACACTATTGGCCATGAAGAGCTTTTCTGCTCATTCCTGTTAGTGGGGACTGAACCACTTTTGAAAACATGGCAACCACCCACCATGGAGGTAATTAGCCAAGCAATATCGACTCTTAATAAAGTGTCAGCTGTTCCCAAAGTAGAAAGTCAAGTCTCTCTCCAATAAGTCCATCAGCCCAGCACCAGCTTCAGTGGCTGCCCAGCTCACCAGCAAACCCGCCTCTCTCCCCATGAATTTCTTCTTTTATGTTTTTAAATAATTTATCTGGCCCATTTTGTGTGTGTGTTGTGTATTTAAAATGACATATTTTTCCCTTTGAAGATTTCCTCTTGTTTCAGGGAGGGGAAAGAGAGAAGAAAGAAAGAAAGAAAAAAAGAAAGATTTATCAGAGAAGCTTCCTAGGGCTTAAGATTGGTTATTGGTGAAATTTGACAGGTAAACTTAGGCCCCCTTCAACATTATTATTTCAGGTGGCTTCCATCCCTACCTGCTGCAACTCCACCTTCACACTGTCTGCCGAGCCCAGTATTCCCCTCCTAATTGGGTAGGGGCTTTCTTTAAGCTAGTTGCTCATTCTTGTGTAAGCATAAAGTTTTACAGAGAACCTCCATAATAACAACCCTTGTACAAAGAAGTAGAGGGGTGTTGACATGTCCAAGGTAACACAATTGGTATAACATTATAGATCTGGAAAGGAGCCCAGAGGCCTTCTCCTTCAACTCTCTTACTTTACAAATAAGGAAATGGAAGCCCAGATTAAGTTAAATGATGTACCCAAAGTCACACAGCTCTCAAGTGTTATTAAATTCAGGATTTGAAAGCCAAATGCTCTGACTCTAAAGCCAGTCCCTTTTCCCATGCACCATGCATGGGAATTCATAATCTCATTCTCATCCTCATGATCTTAATTCTCATAATTTCAGGAATTTCATCATTTGGTCTTCTGTTGCATTAAGAGAGTCAAAATTTCCAGGAACAAACTGCTGATAATCCCACTGTATTCTGCTCTGATCAAACCAATTGTGTAGAACTATCTTTTGATTCTGGGTGCCACAATTTAAGAAGGATATTGAAAAGCTGAAGAGAATTGAAAGAAAGATAACCAAAGTGACAAAGAAAATCCTACTCATTCTATATGAGACCAATTGAAGGAACTGGAGATGTTTAACCTGGAGGAGAAAAGACTAAGGGGACATGTTAGCTGTGTTCAAGAATTTGAAGGGCTGTCATATAAATGAAGTTTGTCTGATTTGGTCTGGGGTTTAACCCCAGAAGCAAGAGCAAAGGGAAAGTTTCAAAGAAGGAAATTTGGATTTGACATCAAGAAAAAAACCTTATAATAATTAGAAATGTCTAGCAGTATAATGGGCTGTTCTCTGGCCCACCCTATTGAAACTGGTTAAACAGAATACATTAAAACAAAATAAATTTTTAAAAAACCCTCTGTTAACAACAAAGGAAGGTTGACTATTTGTCAGATATATTCTAACAAGGATTCATTCGAGGTCTGGGTAGAACTCAATGGCCCTGAGAGCCCACTTCAGATGACAATTCTCCCATAGTACTTCAGACACTAAATACAGAGCTTTTCCCCCACAGCATGCTAACTAGAGACTGAAGGATGTTTTTGAGTTGGAAGGAACCTTAAACATAGTTTAGCCCAGAAAGCAGCTTTCTTAGAGTAGAAGAATGGATTTAACAACATTAACAAATAACTACTACAGAACACATGGCTGAGGACTGGCATCCATTGGGGGTGGAAATGACAGCTTGCTGTTCAACCAAGGCTCTGCTCCCAGCATTCCCCTCCAAGAGTCCCTCCCACGCAGACCACAGCCTTCTCACCTAAGCCTGCTTCAGCAAAGAAAAGGCTGTTTTAGCCATCAAATTCCCTTTGTAATAGACACACATAGGCCAACAGAGCTTCCTCAGCCCCACTTTTATTTTTGAAAGCTTTGTTTTAAACGAGCTTATCCAATGTGGCCCGCGACGACCCTCCTCCATGAAGCTTTCCGGGCTTCCCATGCACTTCTCTCCCGTCGCCTCAGCATTTCCACACTTTGTCTGCCTGTCTCTCCTTCCCTCTACCTGTCTCTCTGTGGGTCTCTTTCTCACCAATTTATCACTGCATGACTGCTCTGTAAGACCAAGAGTAGATTAAGTACTGATTAGAATACAGGAGAATATACATTCCCTGTTCTTGAGACATCCATAGTCTAGGTGGAGAAACAGGATTAACCACATGTAAAATAATCAAAGAAAAATAAAATTAAACATTTTGTGGAACCAAAGAATAGAATGGCCGGGATAGTGAGGAAACTGGAAGCACTCTGCTATGAAAGACCTCTTAGCCTGGAGAAGAGAAGACTTGGGACCAAGTATTCTGGGAACTGTCATGGGGCAAAGAGATTAACTTTGTCCATCCTGACTCCAAATGACAGAACTAGGCCTGTTGGAGAGGCAGATTTCAGTTCAACATAAGGGAAAGGCTCCTAACAATCAGACAAGAGCTGTCCAAAAGTGGACTAGGTTGCTTCAGGAAGTGTGCTGCTGAAAGTCTTCAGGTAGAGCCTGAAGGAGTCCTTGTCAGGCTGTGTAAGGGGACCCCTGGGTTTCCTTTCAGTTCTGAGATTTTATGGTCTCATGAGTTCAAAGGAAGGAGAGGCCAGAATGGGCTGGGGAAGGCTGAGGAAAGACTTGGAATCTCCTCCTCTCTAATAATGAAAGCTCATGTTTACATAACATTTTACAGTCTACAAAAAGCCTAACACCATGCCTTGAACATGATAGGGGCGTATTATGTATTTATTAAGATCATACATTTAAAAAAATCACATCTCACTATTTCTCTTAGAATTCTGGATGTTCACCCAACCCTTTTCCTATTTCAGCATTACATTCTTTTTGCCTCTTCATTTATCTCAACAATTCTATAATTTTATTTCCCAAGATTTCAGACCCATCTATTTGATTTTTTCAATTCTAAGGTAAGGTAAGTTCCTATGATTTTTTTTTTTAATTGCTGAAATCTTTTAATGTTTGAACAAAAAAAAAAAACCCACATTTTTGTGCACAAGCTTCAGAGAAAATCATGTAAACATCTTTAAGGAAGTGATGATCACTTTGTCAAAGGTTAATTTATTTTTTAAAATTACAAATTTTTTTTAAATTTAAAAATTTCCAGATACTGATCAAAGTACTGGGGGAGGGGGGGGGGGGATAGGGGGAGAACAAGCAGGGAGAAGAAGGGAGGAGAGGTTGCAACAATGACCAAAAAAAAAAAAAAAAAAAAAAAAAAGGACAGACTAGTCTTTATACAGAGATCCCTGCCCAGTCCCAAAGTCTCCCAGATTGCCTGGTAAAATTGTTTAAAGAGACCTCAAAACTATTCACTGTCCTTTATTAAAACATGCCCACTGGCACAAAGGCAACCCCTTATTCCACCCCCTTAGAAATCAGTGCTGCCTTGAATTTTTCAAGGTAAAACAATGTTACAATGGTGTCTTCTTCTAATGGTAGTATAAGAGAGTGCCCGTGCACCTTTGGGAAGACATAGATAAGCTGACCTTTCAGTCACAGGCATTGGGTTAAAACAGGGATACAAAAAAAATTCATGATACCTCCTCTTTTCCCAAAAAACATAGAAACAGAAGATTGAGAAAAGGTAAAGCCCTTTCAAAGTATTCTTTATGTATCAATCTTCAATAAACTTGCTAGCCTGTTAAATTCCTACAAAATATCTAATAATAACAACAATAATAAAAGTGGGCGGCTAGGTGGAACGGTGAATAGAGTGCGAGGCTTAGCAATAAATTCATCTTCCTGAGTTAAACTCTGACCTTAAATACTAGCCACATAAGCCTGGGAAAGTCACTTACCCATTTGCCTCAGTTTCCTCATCTGCAAAATGAAATGAGTTGGAGAGGGAAATGACAAGCCATTCTTGTATTTCTGCTAAAAACAAGCAAACAAACAAAAAAATGAGATCATAAAGAGTCAGACATGACTAAAATGAGTAAACAATAAAATGACAACAAGTAATAACAATTAGCATTTGTATAGTCAAGGTTTTCAAAGGGATCGACAAATCACTATTTCAATCAGTGCTATAATTATGCCTATGTTACAGAAGAGAAAACTTAGTCACAGGTTAAATGTCTTAGCCAGGGTTACATTACTAGTAAAGTTTCTGAGGTTGAATTTGAATTCAGGCCTTTCTGGGTCCAAATCCAGAACTGTTATCAACTGTATGTTGTCTGTCTAATGAGAGAACAGAAAGAAATAAAAAAATCAAACTTTCAAAAGCCAGCTCATGACATTGTATAGGACTGGAAGAAATCAGGCTAAACCTAAAAGATTTCAGGCTATAAGCAACTGGTATAATGATTTTTTAAAGTTGCACTCCATAGGACAGATACTATATGTATTTTTTTCTTTAAGAAACTGTTACTAATATGAATTAACATGAATTCTGTATACAGAATATTAAAGTAGGAGACATTGGATCCCTATCCTGGCACAGTTCTGAGAGCCTCATGGTATAGAGTCAGAAGACCTTGACTCATTCTGCTGGGTCATTTTCTCACTGTGCAACCTGGAGGAAGTTGCTTATATCTTGGTCCTCAGTTTCCCATCTGTAAGATTCTTACCCTACCCACCTATCTTATACAATAGTTTTGTAGCTCAAAGGAAATGATATCTACAATGCATTTTGTGACCATAAAATACTACATAAATATGAGTATTTATTATTAACACAATCTCTTATACTAAAGGCATTTTATAAATGGTTGTTGATAATACTTCATGCATGTGTGCTCTCATTAATGTCAATACTCCCTCCTAAAATACAGGTGGCAGTCCACTGCTGCCTGCTCATCCCATATACCTCTTGTCCATATCTTCCTTACATATATTGGGGGTGGGAATATACTCCAACCTACTGAGGGCATTCTTTTTGACATTGCTTGGGTACCAATCAATTACATGGTTTATAGGCTGTGCTTAGGTGGTTCCTTGCTTTGCCACATTACCAGGTCATTTTTTTCCAGTTATACATCTCTCCAATGACATTCTTTATATTATTTCTCCTGCACAGAATTCCTCACTTAAACATGTTGCAGCTTACTTGTCTATCCCATCATGCATTTCTTTGGGGTGATGCTCAACCTCAAATTCTTTGGATATTGTAGTATTCCATGACTCATAGACATACAAGGACTTAGTTCAGTAATATTTTGAGAGTGAGGGACAAGCCAAGTGTTATACTAGCATATGTGAAACTAACATTTTCTAAATTAATTTTTTCAACTAAAACAAATTTAAATACTCTCCTTCCTACTAAAAAGAATACTCAACTAAAAAGAAAAGAAAAAAGACAGTCCTCATAACAAATATGCATAACTAAACAAAATAAATCTCCATTTTTGGTTACATCCAAAAAAAAATGTTTCAATCTGAACTCTGAGTCCATGCATCATTTCTCTGTCAGGAGATGAGTAGTATTCTTTGTCACTGATTCCTGGAATTGGTGCACATGAAATAGGAAAAGAAAGTTTCTTCTGAAGAGTTTACAGAAGGATATGGGTAGCAAGGACACAGAATAAGAAGGCATGGATGGACGGCATCCTCTCCAGGAAGAGTGATTGCATCAATGAGATCACCAATTCATTTATGATATCATCATCCATGAATGATAATAATGAGTCCCATTCACAAAGAGCTAGCAAGCCAAGAGGGGTGAGGGGTAGGAGAGCTTGGAGAAGTCACAAACATGAAAGTATATTAGAATCCATACTAGTGGAATTATATTAATATATGTATATTCATCCTTATTGGGGGAAAAAAAAAACCACGATAGAGTACAAAATAAAAGAGAAAAAGCAGAGAAATCTCTTAAGAGGTAGCCTAAGGAAGAGCTCAGAGAAAAGAAAACAAGATTAAGATGATTAGGAAGTGGATAGAGGTGGATACTTGCAAGAAAGAAAAAGGACAAAGAAGGAAGGAAGGAAGGAAGGAAGGAAGGAAGGAAGGAAGGAAGGAAGGAAGGAAGGAAGGAAGGAAGGAAGGAAGGAAAGAGGGAGGGAAAGAAGGAAACACAGAACACATTCAGGAAGGCAAGAAGAAAAAGAAATTTTAGAACAGAGGAAAATTTCTTCATTTTTCCTAGTTGTCCTTTTCCCTTGCTTTTGAGACAGTTGGCTTTGACATTGTCTCCAATCTGAAGATCTCCCTAAATTTAGGAATCCATCTTCTTTCTATTCTCACTCTCTACACAAACATCCTAAATTCGAATCAGCCTGAGCTTCTCTTTGGCCCCTCCATTCACCCTACTCTTTCTAATTCACAATTGTTCCTATTAACCTAGCACGTCCCCTTCCCACGCCTCTTTGCTTTTCTAAATCATATCCCTTCACCAGGACTGAAGACAGCGCGCCTTCCCTGACTCTTCTCTCATTGATTAGCTTGCTCTACTTGTTGTAGTCTGGACTACAAAGTTTAGCATTGAATTTTGTGTTTTCTTGGGCTCTTTCCCACTCGTTCATTATCTGAATCTGGACTCCATAGCTAGCCTGGGAGTACTCTAAGGCAGAGACAGTAACTTCTTCTGTATCCCCATAGCACCTTGTTCAGGAATGGACACCTATTAGGACCTTAATGAATATGGTTTTTATTGATTTCTTACTCCATCAGATTATCTTTGCTTTTACTTACCATCTAGTCTCAAAATAGCACTAAATAGGATGCAAAACAGATTAGGAAGACAAAAAAGGATGAGAAAAGCATGACAAGGGCATTGTAGCTGTAGCCAGCAGTCCTGAGTTTGAATCTAGCTTTGCTATTTATACTAGTTATATAAATACAGCTAGTTCTCCTATCTGGATCTTTCTTTCCTCACCTTCAAAACACAGGGATTAGTTTATCAGGGTTTTTTGATCTGGGGTCCATGCACTTTAAAGAGAGAGAGAGTGAAAAAGAGAGAGAGAGAGACAGACAGACAGACAGACAGAGAGAGAGATAATTGGTCTCCAGTTTTAATGGTCTTGTGATGAAGAAAGCCCCTTGCACCCTGAGAGAAGACAGTGAGAACTAAATGTGGACCACAACATAGTATTTTCACTTTTTGTTATTGTTTGCTTCATTTTGTTTTCTTTCTCATTTTTTCCCTTTTGGAGCTGGTTTTTTTCTTGTGCAGCAAGATATTTATGGAAATATGTATAGAGGAATTGCACATGTTTGACATATATTAGATCATTTGCTGACTGGAAGAGGGCGAGAAGAGAGGGAAAAAATTAGAACACAGGATTTTATAGGGGTGAATGTCAAAAATTATCCATGAATACATTTTGAAAATAAAAAAGTTATAATTAAAAATAAAAAGGAGAAAAGATCTCAAAAATAAGTGGTCTCTTTTATAATTTTGTATATTTTTTTTTACTTTTAAAAACATTCTTCTGAGAAGGGGTCCCTAGTCTTCACCTCTTGCCAGAGGGGTCTATGATACAAAACTTCAGGCCGAGGTGATCTCCAAGGCCCCTCCCAGCTTTAAAATTCTTTGATCCTGAAGGTGTTCTATGCAGGTGAGATAGCTTGCTTTGAGCCAACTCAGAGAGGGAAAAACGGAACCAGGAAAGAGGCAGAGACAGAGAAAGAAAGAAACTTTCACAGAGCCCTGGGAGAGCACCTCCATCTCCTGAGACCAGCCACCTGATTGGTACCTGTCAACAGCCTGACCATCTCAGTAACTGCCAATCTTTGCTGGCAAAGCGGGACTCTCCCAGAAGGCCACAGGGCAGGTGGTGGGAGAAGGCAGTGGAAGAATCTGCCTTGGCAGCCTTTTCCTGGAAAATGTAAAGCAATAGTGAAGTCCGGGCTTCCTTTTTCCTGTGGGCCTGCCTCCTGTGGGGAGAGCCCACCTGCTGCAAGGAAAGAACAAACCCGACCTGGACCAGGAGGTTGCAGCTGCTCTGAAGGAGGAAAAAAAAAAATCTATTTTTCCCCTCTGAACCTATCTCTGAAAAGAGATTGACTCACCCACCCTCCAACACACCAACTTTCACTAACATCACACACTACCTGTGCAAGGAAGCAGGAGGAAGAAAAAAGCTCTTTCAGGCTGCAGCCATCACTGCTGCTGCCTTCTTGCTCTCAGAAATGACAAGTTGGGAAAGTTTCACTACAGCGGAGAATTTTTTTATTTGCATTTCTTCACAATAAGGTGGCTTCCATCCTCCACCTGGTGTCTCTCCTCACATCATCTTTTATGGACTTCTCTCGGTGACAAGGATCTTTGTACAAAGGGTTCCCCCTCCTCCCTCTTCCTCTTTCCTCCAGTTCTAACTCTCTAGCAGGCTTCAGCACACACACAATGTGAGCATTGAAAGGGAGACAGTGGGACACCTCCTTTGATCTCACGTTCTAATAACTTGTGTATATTTGTGTCCAAAAACAGTGCTCCCAGGCCCCTCCCCGGCACGCAGGGGAGGGAGGCTGAGCTGACAAAGACAGAATGAGGGAGCCAGGATCCAGACCCTGAGGACCATCCCAGAGAGTTCCATAGGGAGCGCTTGGGCTGGACTAAATGCCTTTGAGAGCTGAAAAGGGAGCACCGTCAGTGGATGGTGAGCACGGTTCTGTCTCCAAACAGAGCCAGGAGGAGTCAGAGTGAAACCAGCCAGTTTCCCTGCTGCTCAAATCCAGGCCAGAGAATCCCTGCCCTGCACTTGCCTGATAATAAATGGCTTGCTGATAGAGGGGGCTCCCTCATCTTCTCTCCCCACTCCAGCCTCAACAATTCCTGCTGCTAATGGAGAAGCAAACTCCAGAACACTGCTGGGTTCTCTAGTCAGCTAAGAGGATCAGAGAGAGCCATAGACCTTGAGAAACATAACAGCCTCATCATTCTCAGCATATTCATAAGTGTTCAGAGAACTTGGAGCTTGAAAAAATCTTGGAGGTCATCTAGCCCAAGGGCTCTCAACCTTTTCTTTTTTTTTATGTTTTGAACCCCTTTGGCAATCTGGTGAAACCTAGGACTGCTTCTCAGAACAATGTTTTTAAATGTATAAAATAAAATATAAAACATTTACAAAGGAAACCAAATCTATTAGAAGATAGTTATCCCAATTTAAAACAAACAAACAAATATCTCTTCATGGATTCCAGTTTAAGAATGCTTGATTTTTAGTCCAATCATCCCCTTTTATAAATAAGGAAAAATAAAAGATGTTAAGAGAGGTAAAGTAACACAGGTAGAAAAATGGAGAAATAGAGTCAATCAGGCCCATTCAAGGAACTATCAGGCTGATAGCTTTCAAAATTCCCTATCAAGAAAGAAGTAGGAGAGAGTAGAGTCATTCTGAAGATTAATTAGTCAGCAGAAAGTCTCTCTTTGGTTGGACTGGATTCATGAAGCAAGACTTGAGAAGCACCAAGCTGACGGGAGGGAAGAGTTAGATCCCAGGCAGCCTCTGACCATCAATCCCTCCTGACTCTGTGTCCTTATGTCTCTTCATTGGCCAACTCCCCTCTCCTCCCTTCCAACCTCACATGGCTCCCTTTTACCTCCAGGATACATATAAAACCCTCTGTTTGATTTTTAGAGGTCTTTGTAAACTGGCTTCTTCCTATGTTCATTCTTCTCCAGACTTAAATCACCCAGACTTTCTTTACAATGCCCCAGAAACTCCTCAGCCTGGAAGGTCACTTTACCCTGGATTTCATACATTGGAAGTATCTTCTTCCCCAGGGCTTGCTCTCTCTGATTAACTGGCCAGACCAGCCCTTTATTCATTCTTCTCCAACATTCACTCAGGACTCTCTTGGACTTTCTCTATAATGCCCTATGCCAAGTTACAATAATAACAACAGCCATCACAAGAGCTAACTTCTTACATAATGCTTACAGTGTTCTAGACACTGTGCTAAATCCTTTGATCCTCACAACAATACTGGGAGGTAGGTGCTACTATTGTCCCTATTTTACAGATGAGGAAACTGAAACAAAGATTAAAGTACCCACAGTTGCACAGCTATTAAGTGTCTGAAGCTAAATTTGAATTCAGATCTTCCTGGCTCCTGGATGGAAGCTCTTTCCACTCCACCTCCACCTTTTCAGCTTCCCTTTAATGAGTTTTCATTCATTCAAATGTAAGCTTCTGGAAGAACTGCTTTTCTGTCTGCTAGTATTTGTATTCCCAGGGCTTAGCACAATGCTTACCTGGTTATAGTAAGCACTTAATAAATGCTTGTTGACCTGAATTGCTTTTTCATCTTACCCCCTTGCATGTACCCTGAAGTACCATGACACTGAACTCTTTGCTGTTGCCAGCATGAGACACTCCACTCGACTCTGGGCATTGGCAGACCACATGCTTAGGATGTCCTGTGTCTTCATCACTGCCCCCTGGCTTCCTTGGCATCCTTTAAGTCTGAGCTAAAACTCTACCTCCTGCAAAATTCTTCCCTGATCTACCCCTTTATCCCTTATTCTTCCTGAAACTGCACTGGACTTTGGTGACCCAGGAAGAGAGAGTGGGGCTGACTCTATCTCACTTAAAATCAATTCATGTACACATCAAGACTCCATCCATGTCACTGATCCTATTGGAAAATGAAGGACGAACAACTCCTAATTTATCCTATATACTTTTTGTGTATGGCATGCTACTTGTTACCATGGTATCCCATTAGACCACGAACCCTTGAGAGCAGGACTGGTTTTGCCTTTCTATCCCCAGCACTTAGCAGGGTGCTTAGCCAGGGTCTGGGAGAAATCAGGGAAGCAAGGAGGCAGAGGATCCCAAGGAGAGGATTCCAGGCATGGGGGACAGCAAGCCAAAATGCCCAGAGTCTGGAGAAGGGTTGCCTTGTTCAAGGAATGTCATTGGGTTATAGTAGTTTTAAAAATCACGTTAACTCCTGGGATTCAAGCCTATGAATAATGTGGTAGAAATTTTAAACATACGCAGATGGGGGGGAGGGTGACATTAGCTGATAAAAGCTTTGTGAATTCTCATTTACACTCAGCCTCAAGCTTTAATGAAGGGGGAGAGGAAGCACTTGAAAATTTCACTCTGGGTTCATTCACAAGAACCTAAGTGTATTACAGTAAATGGTTTCTAGATTCAGCAATCACCTAATCATCCAAATGATGAGAATAATAGCCACATTTCTATAGTGTTTTAAAGTTTCCAAAGTGCTTTGCTCACAACAATCCCCTGAGGGAGGGAGGAGGAAATCAAGTCCAGTAGAAATTATATGACTCACTCAACCAAGATCACATGAATTCAAGCCCATCTCCCTCAGTCCTCTGTGGCCATTTCTAAAATGACTATTACCCTTCTGGTGCTGTGATGTTCCCATGTCTAATTCCTACTACAAAGTGTAGGAGGGTGGGGGTGGAGACCGTGAGACTCCAGCCTCCCCAGCTCTGCCTGTACAGGCGGGGTGCCAAAGAGCTGTCATTTCCCAGGCCCAGCCCCAGCTGAGAGCAGAAATACTTAGCCACAGCTATGTTCTCAAACAGGTGTTAGGTTTGGGATGGAGCCCCCTTTTTCAGTCGCAGTCATTACAGCCTCCTTTTCCTGTCCCACAGGCACAGGGAATAATTTTTACTTTCTTCTATGAGCTATGTTACTCCAGGCTTAAATTTTGGCTTCAGTCCTTGCCTAGAGAATTCACCAAAAGGAAAAAGGAGACCTCGAGGTTTGAGGAAAAGAAAGAGAAGGCTCATGGGACCAAAACTGAGAGATCACCTCCATCTAATTCAGGAACCACAGCCCAGAACTGGTCTAAGGTCACCTGAAGGTGCAGGTGACCAGGTGCAGTTGGGTAGGCAGGCCATGAGTCTGCTCCCAACCCTTGGATTCAGTAATTCTGATATCAAAGCCACCAGCAGGTTTGATTAAAAAAAAAAATCTCTTTGCACACGCACCATGTTTTTCACTGAAAAAAAGGGACTTTTTATGAAAATGATAATAGTTGAGATAGATTGTAGCTCTTTCATTCAAAGACCAGACTAGCTAAATACAGAGAGTTTCATCATTAGACTGAGTGCAAGATTGTTCAGACACAGTGATTCTAGAAGACACAATATTGTATATATGTATGTATGTATGTATGTATACAAATATATTTATACACATACATACCCACACACATATATACACGTATGTATATATGTGTGTGTATATGTATGTATACTATAATATACAATACTATACCAAACTATACCTTAATATAATGTAGTAACCTATAGTCTGTCATTTGCTATACCTTACTTTACCATATCTTCCTCTACCTTTCCATAATATACTGTAACATGCGATATAATATAATATTACACTATCCCTTGCCATGCCAAATCATAATATACTATACTACCCCCTACTATACTGCTATGCTATACTACATTATCCTGTACCATATCATACCATATTGAGCCATATCATGTTCTATATTCTATGATGTTCTAGTCCATGCTCTAACATACTATCCTGTATCATACCATCCCATCCTATGCAATATCACTCCACCACATACAATACTATAGATAGCATACTATACTCTTTATTGTATCACACTGTACTCTTTACTACATCATACTATGCTACACTATAGCATGTTATACTGTATACAACTACATACACTACACTGCTATGCCATGGCATAGTATTCTCTATATTGTAAGGGCTGGAACTCTGGAAAGGTATACTTGAATCCAGAACAGCAGAGCACTTAAGAGTACCTGCTTCACTCGATATAATGGTTCTATAAACATAGACTTAGCTGACATGTTGATGTGAGGGCTCTCCAGGACTGGTGCCGGCTGAATGTGTTTGGTGAGGTAATTGTAAGCAAGGATTGGAGGGCTGGGAGAGAGGGTCAGAGTCTCTCTGCCTGAGAGAGTTCAGCAGGGAAAACTTTAGGTTCCAGAGTCCAGAGTCCAGGATCCATCTTTGATGAGCCACGAGGCAGCTTGCTGCCTCCTTCACTTCTCCTCCTAAAGGCCAAGGACTTTGATTGATCCTGATGCTGCCTGATCCTGAGGCCCTTCAGAGAGCTAGCCTGGACATTACATTTTGGTGCCCAATGTGGACTAAGGACCTGCACGCAGCTCGATTGGAGAAGTCCCTGTGACCTGGAAATAGGGTAAGTATAAAAATAGACAAGCAGGTAAACTTTGGTAAGAGCTAAACTAGTCACTTTTATTTCTTAGTTGAAATGGGCAAATACCAAGAAAAGAGTCTCCTCTACCCAAGGGAAATGTGAAGAAAGCATAATTAGGTTAATGAAGAGCCAAGATTTGTTGGTAACTTGGGATCAGATCCTTGGACTTTTAGAAACATTAGAGTACAGTCCCCTTGGTTCTCTTTGGAAGAAGGATTAGAACCAGACAAGTGGAAACAAGTGGGAGAGCAACTATTTGAATTATGAAAATAATGGTCCTGATTCAATTCCTGAAGAAACATTCTATATATACAATATAATACAATTGGCTTTAAGGAATTACATAAGTTTTAGAATAAGGAAAAAGAAGAAAGAGAAGGAGGGGCAGGGTACTGATACAGCAGTTGAAAGCTTTGGAGTATTAGATCTTGAGTACCATAAACACAGCCAGACAAGGAAATGAGGAGAGAGAGGAAGGGGGGATGGGACTGACAACACAACTAGAGGGCATAACCAGGCAGACCAAGTTGAGTACCATGCCCAGCCCCCACCTCTCGTTTCACCTCCACCTATACCAGAGCAGGCCCCCTTAGTGCATTCCCCATCTCCTGACCCTCCTCCATCAATTTTGCCTTTGTGGATGGAGGGAGGAGGAAGAGTGGGAAGGGCAGTGATGACATTAGCATCACCCATACAGAAGCCATGCCCAACCCCTATGACAAGATTACAAAGGGTGCTAATTAAAGTCAAAGAGGAAGGGCAGGATATAGTTGATTTGAGAATAGAAACTTATCCTGTAATTGAAGAGTTTAACTCTTCAGGTCAAGAAAAAAGAAGATACACCCCTTTTAATCTGGAAATTATCAACGATCTGAAAAAGGCTTGCACTCTCTATGGATTTGCATCATCTTATGTTAAGATATTATTAGAGAATTTGGCTTTTGAAGTTTTAACCCCTAATGATTGGAAATTTATAGCTAGGACATGTTTAGAACCTGAACAAAACTTATTGTGGCTTTCTAAGTATAGAGAACTCTGTAAGATACAAGCCCAGTGAAATAGGCAAACTGGAGTTAATATACCAGTCACCTTTGACCAACTAGCAGGTGTCTTTAGGCATACACTTTAGCATAGATTAATTACCCTATAGCAGCATATGAGCAAATTGCTGTTGCTGCTATCAAAGCATGGGGCACCCTCCCAGGAAAACAAGATAGAAGGGAAGACTTCATGAAAATAGCACAAGGTCCAAATGAACCCTTTGCCGATTTTGTGGGACATCTGCAAACAGTTGTCATACAAACTATTGGTGAAAATGCAACAACAGGAATAATGATAAAACAACTTGCTAAAGAAAATGCTAATGAGATTTGTAGAAGAATTATACTAGGACTACACAGGGATCTTCCTTTAGAGGAGATCATAAGACACTATGCCACAGTGGGCACAAATACCTTCTATACCCAGGCTATAATGCAGAACATGGGAAGACAAGGTCCCTTTTGGGAAGGGACTTACAAAGAGACTCATCAATCCTTTCAATATGGTAAAGTAGGGCATCTGAAAGCTCAGTGTTGGCATAGAGACAGAGTGAAAAAAACAGAGTGGAAGAACAAGACCCAAAACCCCATGTCCAAAATGCAACGAGGCTTCCATTGGGCATCAGAATGTAGATTAATTCAGGGAAATGGGAAGCAGGGTCCAAACCCAGGGCCCAAAACAAAAAACACTATGGGTATGATGGCAGCCGATGTTACACTCAGAGAGTCTTTAGAAGTTCAGTACTCCAACATGATCAATCAGCCAAGAAGCAATCTGATGGGAGAAAGGGATTACAATTGGGGAGAATAAAATTGTATGCAGTTGGGACAACTGAGATATCCCCTGGAGAGGTGAAATTTGGTCTTCTCCAGCCTATGGATCCTTTGCCTCCAGACACAGTAGGCTTGATCATTTCACCTCCTGAGAGTACTTACAAAAGTGTTCATCCATACACTGATGTGGGAAACTGGGGAATGTGTAGATAATCTCTCAGTCACTAATACAGGTAGACAATGTGTGACTTATCACCCAGGAGAAGTAGTAGCATCAGGTTTACTGATACAGACTCCTAATAAGTAATCTGGTGATAGTCCACTATCTTTAGATAATCAGAGACCCAGAAAGTAGTGAATGGAAGGGACCAGATAGGTTAACTGCTTGGGAGAGAGGGTTTGCTTGTATCTCCACAGATGGAGAAGGAATCAGGTGGGTGCCAAAGAGCTGTATTGGCCTTGTCCATTGGAGAGAGACGGAGCAGACCCTTGAAACAAAGGAGAAGACCCAAGAAACATCAGGTGATTCCGTTGCTGACTGTATCCACCACTGAAAGAGCATGGCAGTTAGAGCAATTGACTCATGGACATCAAAAATTGTTAATGAGACTGATGCAGGACTTCAAAACCCTTAGGAATCATTGGATTCCCTAAGACATGATAAGATTGTTGTAGGACTTGAAAGCCCTCAGGAATCATTGGATTCCCTAACATATAATAAGATTGTTGCAGGACTTAAAAATCTGCAGGGATCATTGGATTCCCTGAGACATGATGAGACTGTTTCAGGACTTCAAAAACTTGTGGGAATCATTGGATTCCCCGACACGTGAAGTAATGGAAATTACTTGGTTTTGGACTATCTCTTGGCTGCTGAAGGAGGCATGTGTGTGACCATTGTTTACATACCCCCCCTTCTGGGACTTCTGGAAATCTTTTACAACACCATGTTGATTCATATTGTTTGTTATATCACTACTTGCATGTACAATTCATGTTTATTACACCATACCGAGCCTGCACTGACTGTGGGGAGAGTCATCACTAATAGCCTCTGCGTTATTGCTATGTGCTAGTGTAAAACCTCCCATGCTGATGGGTTTGTGCATACCTGTTTCTAATAAGACCTTTCAGCCCAGAGGAAACCTGCTAACAATATCTGGTTTGACTCCCAACTTCCCTTTGGTGTTTTCACCTCCTTTCCTGAGAAGTTGGGGAGGGTATGAACACCTGTGTTCTAAAACAAAAGAAAGTGGGAGATATAGAGGGCTGGAACTCTGAAAAGATGCACTTGAATCCAGAACAGCAGAGTACTTAAGGCTAAGTACCCACTCCATGCGATATTATGGTTCTATAAACATATACTTAACTGATATGGTGATATGATGGCTCTCCTCAGGACTAGCGCCTGCTGAATGTGTTGTGGTGAGGTAATCATAAGCAAGGATTGGAGGGCTGAGGGAGAGGGTCACAGTCTCTCTGCCTGAGAGAGTTCAGCAGGGAAAACTTGAGGTTCCAGAGTCCAGGATCAGCCACATGGCAGCTTGCCTGCCTCCTTCACTTCTCCTCCTAAAGACTAAGGACTCTGATCCTGAGGCCCTCCAGAGAGCTAGCTCAGATATTACACTATATTATACAACCTTCTGTACCACACTATATTATATTATACTACATACAACTACATACACTTTACTACTATACCATAGCATAGTATACACTATATTATACAACCTTCTGTATCACTCTATATATAAATTATACTACATATAACTACATACACTTTACTACTATACTATAGCATAGTATGCACTATATTACACAATCTTCTGTACCACACTATATCACACTATACTATATACCGTACTAAATGATATTTTATGCCATTCCATTTCATACTACACTACACCATAACATAACATAGTATAGCATATTACATTATATTATATTGTTCTCTATACCATACCAGAGTCTAATTCCATATACCACAATATACTATATTGTACTATAACCTATACTACATTATGTACCATGCCATATTATGCCAATCCATATCATACCATATCATTCTCCAAACTCCAAGAAACTGTAGCATGGCAGCAGCCATATCCCAATATAATTATCTTAACAAGGGGCTTAAACCAGATTCAGAGTAACCAATGAGTCTCAGACCCATTGATGAATTAGGGGGCTGTCTACCCCAAGCATATAAAGATTTTTACTAGTTGGTAGAGTTGGTGGATGAGAACAATTTATTCCAAAATCCATGGAGGCAGCTGAAACAGGCTCTGTGGAAAGCTTAGAACTTAGTCAGACACTGAAAACACCAAAGTCATCCACTGCATCTCAGGCCATCGCCTGTTGTTTTGATTTTTTTGGTCACTGGACTCTGGAAGAGAGAGTAAGGCTGAACACTTTGTGTAACTTTGCCTCACTTAAATCAAAATCACAGGCAAGTCAAGACATCACCCCATGATGTCATTGGTCCTCTTAGACAATGAAGGATGAAGCAGAAGTTATCAAAAACAGATGGTACCAACAAAGCAATAGAGTGATGTATCAGTAGAATAAGTTAGATACACGATACAATAATCAATTACTATAGAAATCTAGTATTTGATAAATCCCAAAGCTCCAGCTTCTGAGATAAAAACTCACAATTTCACAAACGTTGCTGGAAATTTTGAAAAATAATATGTCATAAACTCAATATAGACCTACATCTCACACCCCAGACCAAAATAAGGACAAAATGGGTACGTGACTTTGGCATAAAGGGTGATATTGTAAGCAAATTAGGAGAGCAAGGGATAGTTTTCCTATCAGATCTTTGGAGAAGGGAGAAGATGGCCAAAGAAGAGGTTGAGAATATTATGAAATGCAAAATGGAGAACTTTTATTACATTAAATGTAAAATTTTTGCACAAACAAAATCAATACAGCCAAGACTGGAAGGTAAGCAAAAAGCTGGGTAAAATTTTTACAGCCAAGGTTTCTGATAAAGGCCTCATTTCTAAAATATATAAAGAACTGTGTCAAATTTATAAGAATACAAGTCATTCCCTGATTGTTAAATGGTCATGGAATATGAACAGGCAATTTTCAGGTGAAAAAATTAAAACTAGGTTGGTTGTTTTGCTGATGAGATGTTTCACTTTCTCTTTTATTTTTTTCATTCTTTTGATTTTGTTTTATGATTTCTTGGTATCTTAGAACATCATTAATTTCCCCTTTCCTAATACTAGTTTTCAAGGAATTATTTTCTTCCTTAAATTTTATCTTCCTCTAAATATGAATCCAGATTTTCTCTATCCCCATAGTAACTATCTATGGTTGGACAAAGGTTTCTCCTTTGTTTATTCATTTTTTAAATTTTGTTTTTAGTAGCTACTGGTGTAATCAAGATGTAGTCTTGAGATATGGGAAATGATGCTTCAAGCCTTGGGTCCTTCTTACTGTTATTTTCTGAGGTCTACCTTGGGGCCCAATCTTGGGCTCTCATCTCCATTCCTAAGTCACAGCTAGGGCCCCCAGATGACCTGCAAATGATTTTGTTCCCTGCAGTCTCTCCATCGGCTACAAACTACAATTGTCCTCTATGCCCTAGAACTGAAATCAGTGACTCTGTTCTCTTGAAAGTGTCCCCAGACAACAGGGTCCCTGCCCCTCCCTGCTGCACTTACCAGGTATGTGTGTTAGCTGCTTTCCCCCATAGCCACAGCCCATGATGGATCTAGCATGCAGAAGGTCCTTCAGTCTTCTTCTCTGCCTCCAGATCCCAATACTGTCTGTGAAATGAAAGTTTCTAAGGCTGAGACTGCCTCCTAATCCAGCTGCCCCGAGGGCAGTCAACCTGGAGATTTTTGCACCTCCAACTCCCACTCCTGATTTCCTGAGATCTCAAATTGTCTTAGGAGGACAATTGCTTCACCCGGTTTTTATTTCTGCTGCTCTGAGATGACATTTAGTCTTTTTTTATGGAGGAAATTTGGAGAGCACAAAATTTTCTGTCCTACACCACCTTTCCAGAATCTTTCTCTCTAGATGGGGAATTCAGGGCACAGAAATATTAACAATGACTTGCCTAAGGCCAGAAGACTGGTTGTTCTCAATCAGTCCAACAATCAACAAACATTTGGGGATACAAAGTCAAAAATCAGAGTTCCTGAGGTCAAAGAGTTTATAAAAGTGAGAGAACATGCACATATTAAGTAGGTGTTAAATCAATATAAGGTCAAATGAGGGAGGAAGACACTAGCAGCTGGAAGATAGGATAAAGTTGCATGCAGAAAGTGGTACTTAAGCTGACCCACCCAGACGGAAGCTAGAGATTGTAAGAGTGGAGAAGAGGCAAGCAGGGATAATTCAGAACCCGGTAGGTCCAGGTTCTTTACTGTGGTCTAGTGACTCTTCTCCCTTTCCCCACTCACACAGTCCCCAGTCAGAAGAATGACAGATTCCATCTGTCTGGAAGGCTTAAACACAGGCCTTTCATAGAGAGATCCAGTGTGTCATGACATGTTTTTTAAGCTCCTTCTGAACTCAAAGCTGTTATCACTGTGTAAAAAAGAGACCAACTCTTCCTTTCCGGATCCTCCAGGACACCTCCCAAGGGCAGGACTAACTCTCAGTCAAACTAAGACTAGTTAAAGGCTTGGATTTAAAAGGCCAAGGTCTCCCACTGCATCCAGGGCCATCCCCAGTCTACCTGATCTATATCTTGCCACTGGACCCATATGCTCTAGAGGGAAAGATGAAGCAGGTGACCTTGCACAGCTCTCCCTCACTTAAGTCCAATTCATTTACATGTCATAGCATCACCTCCCTGATGAAATGGTCCTCATTGAGAATGAAGGGCAAACAATTTGTAAGGAGTAGTAAGTAGAAGGAGTTGCCCCATTGAGAATGAATCTGGAACTGGTCAATTGGGCGACACAGCTCTCTCTCTCTCTCTCTTTCTTTCTTTTTCTTCCTTTGTTTTTTCTTTCTGCTTTCCTTTCTTTCTTCCTTTTTTCTTTTCTTTCTTTTCCCTTCCTGCTTTTCTTTTTTTTTCTTTCTCCTTTTCTTCCTTCTTTTTTCTTTCTTTCCTTCCTTTTTTTTCTTCCTTTCTTTTTTCTTCTTTTCTTCCTTTCTTTTTTCTTTCTTTCTCACTCTCTTTCTTTTCTCTTTTTTTCTGTCTCCCCCATCCTTTCTTCTTCTTCTATCTTCCCTTCTCCTCTCCCCTCTCTCTTTCTCCTTCTCCCCACTTTTCTCTTCCTCTCCCATTCCTCATCCCCTTCCCTTCCTCCCCCTTCAGAGGAGGGAACCTCTGCAGATGGAGCTTATTGTAACCAGACATGACTGACAGCAGGTGGTATGAGTTTCTTGTCTCTTCCTTTGAGAAGAGGGACCACATGCTCATGAATTAAGCTACTCACAGTGTCTAATTCTGCATGGTCAAACCTCCATAAACCAGAACGGCATAGTAGGATGGGAAGAGGCAACTAAGTGATGCACTGGATAGAATGCCAGGCCTCAAGAAGATTCATTTTCTCGAGTTTAAATTGGCTTCAGATACTTACTAGCTGTATGACTCTGGGCAAATCACTTAACCCTATTTGCCTCAGTTTCCTCATCTGTAAAATGAGTTGGAGAAGGAAATGGCAAATCATTCTAATATCTCTGCCAAGAAAACACCAAATGGGATCACAAAGAGTCAGACATGAGTAAGATGACTTAACAACAAAAGAGAGAAGAAGCAAATTGGCTTTAGGATCATATTAGCCCTGCTTCAAGTTCCTACCCCAACATGTATTCACTGTGGCTTACCCACTAAATTATGCCCTCCTCAGAAGCTCCCAGTATGATGGGCCCATCCCTCCCTGACAGCTCCATCAAAACATAGCCCCCTTGGGTCCCATCCCCTCAAAACCTTGCTAATATCATCATACGTAAAGCTGGATTAATGTGTCATACTCCCAGATTTTGCATTTATATATTCTAGTGCTTTAATCAAAGGAGAGACTCTAATGTTGTGAATTTCAACCCCAGCTGCTAAGTAGGAGAGAGATTTGATATACCATAAGATAAGATCTTATAAGATAAGAACCATAAGATCTGAATTCTAGGCCTAGTTTTGCTGTCTAGCAGTCATTTGATCATGGACAAGTCAATTAAACACCTTGAGCCTCAGATTCCTCATCTATAAAATGGGATGACAGTGAACTAAATGTAAATTTTATTATTATAATTGTCATTTCCAATCATCACAAACTACATCATGAAGAAGGTTGATAAGTTCTTCAAGATAGGTGCTCTGGAGACAATTAGAAAACTCTGAGTTGGTCTCTTTTTCAAAAAGTTATGAGGACTATGATTTAAAGCAGTTACTAAGTTACTAAACTAAGCAATTTAAAGAGTGGGTATCTTATGTCATGCTATGGGTTTCTCTATGAAATACTAGAAATGTGTTTAGAAGCCATCCAAACAGAAACCAAGCATTCTCTGAGCTGGAGTTTGAAATAAATATTCCAAGCTCCAGAAAAGAGCACACAAAGCTTCAATTTCTAGGATCTTTGGAAGCATAGAATAAATGAGCAGCAGAGAAAAGTACTGGGGAGAAAGAAGGGACAGGAAAGGGGAGGGGAAGTCCAGACTTAGGAAAGTGTGGAGAGCCCATGCTGTCTTATAGACCTATAATGATAGAGATTCTTAATAATAATAATAGCTACTGCTTAATGTCTTTGTGTAAGGAAGAAAGAGACAGAGAACCACATTGGAGAGAAAAGTATAGAGAGAAATAGAGAGAGAGACACTGAAAGCCAGGAGACATACTTAAAGACAGAACAAAGCAGAGAAAAAGAGATACTCAAGCAGAGATTCAAACACCAAAAACTGGTAGAGAATAGATCTTATTGAACAATTGTAGATTTTAGTGATTACTATGGAGATATAATCTATCACGCCTGTAAATGTGCCCAAAGGATAATAACAGATGGCTGTATAAAGTAAATATAATTAATCAATTAAACAAGCATGAATAATTAAACTAACCACAAGGTAGGGAGGGGGGAGAGGGAGGGAGGAAGGCCTTAGTGTTGGGCAATGGTGATGGGATGGAGAAGAATGCTTGCCCTAAAATGCTGTCTTTAAGCAATTTTTAGTTCTTCTTTAAAAAAAAGAAGAAGAAGAAGAAGAAGAAGAAGAAGAAAAGAAAAAATGTCCTTGTT
The DNA here is from genome assembly GCF_016432865.1 of Antechinus flavipes. Lineage (NCBI taxonomy): Eukaryota > Metazoa > Chordata > Mammalia > Dasyuromorphia > Dasyuridae > Antechinus > Antechinus flavipes. The sequence continues at coordinate 486,120,994 of NC_067399.1, read as the reverse complement.
GGCTTCTTTCTGGCTTAAAGTATTTCAGTGTTTTTGGAAGATAAGACAGTTTGGGGTCAGGTGGTCCAACTGTTCTAATCCCCAGAAGGCCTAAGGATTCGCCAAGTTAGGGGAGGGGTGGGACTGTTGTGTCAATTTCAGCTCATGGGCAGTGACAGAAAGGAGGTCCTAACAGTCATCAGAGTTCATTTGGCAGCCCTTGATGACTGAGACCGGGACACACACAGAAGCTGCAGCAGCCCGGCTCACCATCCCCTAGTCCTGACCACATATGAGCAAGCAGACTCAAAAAGAGAGAGAGAAAGGTGGGGGAGCAGGAAAAGAGTGGGCACACGGAGAGCAACAGAGAAAGGGACAGATAGAAACAGGGCAGAAAAAAGGGGAAAGCAGAGGCAGGGAGACCAGATAAAGGCAGAGCAGAAGGCACAGAGATGGCAAAGCAGAGAGCAGACAGGGAAGAGAGACAGGATGATACAATGAAGCATCCTACGATTAAGATGCAATTCACTGCTGCACAACACAGCACATTTTTAGGTGTCTTCTGTGGGGTGAGTAGCCTAGCATATAATAAGCACTTAATAAAAGCTTGTTAATCAACTGATAGATTACTTGAGAAGATACAAAGTTTAAATAAAACACCTTCTCTGCCTTCATGGAGCTTACACTTTAGTAGGGAGATGAAACATAGGTAACTATGATCCATGGGACACAGAAGAGAGAGCTACAGGACAGAGAGACAAAGAACACTGCCCCATTCTTCTACCCCTGCCTCTGTGTGTTTTCTCCAAGGCTATCCCTATTGCCATCCTGCAGATCCCAGAATTTCACTTCCTTTAGTCCATTCCTTCCCACTCACTTGTAGCCCCAGATTTCAGAAACATTCATAGCCATGGATGAACAGCTCACCTTCAGGAAGAAAGAAAATTTGAACTCAAAAGTATAAGTGTATTATTTGAGGTAGGTTACTTAATCAATATGGCTTGTATTCAGAGGAGATTTGATGGAGTCAAGGGGAACAGAATTCCTGCATGATTTAGAAATTAGGCATTCTGTGCAGAATGAGTAATTCTTTGTAGGTTCGGGATTTTCTGAAGCAATTTAAGTTAAGTGACTTGCTCAGGGTCACTCAGTAAGTATCTGAGGCTGGATTTGAACTCAGGTCCTCTTGAGTTCCACTGTACTACCTAGCTGTCCCTGAGAGGACTTTTTTTTTTCCAAGAAAGGGGAGACAGCAGAAGTTGTGTCTTCCATTGTTTCAACGAAAGCAATTAACAAGCATTAGCAAGAAATACATATTTAAAAGCTATAAGAATATGGATGAAAATCATTGAAACAAAAGTCACTGCTCTAGAGGCAAAATAATAGCCACCATGAGGAAGGACAAGCAATTTTTGTTTTTCACTGTCTCTAAGGCAAGAGAATATAAGAATCCTTTTGGTTCCCCCACTATCTCTCTATTCTTTGAGTTAAAAGGTGTTTCCTAATCCCATCAAATCCAATGGCTGAAGTTTATAATGGCCCTTTGGTCTTCACTGCAGTCAAAATGGGGAAAATCTCCTGACCAACATCATGAAAGTCCAGCATGACAATGGAAAGAACACCAAATTTGGAGTTGAAAGACTTCAGTTTAAATCTTAGTTCTATTTAAGTCATGTTTCTTCTCTGGCCCTTGTTTGCTCATTTATAAAATGAGAAATAAATGGAAAAATGGTTTCTTGTCCTAAATCCTTTGAAGACTACTATGGATTGAAATCTGCTTAAATACTATTATTAAAATACTCCTAATTTTCTCTTTTCTAGATTAAATAAGCCTTAATTAGGTAGCAGAATGATTTAATGTACTAATCACAGGGAGATCTTTTCTCTATGTGACATCAGACTCTATTAAATATCCAAGGGATCAAATGCATATATTCCACATCACTTATCCCAGGTCCCTAAATTGCAGGGTCTTTCTATTGTGTACATTACAAATATGGTAGGAGAGGAAGAATGAGTGACTTTTCCCAAAAAAAAGTTCAGGTAAGCATCAAATTCATCATCCACTCCTTTAGTTCCACAAGACTTCAAGAATCATTTTTTACATAGTAACCAAATCACCCTGGAATTTAAGGGAAGGATTTTAGAAAGTCATGGAAACCACAGAATCATAGGTCAAAGGTGAAAGGAGCCCTAATGATCATCTGGTTCAGTATGGGATAAGATCCAAGATGAGATGACCTCCCAGGAACAGAGGGAAACCCATACTAGTGGTGTGCTGGTAAAATGTTTAACAATCAGTCTTCTGAAAAAATTGTATCCATGACACACTTTTAAATATAATCAGCATTACTTACATTTTCTCCATATGAAGAGTCTAGATGATCAGTGAAATAATAAATCAAACCCAGTGCAATGAAAATCTGTCAGCCTGCAGCAGGAGCAGGCCCCAGGACATCTCTACATGTGATCTTGGGCAAATAATTTTCCCTCCTGTAGACCAAAGCTTCTTAAACTGTGGGTCACAACCCCATATGGGATCATGTATCTGAATGTGGGGGTTGCAAAATTATGATTTATCATCCGCAAATGTTTCATTTGTATGCTTGCTCTATATACAAATATACCTGGGGTCATTTAAAAATTTCTCTATTGAAAAAGGGTGGCGAGAGGAAAAATTTAAGAAGCCCTGCTCTAGACCTAAGTTTTCTCACTAATAAATTGGGAAGGGGAGAACTGGATGAGATTGAGATCCTTTCAGCTCTGCGTATCTATGATGTCCCCGTGCTACAGTCAGAAGGACTAAGCTTAAGCTAGTAAAGTGGGGAGGGGGAGAATTAAATGAACTTTAAGGTTCCTTTCTGCTCTAAGTCCTGTGATGTCCCCATGCTAAGTCGCAGAGCATTCGATATTCAGGGGGCTCCAGCCATGGCCCCCAGCCTCATCCGCCCGCACGCACATGTACGCACACACACACCCCATGGGAAAGAGCCTGTGACCTGTCCCTGTAGCCTCTGGCCAGGGCACCGGGTCTGGGCTCAGGCGGCCCTCCCTCCTTCCCTTCCTCCTGTGCTTCCGCCTGGGCCCGTTTCCAATGCATCTCTGCACTAGCTCTGCGGAGCGCAAACACAATTAGAGCATTCAGGCTAAGACAGTTGGAGATCCCCTTTGATGTTGGGATGAAATGAAAATGTGCAAGGTTTTGTCCAAAATGACAACCGTCCTCGGTTTACTAATGGGGATCTAATAGAAAAAGAGAATTTTATGATGCTCATTAATTACCAAACTGTCATGTGCTCCTGGCAGAAAGAAAGTAATCCTCTTCTCCAGATTAGACAAGTACCACAAAGGACTTCAAAGGGTTTCCCGGCCCCTCCCCTGAGCACCGCCTGCCCTAAACCTCCCAGCACTAACCGTGCAAATTAAAGGGAGGGAGCAGTTGACAAACCCTTCCTGCTCCTCCAGCAGCGCCTTTCTGCTAGTCATCTTTCTTGGGTACACAGACACACGCACGCACAAACACGCAGACACACATCGCGTGGACACCCTCCACTCCACATCCCCGCACTCCCACATCTCCCCACAGACGTGATGGCCTACGCCAGGCTGACTGCGCCGGGCTTGAGCCCACCGCCTCGGAAACACCCCAGAAACTGTCTCAAAGCAGGGCTCGTCCCCGACCTGGGCAGCGAGAGACTGAGAAAAGCAGAACAGTCAAAAACTCAACCTGCGATTTGGGGCAACTAACTTTTCCCTCTCCAAGAGCTCAGGGCCCTCCTTTGTAAAACGAAGGGTTTTAATGGCCTAAGGTCCATTCCGAGTCTGACATTATTTGAGTCTGTGATTCTCAGCAGAAACCTGGGGTGGGGAGGTGGAAATGGAGAAGGAAAATAAGGAGTGAGGGGAGAGGGTATGTGGTGAATCGTCTCCTGAAATTCTCTCAGGGTCACCTGAGATCTAGAGGCCCCTGAACATCTGCCTCTATTTGACACGGATAGCAGAACACAAGTGTCACACAGCCTAAATACAGGTCTTTCTTTACAACTTCATAATTAAAAAGCTATTCCTGTTACCCAAGCCTTCCTTTTCTCTTGGGGGAGATGGGTAAGTATAGACTGGGAAAACATTTCCCCATAGAGCATTTAGAACTGTATGCTATACAGGGAAGAACATTTGATTTGGTCCAGCATGGAGGAGAGAGAACAGAGCCTAAAGAGTGAGAAAGGCCATCATCAATCTTGACCATATGGATTATAATTGAGCTCAGCTCCCAGATATCTTCCCTTACATTATTGGATTACCAGCTCCTCCAAGAAGCTTTCCTTGATCTCATTTGTCCCTAGTGACTCTACCCTTCCCCATCACACACACCTAACAGAGTAATTAGCTTTCACTTATCTGAATACTAGTGTGTATATTATTTATTCTCCACTGAACTACAAACACCTTGACAGTATCTCCCAGCACCTAGTAGAAGCCATGAGCAAATGCTTTAATAAATATGTGTGAAATGGAAGAGGATCAAATCTACTCATCAGCCAACTGGATAGTCCCAAGCTCAGATACAGATAGTCTGGGCGGGTTGCCAGGGACCAGGAATTGGGGCCTTAAACTAGATGTGATATACAAAGATCCCAAACATCCTGTAACAAAAACACAGAAGCATCAAAGAACAAGAAAAGCACTCTACATTTGGAATCAGAAGACCTTGGTTTGAATATGGCTCTGCCACCTATTATAATATCTTCCCAATTTGGGGGAAATCATGTCACCAGGGCTTCCATTTCCTCTTCTGTAAAACGAGGGAGTTGGGCCAGATGTCCCCTAAGGTCCCTTCTGCCACTCAGTATATGATCCAATGACCCATTGGTCACTGGTCCTAATTCCAATCAATCAACAAATATTTATAATCACCTACTGGGTGCCAGGTACCAATCTAAATTGGGGATATAGAGATATAAATAAAACAGTTCCTGATCTCAAAAGAAAGAAAGAAGCAGCTTAGATTCTATAGAGGGATATAATAGCACTTGCCTCCCAGGGCTGTTATAAAGATAATATTTCTAAATGCCTGGTACATAGTAGGCACTTAATAAATGCTTGTTTTCTTCCTTACATAAAGAATGGTGGTCCCCACAAAAGGAGTAGAAAAGATAGGAAAAGGGATGGGTTCCAAGGGGAAGATAATGACTTCTGTTTGGGACTTGTTAGGTTTGAGAAGCCTATGAATATCTAGTTTGAAATGTGTCCTAGGCAGTTTGTGAGCCTGGGGTGACATGTTGGGACTGGAACTCGGGTAGGTCATATGTATCTGGAAGCCGTGTCTGCCTTACAAGGCGAGCCAGCAATAGACTGCACAGGAGGAAAATCGGACCACCCGAGAGCCCGGGCTCCCAGTCACCTGGTCACCTTCATTTCACCCTTGAACTCTGCATGACCCGTTTTCGGATCCTTTCTTTTCCCCATTCATTATATTTCAAAGGGAGCGGGTTATGCTGAGCCCTTCTGACTTTCCCCCAGTGCTGTCTCTCCTCAGAGAAAAGAAGCTGGTCTCAGAAGCTCCGGAGCATTCCCTTAACTTCTACCTTCATTTTTTTCCATCTACACTCGCTTCCCTTAGTGTGTATTTATTAAGACCCATTGTGAGCATAGGCTCGGCCCTATGGAGGCCCCAAAGGGAGAAGGGGTCCTTCCTCGGCTTCAATCTAGCTGGGGCAGCACAACAGTGGGGAATAATTCAGATCAGCCCCACAGTCACTCGTTCGTCCGCTTTTTATCAAGAGTCACATACACGAAGGGTTCGAGAGCGGAGCCTGAGCAAGCTGCGCAATTACAGGGAGCCAAGGAAGAGCGCCCAGGCTGGGAGACTTCAGAGATCCCGCATGGCTGAAGAATGGGCTAGTCCCGGCTGAGGAGAATCGGTGGGTGTCTCCTGCCTTACTCTGACATATAAGTCACAGAACCTGAGAGTTGTGAGCTGTGGCTGGGTGATCCCTGGTCTCACAGACACGGATCTTCCTCCTACAGGGCAGACCAGGTTTGCCCATCCTTCCTGTGTGTTGCATTGTTCTTCCACAAATTTGCCACAGGGAGTCAGTTCAAAGAGCGGGGGTGAGGGGTTATCTTCCCCTTGACCCCTCCACATTTCAAGGATATCTATGGAAGACCAGAACCGTCCGTTGGTTTTCTCTTTGAGTATTTGAGTCAAAATAGGTAATAAGAGCGATATAAAGACAATTAAGTGGCCCCACTGTGCTTCCATGGGGCTTCCATGGTAAGGGTTAAAAGTGTATCCTGACTGGAAACTGCCCTCAGTTTCCTCGCTCATTGGTTGGGGAATGGCTGAATAAGTACATGAATGTTATGGGATATTATTGTTCTGTAAGAAATGATCAGGAGGATGATTTCAGAGAAACTTACATGAACTGATGCTGAGTGAAATGAGCAGAAGCAGGAGATCATTATACACGGCAACAAGATTATACGATGATCAGTTCCGACGGACGTGGCCTCTTCAACAATGAAGAGATGGTCTTGTGATGACCAAGACAAGAGACTTGTGATGAAAAGAGCCGTCTGCATCCAGAGAGAGAACTGTGGAGACTGATGTGGATCACAACATAGTATTTCCCCCCCTTTTTTTTTAGTTTGCTTGCTTTTTTTTCTTTCTCATTTTTTCCCTTTGGGATCTGATTTTTCTTGTGCAGCATGATAAATGTGGAAATATGTATAGAAGAATTGTGAGCAATTAAACGTGAGCGTTTAATATATATTGTCTAGGTGAAGGGGTATGGGGAAAAGAGGAGAAAAATTTGGAATACAAGATTTTGCAAGGGGTAAGTGTTGAAAACTATCTTTGCATATATTTTAAAAATAAAAAAACTATTTTTAAAAAAGTGTATCCTAAGGGCAGAAAAATGCTGAGGATAGAGTTGGAACACAAAGGAAAAATCCTCTTCATAAAAAGGACCAATTATTGGAACTTTCCTAAATGTCCATCTTGATCAAGGCTTCCTGGGTAGGAATTGAGTTGGCAATGAGGAAAGGGAAGAGATTTCTAGGCATCAGAAAGGAAAGCATAAGCAGGCTTAGAGATATTGAAAAATGGTACAGAATAGACAATGTTGAAAAGAGCTTTGAATTTGGAATCATCAGACCTGGATTTGAATCCCTGTTCTCCTCTTCATCACGAATGAGTTATGTCAACTTTTAGGGTCTTACTTTCAGTGGTTGGATTAAACTCTTGCTAAGGTCCTATCCCTCTTAATCCCATGTGATTCTATAAAAAAAAAAATTGGGTATTATAATTAAGCCTGCAATTTGGACTGGAAGGAAGAAGCTGAGCTGCTAACTATCAGGAAACTATGGGGTAGGGGAAAGAGAACTAGATGTGGAATAAGTAGATCTGCAAATAGTGAGCAGTTCAAATACTTCCTAACTACTAGTCTAACCTTGTTTAAATTAACTTATGACCCTTTACCTCAGTTTCCTCATCTGTAAGTGAAGATAAATGCTTAGTTCAGAGGGTTGTGGTGGGGAAAATGAAATGGGAGTAGAGATAATTCTCCCTTTCTGTAAGTGGGTCATTCTACAGACTCTATGTAATGTGTTTGGTTTTTTATTTGTTTGTTTTTTGTTTTTATGTAATGTGAATTTGTGGAAGCATGTGGGGAAAGGAAGGAGGCAGGAAAGGGGTCATGGGCTGGTAGAGGGAAGGGACCAGCACATGGTTTAAGAACATTTTGAGGCTCGGGACAGAGAAATAAGAGCTGGAGAAAGAACAAGCATAGAGGCCTGGACAGAACTGAGAGGAAAAAAGGGCTGGAGGAGACACGTGGAGACTGGACACATACTTAGAGAGAAAAGGACAATAATACCCCAGAGCAGGGAGAGACAAGAAGTGCATAAACTTGGATGAAGGGAAGACATAAAAAGAGAACTCCCAAGCCAAGCCCCTGTTCTGGTGGTGTGGCTGCTGCAGTGATAATCTCTCCAGTCCTCCATTCTTCAGTATCCACTTGGAGGTGTTTGGTTTTTTTTTTTTGTTTTTTTTTTTTTTTTGGAGGGAGGAAGGAGAGGCCATGAGGCATAGAGCAGAGGGGCAGCTTCAGAAAAAAAGCGTAATATTATACCGTAAAATTAACATAGATTTTTTTTGAATGGGGATTTCTTTCAGAATTCTTTACATAAAGTCAAATTTGTATAATGTAAAATTAAGTATTACCCTGAGAACTGTCTGAGCACAAAAGATGAATTTGGCTAGATAAGGGGGAAGTGGCTGATGAAAAGCTTTGAAAGTCTGGCTGAGAATTTGGGATTTGGTTAGAGGGAGTGGCTATAAGTTCCTGAAATGAAAAGGGAGATGTATCATTAACTAGTTGTGGGAATATGGGTGAGGGATTTACCTTCTCCCTGGCTTCAATTTCCTTGTCTAAAAATTGGTTAGGGTGATTCTATCCTTAATTCTCAAACTGCATCCCATGGACCCCTAGAGTTCTGTACAATGTGAACAGATCTGCCAGAAAATTTTGATGCTAACAGCATTTTTCCTCCTGAATATATTAAATAGGAACCACACATGCATCAAAACCTAAATGACAATTTGGAGGGATGAAAATAGACTTCTTAATTCTTCCATTTTACTCCAACATTTCACTAACCTCTGTTTATCTTGTATGTATTCCTTATCACCTCCCCTCCAGGCCCACAGATATGTATTGCTGGATTATGTCAATATGCTTCAAGCCCAGAGTGTGCTGCTATGGAAAGGGGAGTGGAGAGAGAATCAGAGGTTCTGTTTAGTTCAAATCTCAGCCCTACTACTGTGTGGGCTTGAACAAATTGTAGTATAATCTTTGGGCCTCAGTTTTCTTCCTCTAGGAAATGAGAGAGTTGGACCAGATGGTCCTCAGGTCCTTTCCAGCTGCAAATCAATGAGTAGAGGCAGTGTGGAAAGAGTTCTAGCTTGGGAGTCAAAGGAGCTGGGCTTAAATCTCACCTGTACTACTTTATACATGGATGATCTTGGATAAACCATTTAATTTCTCAGGGCTTTAATTTTGTCCTTTGTAAAATGAAAGAGATAGACCAAATTCTTTCTAAGGTTTCTTCCAATTCAGATCCTCTACAATTTGTGTCTATGAGGGTGTGGAGATTGAGGGAAGGGGACTGGGGACACAACAAAACCAAAAACTTGCAAGGGAGATGTTTTAGAAAATAAAACAGGCACCCCACCTTCTACATCCTCATCAGAAAAATAAATACACACATCTCATCCCTGAGCTGGAAGATACCAGTGCAGTTTCTTGTGCCTGTCAGTGTCTGGGATGAGATACTGAAGGTACTGAGGACTCATACCTTTGATGTGTCCAGAAAACCACCTTCCTCTCCTCTCACTAGAGAATCCATTGCTGACCCAACCCTGAATCCCCTTGTGCTTTCTCCTCCTGGGAAGGGAAGCCTTCTTCAGACACTTAATCCACTTCAAATGAAGCAGCAATCTAAAAGCATGCCCAATGACACAATTTTTCTATTACCCTTCATTACAGCCCCTTAGATCTTTTATTTTATTACAAACATTCTTTCAGCTCAGTTCCAGGGTAATCTCCTAATTGAAGCTGCTGTCTTTGCTTCCTACCAGATCAAAGCCATCTTGTTTGTTTGTTTGTTTATGACTGAGGATGAGTCTTCTGTGTGGTTTTTGAACAGAAGTCCTGTTTGTTAGGGCTGAAGTCATCCTTGGCACAGGATGGGGAAAAGGGCTTCTATCTGGCAGTTTTCGTTTTCATAAGCCCAGGCAGGATTTCTGTGCACCAGGAGTCTCCAAAGGGAAGATGTTTCAATGTTTCACATAAAAGATGACTTGGACAGTACATAGAGACAAACCTCTAAATAGTTCCTACCTTCACAGAGCTTACACTCTACCTGGGAGTAGAGGATGGAGTGGGAGAAAAGGGGAAACAGAGAAGGACTAAGAAGGAAAAGCAACATGTATACAGATATGTAAAATCCTTACTTGAAATCCCTAGCTCCTTTCAAGGCCTAGCTCATGCTCCTTCTCTTACCTAACGCTCTTCCTCCATTCTATCCCAATTTCCCCATCTTTTTCCCATTCCGTTGTTGATCTCCAAATTCCTTTACCAAAGTTAGTTGATATTAATATTATGTATTTTATAGTTACCCATTTACACACTGTTTCTTCCAATAGAAGGTAAAGTACTTTCCTATGTTGTCTTAATATTAGAGATTAGTACATCGTTGGTGGAATTGTGAATACATCCAACCATTCTGGAGAGCAGTTTGGAACTGTGCTCAAAAAGTTATCAAGCTGTGCATACCCTTTGACCCAGCACTATTACTACTGGGCTTATACCCCAAAGAGATCATAAAGAAGGGAAAGGGACCCACATGTGCAAAAATGTTTGTGGCAGACCTGTTTGTAGTGGCCAGAAACTGGAAACTGAATGGATGCCCATCAGTTGGAAAATGGCTAAATAAATTTGGTCTATGAATGTTATGGAATATTATTGTTCTGTAAGAAATGACCAGCAGGATGATTTCAGAAAGGCCTGGAGAGACTTATATGAATTGATGCTGAGTGAAATGAACAGAACCAGGAAATCATTACTTACTTCAACAACAATAGTATATGATGATCAATTCTGATGGACGTGGCCATCTTCAACAATGAGATGAACCAAATCATTTCCAATAGAGCAATAATGAACTGAACCAGCTACACCCGAGGAAAGAACTCTGGGAGATGATTATGAACCACTACATAGAATTCCCAAATCCCTCTATTTTTGTCTGCCTGCAATTTTGATTTCCTTCACAGGCTAATTGTACACTATTTCAAAGTCCAATTCTTTTTGTACAGCAAAATAACTGTCAGGACATGTATACTTATATTGTATTTAATTTATACTTTAACATATATGTTATTGTATTGGTCAACCTGCCATCTCGGGGAGAGGGTGGGGGGAAGGAGGGGAAAAATTGGAACAAAAGGTTTGGCAATTATCAGCAATGTAAAATTACTCATGTATGTATCTTGTAAATAAAAAGCTGTAATAAAAGAAATATTAGAGATTAGTATTCCAAACCTAGTAAACCTAGTACAAAAGCCTAGCAAAGAGCCAGTAAGTATCTAAAGGCACATAAGAACTCAAGTAGTTCTGATTCTAGGTCCAGAGCATTTTCCAATGAGCCACCTAACTCTCTGAAGACAATCAATCACGAAACTTTTTAAGTACCTACTATGTGTACCAGGGCAGCTAGGTGGCGCATTGGAGTCAGAAAAACTCATCTTGAGTTTAAATCCGGCCTCAGACACTCACTAGCTGTGTGACTCTGGATAAGTCACTTAACCACTGTTTGCCTCAGTTTCCTCCTCTGTAAAATGCATTGGATGATGAACCACGTCAGTATTTTTATAAAGAAAACCCCAAATGGGTATTATGAAGCGTTGGACCTGGGCAACAAAGAAGGGTGGCTCCAACAAAAATAGGTAAGTTTGGAAGAAGCATAAATTGTTGGGGAAAGATAATGAATTCTGTTTTAGACACTTTGAGTTTGAAATATCAAACAGACAGCTGGAGATGCAGACCTGAGGCTCCGGGGAAAGGCAGATCTGGAAGTTACCTGAAAGGGGATGATAATTAAATTCAGGGGAATTAATGAGATCACCAAGAAAATAGTGTAGAGAGACAATAAAAGAGGGTCAGGAGAGAGCTTTGGAGAACACCCACCATTAGGGGTGTGATATGGATAATAACCAGAAAAGGAGACTTAGAAGGAGCAGCCAAATAGGTAGGGGGAGAACCAGGAGAACATAGGATCTTAAAATCTCAGAGGAGAGAAAGTGCGCAGGGACAAGAGAGTGGTTAATAGTATGAAATGCAGCAGAGAGGTCGAGAAGGATGAGGACTGGGAAAAGACCATTCCTTGAACATTCTAGGCACTCAAGTGTTTCTTGAATTTTTTTGCCGGTTATTAATAAATGGATCCTTTCTATTAGTTCAAATGAAGATGGATTTTTATGGTGTTATTCTCTAGAAATGTCTATAATGAAAACCTTCACTCACATATGCTCCATGGGCTAAGAGAAAAAGATCAGTTTATTATCTCTTCTCTCTCTTCTTTTCTTCTCTAACTCCAAGAATTCACCATTGACCAAGCATAAGACCTGGGGCCACAGAACAAAGTCATTGGGAAGTAAGCCATTGATGTGAATTGATATCCTTTTTGATTGTGTGAGTAAACACTACTTTAATTGTCTACACATTTTGGGATAACTGATGGAAAGAGCTCATTTTAAACCTAGGTGGGTGAAGAATGTGTTGGGGTTTGCTTTTTTCAATTGAGGACTATTATAGGATCATAGGTCCCCCTTTAAATCATCTAATTAACCCTTCATTTTACAAATACTATGTTAGGCACTGAGGATACAAAAAAGAGGCAAAGGACACTTGCGAGTTTATAATCTAATGGTGGAGACAGCACACAAACATAAACAAAGCAAGCTATATTCAGGATAAATAGGAAATAATTAATGGATAGAAGGCACTAGAGTTAAGAGGGTATAGGGAAGACTTCTAGGAAAAGTTGGGACTTAAAATCAGGGAAGTCAGTAGATGAAGATGAGGAGGGCAAGCATTCCATGCAGGAGGAACAGAGAAAAAGCCTTTATCCAAAAAATGGATTTTTTTTTAATGGAACAGTCAGGAAGTCAGTGTAACTGGATCAAAGAGTGTGTGGTAGGGAGTAAGGTGTAAGAACATTGGAAAGGCAAGAGAGATCTAGATTATGAAGGACTTTGAATGCTAAGCAGAGTATTTTGTATTTGAACTAAGCCACTAAGAGTTAATTGAAGGAGGGGTGACATGACCAGACCTGGGCTTTTAGGAAAATCACATTAATGATTGAATGGAAGACAGACTGGAGTGGGAAGAGGCTTGAAATAGGTATACCCACCAGCAAGCTATTGCAATAGTACAAAAATGAGATGAGGGTCTGCACTTGAGTGGTAGCAGCATCCGAGGAAAGAAGGGGCTCATTTGTGAGATGTTTCAAAGGTGAAATCAACAGCCCCTTGGCAACAGCTTAGATGTGCTTGAAGATGATGGAGTGGTGAAATAGTGAGGAATCCAGGATGACTCCTAGGTTGTGAGCCTGGAGGATGAGAAGTTGATATTTCTTCTAAATAGGGAAGAGAAAAGAAATTAGGGAGAAAAGATAACGAATTCTGTTTTAGACATGTAGAGTATATATCCAGTTCAAGATATTTACAAGGCAATTGGAGATGCAAGATAAGAGGTTAGCAAAGAAATCGGGGAAGCAAAGGTAAATTTGAGGATCCTTGGCATAGAGATAGTAATTAAATCAATGTTGTTTCTCTCCTTTTTATTTCTGCTCCTGCCTTCCCATCATTATTCTTGGTAGGAATAAGGAGGGAATTTCATGTTTGGCAAAAAGTTTTGGGAAGGAGCAATTTCCCTGGTTTTCTTGCTGCTCAGCCATTTTGACCGGAAGTCTTTCAGGCTTCTTTCCACTATATATATTCCTGCAGCCTTTGCTTCCTTTTGCATAATAGCCTAAATAGACTCTAAGGACTGCTCCAGCCAGGCACTTGGAAATGCAAACTCCTTCCCACCTCCCCCGGCTTTGCAGGATTACAAAGGTGACAGCTCAGAATGGAAACCAGAGGAGATGCTTTCCCCGGGGCCCACATTGAGCAACTCCTAATAGTCTGCAAACACTACTCAATCCAACTTTAACTTTCCCTTCCAAGAGTTCTTGAGATCCCCGAGCTGAATGTCGTGGCAAAGCGATTTGCTAAGGCAAGGAAGGCGTCTCAAACAAGAAGGCAGCCTCTGGCCTTGGCTGTCACCCTGGCAAATTCAGTTCAATGTCAGCTTTCTCAAACAAACCTTTACTAAGAGCCTCTGAAATGCCCAGACCCATAGTGGATGCAGATGTGGCCACCCGTGTGTGTGTGTGTGTGTGTGTGTGTGTGTGTGTGTGTGTGTGTGTGTGAGGGGGGATGGGATGGGAGGGAGAGCAAGTCCCAGAAGAGCTTTAGGCTCCAGCTATGAGGGATAGGACATAGTTAAATAACACACACATGCATACATTCATATGCATACATATGTTCAGGGACACTTAATACCGACATCCTCTCCTCCACCCCTGCTTCTCACCGACAGTTGCCCTAGGACCAGCCTATCTTACCTGTCAAAACTTCAAAGAAATGATTAAAGCTAAAGAAATGAACAATGTGGTGTTGTGGATACTAAAACCAGAAGCAGAAGACCTGAAAGATTTAAGGTTGAAAGTCAGTTCCCTTCCTTATCAGCTATGTGACCTTGGAAAAGTCATTTCATCTCTCTGTGCTTCAATTTCCTCATTTGTCAAGTAAAGATAATTTCTCTTAAATACTCCAAGTCATCTCTGCTTCCTGGCTTCCTTTGAGTTCCAGGCAAAATCCTATTTCCTATGAGAAGATTCCCTGTTAATTCTCGTTATCCTCTATATAACTTGCTTGTTCATAGCTGTTTGGCTGTTGTTTTTTCCATTAGTCAGTGAACTCCTTAAGATCAAGATCTGTCCTTACCTTTCATTTTCTCCCCAGTCCTAGCATAATGCCTGGCACATAGTAGGTGCTTAAATTTTTTTTATTAATTAGTAGAAAGAGTTGTAGTGGGGAAAAGTGTGATAACAAGTGTTCTGATGAATATTTAAAAGACCTAGAAACCCCCTTCTCAGAAAAAATGTTTAAATACATAAAATAAAACATGCAGGATTATGGAAGAATATTTCATGTTGAAATATATTTATAAAATATATAAATGTTCATATATTTTAAAAATAACCCAAGTTCAGCTACTCCAGATTAAATAATATATTTTTCATAAAAATTGTTATAGACATACAAGTTGTTATTATTATTAAATGACTAATGGTAGGGAAAACCTGTGTTTGTTTGCATCCTCTAGCTCTAAGAAGTCTTGAAAATACCATCTACCAGGGCCCTGCCTCCATTGTCCATGTGCACATTGTGTGTGGATGTATGTCAGGATGCCCTGACCTCTCCCACATATGTACACCTTAAAGATCACGCCAACATTTGCTGGCAAGACAACTCATCTCTCAAGGGAGCTTCAGTGAAGGAAGAGCAGTCCAAGGAACAGTTCCTGCCAACATCAGACTTTATTCAGAAACAAATGGCTGCTTTGCTTCTACTGTTGAACCTGGGGAGTTCAATGCAAGAAGACTTTGTGAAGGCATGGGTGACATCAGCAAGAAGGGCCTAGGACAGATCTCTGCCAAGAGAATAGCCTTCCAAAGCAAACATTTTGGAGAGGGAAGAGCAAAAGTATTACAACATTTGGACAGGAGAAACAGTAGAAATGACCCTCTGGGGAGCCTTTTTCTTTGGGTTGCTCAGCCCAGGCTGAGGGTCTGTCAGAAAGCAAACCTAAATGTGTGATTAAATAACTTATTTTTTAAAATTGAGTGTCTCCTATATGCATGCGAAAGTTGCAGACACCAAGGCTTGGTCTGGACATGGGGAGTAGGTAAAGCCCCCTTCATACTCTGAGGAAGGATGTTACACAAAGTTACCAAATTCAGAAAGGAGTCATAGAGAGAGAGGTGCAGAATCAAGCAGACAGAGATGCAGGAAGGAGGAGAGAGAAAGGGAACAAAACATAGAGAAACCCAGAAGAGCAGAGTGGGACCTGGGGAGGAAGCAACAGAGAGGGAAGCTCCCAGGGACAGATGGGCATAGAGAGACAGAGGAGAGAGAGAGAAACAGAGGGACAGGCAGGTAGATAACAATAAGTTAGAAGAGGAAGAGACACAGAAATAGACAGGAAAAGGAAAGGTCAAAAGAGAGAAAAGGGAGAAATATGTATAGACAGAAGTAGGGACACAGAGGCAGAAAGAAGCAAGTGTATGGACAAAGAAAGCCAGTTTTCCAGAAGAATAAAGAGAAGAAAGAGGTATATAGAGATAAAGCAGCAAGGAAAGAGACAGAAGGAATAGGAGGTGGTGGAAGGAAGAAAGACAGACACAAAGAAATAGAGACAAAAACATAGACAAACAAAAAGAGAAGAATTTGAAGAAGAGAGAGGAAACGATTGAGGTAGTGAAATGAAAAAGATTGAGAGAAACAAGGAGAGAAAAATAGCAACAGCCAAAAAGATACAGGAAGAAAAGGAAACTATTAGAAGGGGAAAAGAGAAAAAGCTTAGCCCCGTGTGATGTAGCTTTCCCATCTTTCACCAGAAAGCTAACAGAGTCTGCAACATTTCAAGCTGGGAGATGAGCACTCTCTGCCAAGGAGAGCCAGAGGGTGGAGGGTATAACACCCCTTGGGCAGTGCAGACGTCCTGCCAACTTCTCAAGGCTATCAGCCAGCAGGAACCCCTAGATCAGTGTAAGAAGAGCTGAAGCACCAGAGCTCAGGAACTATGAAGAAATAGAGCTCAGGTGATCTCAATGGGATCATCAGTCACTCCCTTATTTATCCCAGGCAGTTACAAGGAAGGAATCTCACAAGATGAGCTCTAGTCCAGCACAAAGCCCCCAAGAAGCCAGCTGGAAGCGCCCTAGCAAGTAGCCTGACACCAGAGACACCCCACCTAATTCTCCTCCCCAGAAAGTTGTGAGCAAGGAGGGAAGACTAACAATATTATTCAATTCTGCCAGGATTCAAGAGAGAAGTTGATGACTATTGATCAGAAAACACATATGGACAGAATCATTAAGATAAATGTTTCTTAGGAACAATTATATAAAAGAAATTTTTAGTGCCTCGAGGTTTACAGAACATGTTCCTCTCTACAATCCTGTTAAGTGTCAAGTATTGTTATCCTGATTTGGAAAATTGCACAATTTCAAGGATCTTAAACTGTTTCTTAACATAAAAGGTCATCTTTTCTAATACTCAGATTCTACTATTAATGTGCTGTGATTATAAATCTTGGAACACAATCTCCAAAGAATCAAAAGCATGGCTGGTGACTCAAGAAACATGGAGAAATATATGATAAACATAAGACTGCGGCATATTATCAACAATCAATTATGATCACAAATGGAGATGTATCAGTCATATAATTGGAGTAAAGGATGCAAGAGCAAGAAGAAGAGTGAGAGTGTGGTATGATGGATAGAATGCTAGTAGAGTTTAGAAAATCTCAGTTGGAATCCCACCTCAGACACTTACTAGCTGGGTTAAGTCGGTCATTTAGCTTCTCTCAACTTCACTTTTCTCATCTGTGAAATAGTGTCAATAATAGCACTTACTTCACAAAGAAGTGAGGTTCAAATGAGACAAGGTACATAAGTTATTTTACACGCGTTAAGTGTAATATTAATGTCAGCTGTTATACTAATTGTACCCCTGAGTGCCACATTTTTACCCATGGGATGTTGGTAATGGAAAGTCTTAGAACAGGCATTTTAACCTGGAGTCTGTGAATGCTTATTTAATATTTTGATTACTGTATTTCAATATTATAATCTCTCTTTGTAATCCTCCATATTTTATTTCATGCATCTAAAGATATTTTTTCTGAAAAGGGTCCAGAGGCTTCATCAGATGTGCAAAATATTAAGAACCTCTGATATAGAACAGAGGTGTCAGATATATAGCCTGAGAACCACATGGGATACACAATGCTATGAAATGTAGCCCAAATTAGTTTAAAATATAGTTAGAAAATAGTTAAATTAATGGATAATATTACATTTTCAAAACATGTCAATATACATCTTAAAAGGATCCTTACATATGGTTTAGTGAGCCCCCTTCCTAATTGAGTCTGACTCCATGATTTAGGAGATTAAGCTTCAAGAGTGTTAGGTAGAACTTCTATAAAGGAGTTATGGAAGGATAGATACAAGAATTGAAGAAACAGGATGTATGCTACTGAAGAAAATATATACATTGATGAGATCAAGCATCCATTGAAAATCTGAGGGATCTCCAATCTGCAAATCAGATATCTTAACTATGTGACTTGCCAGGTACATACAACTAGTAAATGCACCTAGGATTCAAACCCAGTTTTTCTCAATGCTTAATTGAGCATTTTTCTCACTATTCCATGTTGCCAAAACTAAACGACCCCTAAGTTCCTTCCCAATGCTAAAACATTGTCACTCAACTTTTAAATCTAGTTTTCTTCACTTTATTTCATCCATTCACCAAGTCCTTAACAAAACTATAGAGTAGGCCAAGTTTGCATTTGGTGTGACACAGTGTGGTAAAGTGGATAGAGTTTTGGACTTAGTATCATGAGACCTAGTTTCAAATGTTGGATTTAATACTTACTAATTTTTGAGGCAGTAGAAATGTCATTGAAGAAAACAAAGACAAGAAAAGCACTTGAATTAAATCAAGTGAATACAGAGTTAGTCTGTATTGAAAGTAAGACAATTTTGAAGTACTTTTAAGGGAATTTTGAAAGTGAAGATGGTAAAGGCATGGGGGTAAAACGTGGATCTTATTATTACAAAAAGGGAGATCAGCTAAGAGTTACATCAATAACTATTGGCCCATATGCCTACTTTTTGGTTTACATCACATTTTTGTGAGAATAATCTACACAGCATCAAAGGTATACTTGATAAAGTATCCATTGGGAACAGGTAAGCTTTCACAAACACCATATCTTTACTATCACAAAACTGACTGAAAAAAATAGAAAATAAAAGATCCTGCCAAATTTGTTGTTTATTGACTATTTAAAAAGCATTGATTCAATAGAATAAAATGTTTCCTTGCAAGCTCTAATCCAACAACTTCCCACATATCTATCAAAATTATGGAAAATTTAAATATATATATATTGGAATATATGCCTTTGTTGAATGACCCTCTGATCATTAACATCCAATGAGGCATAAATCAACATCTTTGTTAGTATTGGTGGACGATATCCAGTACAGATTTCATGTAGATGAGAGGTTCCCCTTACAGAGTGAAGTCCTCCAGATTCTCCTGTGTGCAGGCAACATTTCCTCAAGCCCTGGAACACTGCAGAACTTCCTAAATGGAGTAGTCTCACTATACACACAGGAAAAACTAAATGGATCACCAATGCCTACTGTTCAGATTATGATATATAATTGGATAGATAACTGATAGAGTTATCTATATGTTTGCATGTATATATAATTCAAACATCTATATATATAACTTATATAGATAATAAAAATGGACAATGAACTGGGCCCAAAACTAAACAGGAGGAGGAGAGTGGACTAGATTACTTTTGGGAAATTGCAAAATGCTCTTAATAACCTCAAGGTTCTCCCTGAAATGGAGAGCCAATTTTTTTAAAACAAAAATATTCTTCTGTTGATTTTGTGTAGCTTCCAGTCATGGAAGACCACAGTCTCCAAAGGATTGAAGTTGAAGATTATATAAAAGGCAATGGAGAGGTCATGGTAGTCTTAACCAGACCACAACACATTAAAAACTTGGAAGTAAATAGGAAAAGTGGTGTAAAGAATGTCATCAAGGAAACATATGATCAAAAAAGAAAATGGACTGGTGAGAGAGAGAGCTAACCGGTGAGGAGCCCATGCGAACCACTGATATCTATGTTAAAAGAAAGCAAGGAAGATATCTAAAATATTGTGTAGACTCCCTATGGTGAGCTTATGGGAGAACAGAGATGAAAGTGGTAGGTGGTGGATTGCAAGCTGCATTGTTGGAGGAAATATACAAATTAATTAAATAAAAGATTCATTAGAATATTAGAATTAATATTAGAATAACTTTACTCTTAGAGCCTCAATTTTCTTACTTGTCAAATGGAAATAATAATTTTCATTTGCACTGCTTAGATTTGCATGAGGAAAACACTTGGTAAACCTCAAGCTGCTATAGAGATGAGTTTAAAATTACTAGGTGTTTTCCTGCCTTCTTCTATCTACCTACCTCCTACTTCCATTTTTCTGCAATTTCCTCCCTGCCAGCACTGTATTTATGCAATACCAGCTTCCCCCAAGATGTCCAGTGTTCCTGGTCATGATGTTCTTCCTATCTGCAAAGTTACCAATGATCTTTTAATTGCCAAATTGAATAATTTCTTCTCAGTCCTCATCCTTATTGACTTCTCTGGTCTGTGACACTTTTGATCATCTCTTTTTCATACTCTCTTCTCTGTCTTTTATGACTGATCTCTCCTGGTTCTCCTCCCCATCTAATGTCCACTGTCTCCTTTTCATCCAGGTCACACTCACTAACTAATGTCCTTCAGGATTCTGCCCTGTATTCTCTTCCTTGCTCTCCCTATGCTATTTCTCTTCATGATTTCATCAGTTCCTGTGGATTTAACTGTTGTCTCTATGCAGAAGATTCTCAGATCTATTTATCTAGCCCTAGCCCCTCCTGATTTCTAGTTTGCTATCTCCAGCTGGCTAACAAACATCTCCAACTAGATTTCCCATAGACATCTTAAGCACAGTCTTTAATATGCATAAGTCATTCACAGTTTTTCAGTGAACAATATTGCTGTTACTTTGTATAATTTTCTCCTGGTTCTGTTCACTTTACTTTGAATCAATCCATGTAAGTCTTTCCAGATTTTTCTGAAATCATCCTGCTTATGACTAACCCCTTTGTTTAATCTCAGGAAGCATAGGGAAATGAAATTACTTGCTCAATGCTAATAAGCAATTGCTGGAATTTGAAACCTGGTCTTCTAACTCCAATTCCATTGCTTTTCTCACTAAATAGTATGCTTCAATATACAAAATTGGTTTTGTCTTTAATTAATGGTAAAATCATATGGTTCCCAAAGAATTATTTTAAAATAAATTTCTTTATAATTTTATTATTAATAAATGTTTGATTTGTATATTCATTTTAGATACCATATACCTGAGATCATGTAAAAATTTCTCAGGAGACAAAAGATCATAAATGGAAAAAGTTTTAAAAGACCTGATCTAAAAGATCTCATTATTATAAACAAAATTCTGAATGTATATATTACTTACGTTATACACACACACACACACACACACACACACACACACACACACACATACACACACGTTTGTACAGACTTGTTTCTATGCGACCTTTCCCATTAGCCTGTGAGCTGTATTTCTTGCTTTTTTTTTTTTTTTTTTTTTTTTTTTTTGTATCTCTAGCCCCTAGTTCAATGCCTTATAAATTTATAAACTCTGTGACATTGGGCCAGTCAATTAACCCTTTGAATTTCTGCATGTGTAAAATGCAACAGCAATACTTATACCACTTCCCTCACAGGGTTCTTGTCAGGAAAAGACAACAAAATTAAGGTGCATGGTTTTTTTATGTGGATGAAAATATTTTTTTCTCCCTGAGAACCCACTCATGTTAGCAAGACCTTCAATGTCTTCATCCCAAAGAGGAAACAATGTAGGAGATTCAGACCTGCCTCAGACTAGTGAAGAAGGTTGCACGCCCAGACTTTGGGGAGGTGTGGAATTAGACTTGTTAGAGCAGGTTTCAGCCTAATCATCTGAGAAAAGCCTTTCCCTAACCTGCTTGAGAAACAGGGAGGACACCAGGTCAGCTGGGAAGAAGAGAAAAACAGGTGAAGATTATCTTAGCCTCTGACTGAAAAAAAAAAAGTTTTTTTAGGGTAAGAAGGTCATTTCTGAATCCAAATCTATCACAAATTATCTCTAATCTGGGCAAGTCATTTTACTCTGGAGATAGTTCTCAATCTCTTCATCTGCAAAATGAAGGACTAGGCTGTCTCCATGAATTCTTCTAATTCTGATTCTAAAATCATACCAATTAGCCCTCTAATCATCTCCTGGAGTTTGAAAATCTCAGTTGTACCTCTCCCCTTTTACACTCTGCCATCCCTTTTCTCCAAGTAAATGGACAATTGGAAATAACTAAAACTTCTCAACTTTTCTCTAATCTTTCCCTCTCTGCTGAAATGAAAAATCAAATGATAATTGTCTAGTTGATCTAATTATTGTCCATAAAACTGAAGCCTTGAAGACTATACCTACTGAAATGCTGATACATTAAATAAAAAAGGAGACAGGGATTGTCCATGGTGCTCCACATGCAAATAAGAATTTGATAGTTGACATTTGTTGGGCACAATGGGAGGGTCTGGACTCTTCAAACTGACTCACTAACCCACTAATTGGGGTTCTCTTGTGATCAGAAGCCAACATTAAGTTCTCTCAGTATTTTAAAAGCATAGAATACTGTGGTCATGAAAAGTTAACTGAGCACCCTAAGATATAATATTGGAAAGAACCTTAGAGATCATCATGACCAACCCCCTTTAAAAATATATATATTTATTTTTTCCCCTCAATTACATGTTAAAATAATTTTTTAACATTTAGAGTTTTTAAAATTTTGAATTCCAAATTCTATCTCACCCCGTCCATCCCTGAGAGGTAAGCAATGAGATATGTTATATATGTACAATCATATAAAATATTTCCATATTTGTCATTTTGTACAAAAAGATTTAAATTTTAAAAAAGGATGAAAGAAAGAAAGTGAAAAATAGTATGGTTCAGACTGTATTCAAACAATATCAGTTCTTTCTCTGGGGGAAAATAGTATGCTTCATCATTAGTTCTTTGGGATTTTTTTGGATCATTGTATTGCTGAGAATAGTGAAATCATTCACAGTTTTTCATTGAACAATATTGCTGTTACTTTGTATAATTTTCTCCTGGTTCTGTTCACTTTGAATCAGTCCATGTAAGTCTTTCCAGATTTTTCTGAAATCACCCTGCTTATGACTAACTCCTTTGTTTAATCTGGGGAGGAACTGAGGCATAGGGAAATGAAATTACGTGCTCACTGATAATAAGCAATTGCTAGAATTTGAAATTTGGTCTTCTAACTCCAATTCCATTGCTTTTCTCACTAAATCATACTGCTTACATAATAGAGCTAAAAAAGTTTTGACATTTTAAATTATTATTCAAAGCGAAGGAATTTTTTTTTCTTCTGAATCCTGATGTGCTTTCCTTGATCTACTCCTCCCCCAACCAGGGGACAGAAACATCAGGGTCGGAGAACTGATCATTTAAAAAGCATTCATTTAGTCTGAACGATATCACTCATCTTGTTCTCAGCTCCAGACCAAAGCAAGATAGATGAGTTGCAGCCAGTGGGCCATCTGGTATCTGAAAATGCCAGTCTTCCATGCCCCAGGGCTGGAGACACGCCTAGGGAAAATGTCACTTGAACACCAGATTATGGCACTACTAGGAAGCACACATTAGCTATTAATTCCCAGATTCCCCTGCTGACAACTAAACTGTCTATGCCATGAGCAATTTTTCTAAATCAAGCCATGGAAACTTTCCTCCCTTTTCTACTTCCTCCCTTTCCTCTCCCTCTGTCTCCTTTGCTACAGTTTGGAAATCTATTCCCTATGTAATAGCTGGACTAGAGCAGCAAGAATTATCAAACCCAGGTTAGCCCTGAGCACTCTGGAAACATGAAAATATTCTGCCATATAGGCCATAATAGTCATGACCTTCAGATCTAGAGGGGCAGTTTGGTAGAGGGGTTAAAGTGCTCTATTAGAACCAAAGACCTGGGTTCAAATCCTAAAACTGTCATTAACTAGCCATGTGATAATAATCTCTTTGGGATTCAATTTCATGTTAGAATAAGTTAAAACAGGGAAGTTCTAAAGTCTTTTCCAGCTCTTGTTATAGTCTAGTCATTTCCATTCATGTCTGGCTCTTCGTGATCCCATTTGGGGTTTTCTTGGCAAAGACTCTGGAGAGGTCTGCCATTTCTTTCTCCAACTCATTTTACAGCTGAGGAAACTGAGGTAAATAGGATTAAATGAGTTGTTCAGCTTCATATAGCTCCTAAGTATCTGAAGCCAGAATTGAACTCAAGAAAAAGCTTCTTGATTCTAAGTCTGGAAATCTGCCCCATAATATTTATGTTCATTATTATTATTATTTAATAATAAAATGATATTTTAATGATTTATATTTCATTAGTCAAGGAACACAGCCGCCATCAATAATGACCATGGCACTTCAACAACTTAGTAGACACTTTCAAGTGTTACTAGAGTCACATCACTTCAAGATCAGTCTTCTGGTAAATGAACTCCTGTAAACTCAGCTATTGCTCAGAGCAGGCTACTTCTCCAGCCTGAAGACTTGCCAGAGTTTGTGCTTGGCTAGCATAGCCTGTAAGAAACCTGGCTGCTCCCACACTTTCCAAAGTAAACCAGGAGAACCTAAATAGAAGACTGATAATAATAGTAATATAGAGACATTTTATAGGAAGCAGGCTGGCTTAGGTATGAGTTGGGGAGGATAAGCTTTTTAAGGTCCCTCCAAACTCTGAAATCCTGAGCTTCTATTGGGCAAGTGCTAATATCCCCCTATTCCACAGCTAAGGGAATTGAGGTTCTGATGCTTTGCCATTGGTCCCAAGTCTGGAAAGAGCAGAGGCAGGGCCAAGGAACCAGTGGTTCTTTGATCTCCCATCACTTGTGGTTCTTTTGTGACATTCTTTGAAGACTGAGATAGTTTCACCTCTTTTTCTATACTCTGCAATGTCTAACAGAGGACTGAAGTGTTTATAAATTTGTTTGAATTATATAACTGAGTAACATTTTTCCAGAGTCTAGGAAAGCAAAGATAGTGGATGAACAACTTTGAATCAAGGAACCACAAAAAGTCAGAGTTGGAAGAGACTTTAGACATTAACAAGTTCAGTCTTCTCTTTAAATACATGAGAGAACAGGCCTCCAGAGAGATAAATTCCAGAGAAATGACTTCCTCTAGATCATACTTACAGGTGGCAAGAGCAGTTAACACTAGTGACTTCTTCCCCTATGCCAGAGCAGACCTTGCTGCTAACAGTCTTTCTAAGAGTAGAGCTTACCATTTCTGTGCAAATTATTTAACCTTTTTTTTTCACATTTTCCATTTTCATATTTGCCCCTCTTCTCCCAGGCATCCACTTCTCCAAGTCTGTCCTTCCTCAAACTACTCCAAATTCTTGACTTCTTCTTTCACACCCCTTTAAACTAAAACTTTGGCTAGCCTCTGACCAGTCCTCCTAATCAACCCTTTCATTTATCATTCCCCTAATTCAATTCAATTCAATCCAATAAACATTTCACCTACTGTGAGCAAGGTACCCTACTGAGTACTGGTAATATAATAACTTCCCCTTTCTTTTGGAGAGCCCTCCAAAGCCCCAGAATAATATCTGCCCTCAAGGAGCCTATGTTTTAGTAAGGGGTTAATAATATGTATACATATCGATAATTTTTGAATACATACAAAATGACAGAAAGTGATTTCAAGCCAGGGAGAACCCCTGACAAGTGGAAAGATCAGGAAAGGGCTTCTTTAAGATGTGATATCTGAGCTGTACTTTGAGGGATCCTAATAGTTGTGGATGATACACATTACAGACAGAGGTAAAGGCAAGAATATGTTGTTTTCCTAGATAGGAAATGATCAATTGATTCCATTACCACTGTTCTCTTCTCGCCTCTAATTCCTGACTTCTGATCACTTGATTAAATCATAGCTGTTAGAGGGCAAGTAATAGAGATAGGTGTTAAGATTTTAAATAAAGTACAAAGACAATCTATATTCTGTTACCCTTTTAGAAGATGTGAAGAAATGCACTAGTAGATGGAATTAGTAAGCAGCTAGCTATCCATTGGTTAGGTGAAACCCAACTAAAAAGAGATATACTCTCTAAGGAGTTAATTACAACAGGAGAAGGCTCTGAGGAACCCTAGAATTAGAGAAGAGATATGGCTATTGAAAAAGCCATTGGAAGGATATGGTTCCTCACATTTGAGGGAAATGTAAGGGATTTTTCTTTTTTCCCCTCCCTCTTTCACACTCCACTCAGCAGGGAGCAGGCAAGATATATTCTGTGAGTCAAGAAGAGAGCCAATCTCAGTGAGCTGAGTTGAGGAGGATGAGTCCAGAGAGCCCATCTGAGAAATCTTCTCAGCAGAGACCTGTATGTAAGAAGAAAAAATAGGAAGGGAACATCCAGGCCCTGAAGTGCAAGAGTTGTGAGGTGCCTTGGCCTATGTGTTCCCTCCACGATTAATTCAAGGATATTTGAAGTACTGAAATAAGTATAGTCAGATGCAAATATGCTATATCTCTTTGTTATTGTTCAGTTATTTCAGTCATGTCCAACTTTTCATGACTCCATTTAGGATTTTCTTGGCACAGATACTGAAGTGATTTGCCATTTCCTTCTCCAGATCATTTGACAGATAAGGAAACTGAGGCAACCAGGGTTAAGAGATTAGTCCAGGGTCACACAGCTAGTAAGGTGGAGACTAGATCTGAACTCATGAAAATGAGTATTCCTGATCCCAAGATTAGATCCCAAGACAATCTCACTGCATCACCTAGATGGCCCCATCATATTTCCCCACTAAACTATAAATTCTGTAAGGGCCGGAACCCGGTCATATTTAAGTATAATATCTTCCCCCAGTGCCTAGGACAGAGCTCTGTGTACAGTAGATGCTTAATAAATATCACTTATAAGGACTGCTATAAGTAAGTATGAACAAGGTCATATGTGTAGGG
This sequence comes from Antechinus flavipes, assembly GCF_016432865.1. Taxonomy (NCBI): domain Eukaryota; kingdom Metazoa; phylum Chordata; class Mammalia; order Dasyuromorphia; family Dasyuridae; genus Antechinus; species Antechinus flavipes. The sequence continues at coordinate 486,094,408 of NC_067399.1, read as the reverse complement.
CCCTTTGACAAATAACTTGCAATCTTCTAAGTCCAGGCTTCTAGCTTCCATACAAATATGTTCCCAGCTAAAAGTATCTGTCTCTGTTTAGCTGAACCAAACAACCCCAAGGGGAAAAAATGAACTCCAGGGCTGTGAGATTTCTCAGATCGGTTGGAATTCCCAAAGAATGGGTGTTTGCTGGCACAGCCGTGTTTATACTTGCTTCAAATTCGCTCCCCAGATCCTTGAGGAACCCATTTCCTTATTTGGAATGGAAAAGGGAAAAAAGGTCCTAGCTGGAATTTAAAAACATCAGAGGAATTCTTCAAGGGCAGGATAGACCCTTCCCAGGCCAACCTTCCAGGGGTAGGGGGTGGGAGGGTTTCGTGGTATTTCAGCATCCTGGCACCTCCATGCCTAAAAGCCTTGGTGAAGACAGAGTCAGATATAAGCAGAGAAAGTCCAGCTTTTCCCAGCTATGTCCAGCAGTCCCACTGTTTATTAAATGGACAGAAAGAGACAGAGACAGACAAGAGAAGAGATACATTAAAGTGCCCCTAATTGATGCTCAATATAATGTTGTAATGAACAAACTACAAGGGGGAAAAAGTCATAACTTTTATTTCCAGTTTCGCTCCAAGTCAGGTTTGTATTTCTTCAAGAAATGACAATTTTTATGTCTGCTATGAAAACTGTATAATCAAAGATTGGTCCGATAGAGGCAGGAAAAACTTCACCCATCTCTCTCCCAATGTGGCCATCACAGCAAAATTTCCTCCTTAGGATTTCCATCTGACAGAAATCAGAAATGCCAGAGGATTTCTTTCTGCTCCTCCCTGGGTAACTCTTAAATGTCCACTGAGAGTCCCACAGGGATAACTAATGAGGTTCAGGTGAATATTTGTTTCAAATCCAAGATCAATGAGTCAGTAAAGAAGGATTTATTAAGCAAGATCTGACTGAGATGAGCTTCATTCAGTCTCCAGGCCAAAAGGGCAGGGGACAAGTTTGGACAAGGTAGGTAGGGATGATAATGGGTATGTAGAAGGGTCAGTCAATGTCAAGGGCAGGGGTGCAGGTTGGGGTTAACTAGCTAATCTGAGGTGTGGGCAAGGAAATCTGGGTCAAGGGTTACCCCAAAAATATCAGTTCATAGCTCTGATTCTTATTGTATGTCTAGTATTGCCCAGCAAAAGAGGATATATTCTTGGCCTACAAGATGATCATCATTTATTTGGAAAAACCAAATTAAAGCCTTTGGAAAAATGAAAGAACAATACAAAACACTTTTTTTAAAAAAAAATTAGGAGCTAGATTATTTGCTATAGCTTTAAATTTGTTCAGGAAGGAAGAAGAGAGTCAATGATGAGGGAGATAATATTTGCTTGGACATGGGATGAAAAATGCCATCTGCATCCAGAGAGAGAACTATGAAGACTGAATATGCATCAAAGCATAGTATTTTCACCTTTGGTTTTTGTTGTTGTTTGTTGGTTTGTTTTATTTGTTTCTTGTGGTTTTTTTCCCTTTTGATCTGATTTTTCTTACACAGCATGACAAATACAAAAATATGTTTAGAAGAATTGCACATGTTTAACCTATATTGGATTGCATGCTGTCTTGGGGAAGGAAGAGAAGAGGAAAAAGGGAGAAAAATTTGGAACACAAGGTTTTGCAAAGGTGAATGTTGACAATTTTCTTTTCATGTATTTAGAAAAAAAATACTATTTTGAAAAAAAAAAGGAAAAAAGAAAATACGGTAAAACATATGCTGGCATAGAAAGGATCCTGAGCTTTTAAAAGTTATGGTAAAAGAAAATGAAAGAAAGAAAAAAACTGCAGCATGATTTGTAATGCTAAATTTGAAGTCACAGGGTCTGAGTTTGAATGGTTGCTTTATCCCCTGCTCTTTGTGACCATGTGTGGACCTCAGTTTCCTTATCTATAAAATGAGGCTAGCCTAGATGATCGTTCAGGTCCTTTCTAGTTCTGTTTATAATCCTATATTATAGGCTGTGAAGTTTTACCAAGCTGGAAAAGTTTTGCATATACATTTATGGATGCTTAGTACATGAGAACCAGAAATTTAAACTACGTAAATCCAGAGTCTGCTCATCACTAGGTTGATGACAGTGTAAGGAAATTTTAGTCACAGGAAAACTTGAAAACAGTTCCTTAAGTTACAGAGGATATAGTTGCATTGTAGGTCTAGAGCTAGAAGGTCCTCAGGGTCCTCTCAGCAGAGAGGAGGAAACTAAGAACCCAACAGGATAAAGTGACTTGCTCAGGGTCACACAGTAGTGTGTAGTAGTAGTGATAGTCAGAAGTAGGGTACAAGTTGAGACAGAGGAAGGGGAACCCACAATGACAAAGTCAGGAATCCACTAAGGGATTGAATAAATTATGGTATATGAATAGAGTAGCATACAATTATATTGCAAGAAACAAGGAAATAGATGAGTTGAAAGAGAAATGGAGAGACATAAGAAATGATGCAGAATGAAGTAAACAGAATGATTTATGCTATAATAACAATATTATAAAAATGAACAATTGTGAAGACTTGTATAAACTGATAATGAATAAAATGATCAGAATCAAAGGAACAATTCTTATAATAACAATATTATAAGAACAGCTAACTTTGAATGCTATAAGAACTCGGATCAATGCAATGACCATCTATGCTTCCAGTTGGCAAAGCATCTTATTGATCCTCTGACAAAGAAATGGTGGAATCTAGGTACAGAATGAAACATATTTTTTGAACATGGCCAATGAGGGAATTTTTCTTGACTATGTATATTTATAACAAGGAATTTTGAGGCAGGGGAAGGGGAGAGGAGAGTTGTTCCCTATTCACTCCACCACAGGGTAGAGGAAAGAATATGGATTTCTATTCATTAAAATTTTTAATTTAATTTTTAAAATTTAGACATATTTCCTGGGTAGGAAGATCATAGCCCATGTTCATCATGTTCATTCATCATGGACTACCTGCTTCTATCCACTTAGAAAATTCAAGTGCTCATGATTAATGAACACTCCTTTACCTGATCCTTATATTCTAGAATCCTAATGGGCTAGGAAATCACAGAGTATGCTAGGTATGCCCAAACCTACCCTAATGTCTTCCAAAAAAATAGCATTTTGTGTCTTATTTTTTTAAAGTTTAATTGTTAATTTTAAATTGAGTTTAGTTAAATTTTAGTTTGAGTTTGATGAAAAAAAATAAGATCCTTTATAACTAAATATTGAACAGATATTTGCCTTAAAGATTAATAAACAGAATGCCCCAGATGGATCAAAACTTTAACAGAAGATGGTACACAGGCTTCTGATAGGATAATAAGACCTAACATTACAAGAGACTTCTGAGACCCTCTGATCCAACTCTCTTGTGAGACTGATGAGGAAACTGAGATTAAGACAGATGCAGGGATGATTTCAGAAAGGCCTGGAGAGATACATGAACTGATGCCGAGTGAAATAAGCAGGACCAGGAGATCATTATATACTTCAATAACAATATTATATGATGATCAATTCTGATGGACGTGGCCCTCTTCAACAATGAGATGAACCAAATCAGTTCCAACAGAGCAGTAATGAACTGAACCAGCTCTACCCAGCGAAAGAACTCTGGGAGATGACTATGAACCATTACATAGAATTCCCAATCCCTCTATTTTTGTCTGCCTGCATTTTTATTTCCTTCATGGGCTAATTCTACACTATTTCAGAGTCTGATTCTTCTTGTACAGCAAAATAACTATATGGACATGTATACATATATTGTATTTAACTTATACTTTAACATATTTAACATGTATTGATCAACCTGCCATCTCGGGGAGGGGATGGGGGGAAGGAGGGGAAAAATTGGAACAAAAGGTTTGGCAATTGTCAATGCTGAAAAATTACCCATGCATATATCTTGTAAATTAAAAGCTATTAAAAAAAAAAAAAAAAGACAGATGCAGGCACTGTTGAAGTCACCTACCTAATAATTCACATAGCATAGACTTGATCTGAAGTATAAATCCGGTGCATTTCCACTATAATATATTGCCTCATATAATCCTTTACCATGTTTCCTTGCAGGACTATGCTTATACCATCCCTGTTCAACTGGTATCAGAGACTGAAATTTCCACAGTTATTTTCAGTCACTTCATTTAACTGCTAACAACTCAGACAGCCAGGAAATACTTCAAGTCAAGTCTAAATCCCTCTTGCTGCAAATCCTCCAGTTCCATCCATTCCCCCCCCCCCCAATACATTCCCTGAATTACCAGTATCCTGGCCCAGTTTTCTCAGAAACCCTTTTTGGAATCACTCCTGAGTTCCTTTCTTGACACTGTTGGCTATTACTACCTTGGAAAGATGTTGCTCAGCCCCAGCTGTTCCCTAAGGCAGACAGCCAGTCTCAGCCCATCTTTATAGCACAATGATTCAACATTGGGGGGCTGGATTGGTCATTTCTAGTCAGAGTGGTTGACCCTAGAACCACCGATTTGATGAGTAAACAACTGACTTGAGACTGTGGCTAAGGCAACCAAAAATAACCATGTGGGGGAACTGACCCTAATCACAGAATCAAGAAAATACCCAGGTTGGAAGGTACCTCAAAGGCCATCTAGTCCACCTGATACCTGAAAAAAAAATTCCTTCTACCTCATCCTAACAAGTGACTATCCAACCTTTGGTTGAAGACTTCAAACGATGAGGATCTCACTACCTTCAAAGGCGGCTTATTCTGCTTTAGAATAAGTTAAGTTCTTGAGATTTTCCTCATAATGAATTAAAATCTGCCTCCACAATTTCCAACTATTGTTCTTACCTAGTTTTTCCTTTGGGCCTAAGCAGAATAAATTGAATCCTTCTTCCACATGACATCTCTCCAGGTATTTATAAAGAGTATTATGGCCCTGCTGAGTCTTCTTTTCTGTAAAATACACATCCCCAGTTCCTTCAACTAATCCTTATATATAATAACCTCAAGGCCCTGTATCACCCCGGCTTCCCTTCTTTGGATACTCTGCAGCACTTACTGGTGTCCTTTCAGAAATGTGGTTTGACCAAGGCAGAGTACAATGAGACTATCCCTCCTTCTGGATTCTGCCTTTCTTAATGCAGTCAAAGATTCCTCGGGTCTTTTTGACTGCCACTTCTCATATTGAGCTGCAGCTCCCATCTTTCTTTTCAGACAAACTGGCCAGTTGCTCAGCAAGTTCATCCTCTTGGGCTACAATTCATCAAGTCTGCACAAATTACCTTTGTTACATGACAAAGTCATAAAGAAGAGGAATTATTAGCCTGGCTTTGTTGTTATCAGGTGACAGAGCTAGAAACAGTGAATGGAAGGAGGAAGTGGTAAAGCCATCCTAAAGGGGAAATGTACCCTTTAGCAGGCAGACACTTCCTTGAAGCTCTTCAAGCAAAAGTTGGATGATGAATTATTGAATATATAATAGTAATGTTTCCTTTAAAGTACAGGCTGGATTAGTTGGTAGCTGAAGTTCCTTCAGTGTAAAGTTGTTAATCCTCTCTGAGAACTATCCAAAATCACAAATAACATTTTTAAAGACAAAAAAGTTAAAATCATTATAAATGATCAATACATGGAAAAAGTTTAAAAATAAGTGAAATGTGCAATATTTATGAAAGCATTTAAAGGGGTAGGTTGGAAGTGTCTTCTGTCTCTTCTTTTGAATCATTCTTGTTCTTTACAATTTTGAAACCTTCATTTTTGATATATGTATGAGTTTGATATATGTATGAGGTAGGGAGGAGAAGTTGTGCTTTCCATTTATATTATAGTAGTCACTGTGTAAAATATTTTCCTGGTTCTGCTTACTTTAATTTGTATCAGTTCATATAACTCTTCCCAAGCTTTTCTATATTCATTATAGTCATCATTCCTTATAATTTCATCATGTTCCATTATATTCATGTACCAAATTTTTCAAAACTATTCTCCAATCTACTTTCTTTCCAATTTTTTGCCATCACAAAAAATTGTGATATATTATATCACTATATTCTCTCTCTCTGTATATAGATAGATAGATAGATATAGATATAGATATAGATATATAATCACAAGGTCCACAGTTTTTAGTGCTTGAATCAAGGTAGAGCTCAAGAAATACCACTAGTGGTATTCTGCTTATTAACATCATTATTCCCACTTTGCGAAACTGGACCCCTGAGAATACATGTCTCATGATCTAATTTAATACAATTTGGTCCAAGGAGCCACTATCTTAGATGCTAGCAATACAAAGGGACAAATTTTGTAAACAAAGCAAAAAACAGTTCCTCTCCTCAGAGAAAAGTAAGTTTTAGGGTATCAAGGTCATAAACTAAGTTTTAAAAAAATAAAAAATTCTAAAAGGTAAAATAGGAAAGAAATTAATCCTAGAGATGAAGCAGAGCCTTCACAGGGATGAAGTGAGAAGAGTGCCAAGGTCAGAGCATAGAAAGTAGATATGAAATGATCTGAAAAGGTGCAACAGGGGCATTTTGCAAAGCACTTTAAATGTCAAGCTAAGAAATTCGCCCTTTATCCTGAAGATAACAAGGATTCTCTCAAGGTCTTTGAGCAGAAAATATTATTTTGGCAATTATGTGAAGGATGGCCTAGAGGAGAGACATTAGAAACTAGAAGTCCAATTGAGAGTCATTTCGATTAATCTAGATAAGTCATCTAGGTGATGGGGTGAGGATAAAAGCAAGATAAATTGTGGAGTTAGAATTGACAAGACTTGATAACTGAATGGATATGGCTAGTGAAGGAGAAGGAAGAATCAAGAATGGGATCAAAGCTGTTGACCTGGATGACCAGAAGAAAAATGGTGTCCTCAATAGAAATAGTGAATTTTGGAACAGGAATGAGGTTAAGGGAAAGGATAATGAATCTTGTTTTACACAAGTTGGCTTTTAGATTGCATTGCATTGGGACTTGCATTAGTGAATGGTCACTTATGCAAATATATTCACTTGCATAAGTCAATAAGTTAAACAAGCAGTTAATGATGAAAAACTGGTGTTCACCAGAGAGATTAAGATTGGTGATAGATACTATTGACCAGACTTCAACTGGGATATTTTGATATGATCCTGTCTTCTAAGTTTCCTTTGTTGAATTATCATTTATGCCCTCTTTCTCCTTCCCCTCAGGCATGTTCTCCAAGATTCTTTTCTGGCTCTCTTCTTTTTTCTGTCTGTTTTTTTCTTAGTAATCTCATCAGCTCCCATGGGTCCAAGTATCTTTCTGCAGATCAATTCCAAATCTATTACCAGATAATCAATGAACATTTTTAAAGTACTTACTATGTGTCAGACTCTGGCTAAGCACTAGACTAAAGTGAAATGGTACCTTCCTGCAAGAAGACTACATTCTAGTAGATGTAGAGTAGAGGGAAGATAACATGTACATATATAAATATGTACAAAAAAGTCCCCAAAACAAATGGAAAATAGTTTTGAGGGGAAAGTCATGGGAGGGGTGTAGTCAGGAAAGATTTTCAGTATAAGGTAGCACTTGATATGAGATGATGGAAATCTGGGATTTCAAAAGGCAAAGAAGAGAAGAGAATAAATTTCAGTCACGAGGTTCAGCCAGTACAAAGTCACAAAGGCAGGAAATGGACCATTATATTCAGAGCAGTCATTGGGCCAATAAGACTAGATGGCTGAACCACATAGTACAATAGGAAAGAATGCATAAGATTGGTAAAATATTATGGGACCAGACTGTGAGAAGATATGCATATTAAACAAATGGGTTTATATTTGATTCCAGAGATAATAGAGGGTCATTGAAATATATTGATTAGGAGGTTGGATTGAGAGAGAGATGACATATTCAGATCTGTGCTTTTAGGAAAAATCACTTTGATTGCCATGTGGAGGTTGGGTCAGAGTGGAAAGGGGATTGAAGTAGGAAAACCAAATAGGAGGTTATTGCTATAATCCAGGCAAAAAGTAATGAGTTGGTCAGCAAGTGGAGAAAAGTGAATAGATGTGAGAAATGGTATAGAGATAGAGGCAGCAAGATTTATATATCCTGAAGGGATGCAGGGGTCCTCTAACTACGGCCGGCGGGCCAGATGTGGCAGCTGAGGACATTTAGCCCCCTCACCCAGGGCTATGAAGTTTCTTTATTTAAAGGCCCACAAAACAAAGGTTTTGTTTTTACTGTAGTCCAGCCCTCCAACAGTCTGAGGGACAGTGAACTGGACCCCTATTTAAAAAGTTTGAGGACCCCTGCATAGAGTTTGCAAATTGGGCTAACTAGATGAGTGGTATTTCTTTTGACAGTAATAGAGACTTTTTAGAAGGAAAGTAGGTTTCAGGGGGGAAATGACAAATTCAATTTGGGCCATGAATTGGAGATGTCTATGGGACATCTAGTTGGAAATGTTTGACTGGAGTTAGTGCTGTGGGACCAGAGCTCAGGAATGGATGTAGAGTTCTGGGAGTAATCTGCATAGAAATGATCACTGAAACCATGGAATCTGACTATTGGTCACTAAGACAGTGTAGAGAGGGGAGAGGAGAGAATCTGAGACAGAACCTTCTGGTATATCCATAGTCAACAGGAGTGGGATGAATGATAAACCAGCAAATGAAATTGAGAGATGGCAGTAGCATGAAAAGCCAGAGAGGAGAGGATTCTGGAGAAGAGCATGGTCAATAATGGCAAATACTGCAGAGAGGACAAGAAGGATGAAAATTCTCAGATTCATCTATGAAGAGATTTTTGGAATTTTGGGAAAAAGTTGTTTCAGTTAAGTGATGAGATAAGAATCAAAATTATAAAGGGTATAGAAGAAAATGAGATGAGAATATAAGAAGATGCAAAATACTTTCTAAATGGCTTTTTCAGGGAATTTGAGAGAGGGGTGACAGAGACTAATAATTAGCAGAAATGGTGGGATTTAGTGATAGTCTTTTAATGATGGAGAAAGACTTAGGTCTTTTTGTAGATAACAGGGAAGGAACTAGTGGATAAGGAAAAACTGAAGAGTAGAGGGAAAAAAAGGAATGATGGTGGGGCAATCTGCTAGAAAAGACAAGAGGAGATTCTATCAGCAGTACATGTAGAGAAGCTGGCCTTGCCAACTAGAAGGGCTACTATTTCATCAGAAACTAGAGTAAAGGAAGAAATAGTGGGGGATGCTATGAAGAGATTGTAAGTTGAGGAAAAGAAGGACCGTGATTTTTTCAGTAAAGAATGAGGCAAGGACCTCAGCTGACAACATCTAGGGAAGAGGTGCTATGGGAAATCTGAGGAGAAAAGAGAACGTTGGAACAGCCATTATTAAGAGTGTAATTTTGGGTCAATTAGGGAGGGAGTAGAAAAAAAAGTGTATTTGAAGTAAGATAACATGAATTTTCAATGGACTCATCAACACCTTTGGGTGATTTTGTCCAGTGTCAATCAGCAGCAGATGATAGCAGAGCAGGCAGACTGCAGCGGTTGACCAGGCCCAGAGTTTTGACAAAATGTGAGCGGCAATAGGACAAGGGAGCATGTAGCTTGAGAATCCAGTGTTGAGTTAAACTGGTTTTCTGGGAGGTTGAAACTGGGATGGAAAGAAAGAATTGCCAAAGCGAAGGTTATAGCCTGGAAAAGAACTGAGGAGCAGGAAGATGGGAGAACACAGTAAACACAAAGTATGAATTTAGGAAAAATAAGGCAGAGGGACAGATGAAATGAGAGGAGGCTGGGATCACATAAAGGCATCCCAGAACTTGTTCTAGGAGTTGGCCTATGAAGCAAAGCTGATGTCTGCCTTGTCCTTTGAGTGGATGGGACTGGATTCCTCATCCTATCCTATTTTTAGCCCTGTCTCCATCATAAATCCACCAGGTTTCCCCAACCCCCATCAGCCTCATTGTCTATTTCCTTTTTCTGTCATCCTTTCTTTGATCTCATGCTCCCCTTCCCCAGCACTGTTCAGACCAGAAGGTCCCAAGTGTCCTTTCCTTCCATCTACATTGCACGTAGTCCCAGTTCTCATTTCCTCCCACCTTTCATGGGCAGCAATCTTTTTTTTTTTTTTAAACCATAAATTTCTCCAGGGCAAGGTAAAGAAGCAAAAAGACAACAATCTCCCCACAGATCTCTCCCGAGTTCAGCTCTTCCATGCTGCCAGTAAATGGGCCAGGATAATAACCTTGCTTGGGGTGGGAGCTGAAAGGGAAGCCAATAAACCCCCTCCTATAACTCACAAGGAAGGGAAAATAAAGCCAGCTGAAAGGAAAGTAAATTGCTTACCACCACCCCACCCAGCACAACTCACACCCCTCCCTCCTCCTTTGACCTTCCTAATATGTCTTCTTCATTATCTCTTCAGAACAAATGAGGTAGTCAAGAGCAGTGTCAGGTAGAATTGTGCCCCAATCAACAGGTTTCCCCAAGAACTGAAAAGCACTCATCTTCTTGTTGTTCAGTTGTTTTTCAATCATGTCCAACTTTTTGTGACCCCACTGGAGTTTTCTTGCTAGAGATACTAGAATAGTTTGCCATTTCTTTCTCTAGCACATTTGACAGATAAGGAAACTAAGGTAAACAGAGTTAACTGACTTGTCCAGAGTCACATAGATTTGAAGTCAGAAAGATGAGTTTTTTTGACTCCAGGCTCACATCTCTATCCATTGTATCACTCAATTTCCCTATTTAACTGCATTTTGTTACTTTAGGGGCAGAGGATAAGGATGACATTGAGAAATAATATTGCCTTCAGCCAAAAAAGGAAGGAAGGAAGGAAGGAAGGAAGGAAGGAAGGAAGGAAGGAAGGAAGGAAGGAAGGAAGGAAGGAAGGAAGGAAGGAAGGAAGGAAGGAAGGAAGGAAGGAAGGAAGGAAAGAAGGAAGGAGGAAGGAAGGAAGGAAAGAAGGGAGAGAGGAAGGAAGGAAGAAGGAAGGAAGGAAGGAGGAAGGAAGGAAGGAAGGAAGGAAGAAGGAAGGAAGGAAGGAAGGAAGGAAGGAGGAAGGAAGGAAGGAAGAAGGAAGGAAGGAAGGGAGGGAAAGAGGGAGGCAGGAAGGAAGGAAAGGAGGGAGAGAGGGAGGCAGGAAGGAAGGAAGAGAGAAAGAGAAAGAAAGAAAAGAAAGTGTTAGAATTTCTTAGAAAGAAGAAGGAAGGAAAAAAGAAAGATGAAGGAAGGAAGGAAGGAAAGAAATCACCTTTTTTACCAAAAATTCCAACATTTTTCACTTCAGCCTGCATACTATTCTAGATACATGCTGTGCCTCTCAATAAGCACAGATTATAGAATATTAGATTTCAATGTATCATAGGATTTATAGCTGGAAGGGACTTTAGAGATCATTTTGTCCAAGTCCCTAAGCTTACCAAGGGGGAAATTTGGCCTCCATTAGGGAAAGAACTTCCCCAGAGTCACAGAGTTCGTAGAAAACCTGAGACTAGTGCCTAGATGCTCTTAAGTCCAGTCCCATGCTCTTTTCACCCCACCTCATGGCTTTTCATCAGAGGACAGCTCAGTTCACATATGTGTCTCCCTACTCCCCTGATCCAGTGACAGACCTCACTCTACACAAGACCCAGTCAGAAGAACACAGAATCATAGATTGTTGGATCATGGAGCCCTATTCTCCTCTCCCCTATTCCCCTTTTACAGACAAAGAAACTAAGGCTCAGGGCAGGAGAATGCGCTGCCAGTAAGTAGCAGGGCTGGAATTTTGCTCCAAATTGTACAGTCTTACTGTACCACACTGACTCTCAGTCATTTCTCTAAATTCATACTTCTAACCTCATGGGGAATGGAAAATTCACTCTCCCTGCTTCCAACACCATAGACCCCAGGATTCCATAATACTCCCAGGAGAGGACCAGGCCTGTGGGGTTTACACCCCTTTGAAGCTGTAATTGTAGGGGAAGGTGGGGAGTGGTGCAGACCCAATGGCAGCTCTGAGCTTTATAACAAATTTCCTCTAAATGAAAAACCTCGGAAATTCCCATTTTCCAATCTCAACCATAAATCCGGCCTGGAAACTTGGCTGTGGGTTCCTTCAGGAGCTTCTCAGATCTCAGAGCTTCATTTAGCAAAACCAGGTGGAGTTTTAGCTTTTCAACCTGGTGCCAAGTCTTCCAGACTGATGTAATGGAAAGAGAATTAGATTTAGTGAGAGGACAAGCTTGACCAACCCACCTCCTTCTATTTGTTTGCTTTTTAGCAGCAGATTGAGAGACCAAAATAAAAAATCTCCAGCTACCAAAGAAAAATGTTACCAACAATGACTTACATACAAGAAATTGAATAAATAATGTCATCAAGAAAATAATTTGCAAATGTTAGCTATTATTATTACTTTTATGGGTCAGACACTTTGTTATATGCTTTACAAATATTATCTCATTTGATCCTTACAACAACTCTGGGAGGGAATTGGTATTATTATCTCCATTTTACAGACAAGTAAACTGAGGCAGAGGGAAAGTGACTTGCCCAGGGTCACACAGCTAGCAATTGTCCAAGTTGGATTTGAACTCAGATCTTTCTGACTCTAGGGTCTAGCATTCTATCCAGCTGTGTCATGTGATCAGAAATGAAAGTAGATTGGTCATATAACAAGAGTAAAGGATAACAGATGGTTGCCCCAAGGTTGCACTAGTACCCATGAAATGGCTTAAAATTTTTTTAATTCTAAATTTAAGCACCAAATATCATGAGCATTTCCATATACAAAGTAGAACAACAACAACAAAAGAGGATTACACATGAAACTGCAAATCAAAGCTTATTTTTCCTTTTAAGAATTAATACATTCAACTTTTAACTTTCAACACACTTCCTCTTATCTAAGTTTTTTTTTCCTGTCCTTCTGTTCTCTTCTGTAATTTGCTTTTTATTTTTATTCTGAACTTAACAAACACCAAATAAAATGGGTGTTTCCATATGAATAGATGAAAAAAAAGAGAAGGCTTTCCATGAAATTATAGGTCTCTTTTATGTACAATTAACTTTCTTTTCAAAAATATAACAAGTTTAACCTGTAGCTTTCAATGCTGTCCTACTTGTCTAGGACTCTTTCTGGCCTTCCTTCTGTTCTCTTCTATGCATTTTAAAAATAATTTTTCAGGGTCCCTTTTTTCTTCTTTCCTTTCTTCCCTTCCTTCTTCCCTTCCTTCCTTCTTTCCTTCTTTCCTTCCTTCTTCCCTTCCTTCCTTCCTCCTACCCTCTCTTCCTCCTTCCCTCTTTCTCTCCCTCCCTTCCTATTTCCCTCCTTCCCTCCTTCCCTCCCTCCTTCCCTCCTTTCTTTCTTTCTCTCTTTCTTGCTTGCTTGCTTTCTTGCTTCCTTTCCTTTCTTTTTTCCTTTCTTTTTTCTTTCTTGCTTCTTTCTTAGCAACTCTACCACATATACTTTTTCTTTGAAAAAGAAAAGAAAAAGGAAATTCTTTTAAAAATGCAATCAAACAAAATCAGTCCTACAATGACTGTGTCTGAAAATTATTGTCTCCTGTCCCTTGAGTCTATCATCTCTCTGCTAGGTGGTAGGCAACATGCTTCATGATCAGTCCTCTAGTTATCTCATTGTACAGAGTCTTTAAGCCTTTCAATGCTGTTTTTCTTTACAATGCTGTTGTTGTATAAATTGTTCCCATGGTTCTGCTTACTTCACTTTGAATCAACTCATATAAGTCTCCCTGTATCCCTGAAACCATCGTTTTTTGCAATTTTTTAATAACCCAGTTATATTCCATTACATTCATATACCATAATTGATTCAATCTTTCCCCAATCTATGGGTATCTCTTTAATTTCCAATTCATTTGTATGACAACCACAAAAACAAAGATACTACAAATGTTTTTTGGATATTTAGGTTCTTTCCTTCTTTCTTTGATCTCTTTGAGCTATGGGCCTAGTCAGTCAAATTATGTGGTGCAATTTGGAAATTAGGGGATACTCACATAATGTCAAAAGACCTAGAAGAAGGCTTCCAGTAATCTGGAAATAACCTGGAGGCAGTGGGGTCCAGTGTAAAGAACATAGAATTTGGCATCAGAGGTTCTGGTTTTGCCTTCAATTTTGTTGCTTACTATCAAATCACTTAATTTCTCTGGGATTTCATTTCCTCCGTATTAAAATGAGGGGACTGACCTGCCTGACCTGCAAGGTCCCTTCCAGCTCTATCGATGAACCTTCTCTAGAAGCCTTATGGGAGGACATTGATAAGAGTTGCATGGGAGAACATGACCTTCTTGAGGGCAGGGGCCATTGTCATTTTTATCTCTGTATCCCCATATAGTAAACTCTTATATATTCATTGAATTGAATTATTTGAACAGGATGAGAAAGTGTAGATAGTTTGGTTGTCACTTAAACCACTAGAGATTCTACAATTATCAATGAGACACAGATCCCTCAAGCAGCAAATTTGCCTTCCTGATATCATTTAGCTCAGATGGTTAAAATGAATCTGCATTCCCTAAGACAGGCTAAGGAGAAGGCCAGAAAATCCCACAGAAACGCAGATAGTCCCTCACTGTCTGTTGTTTAAAAGGTAGCATCTTTCCACCACCAATGTCTCCAGCATTTTGTCCAATTTGCTGGAGAGCCACGGAGCCAAAGTGTTTCTGACATTTCTCCGTGTGCATTTTTCTGGACTGATCCCTGACATGGCCAGCCAACAGCCTCCCAGTAGGGGGGTCCCTGCTGCCAAAGTCACTGCTCGGCCTCTGCCCTTCCCACTCTCCAGCGCCTTCGCACACCTGTCCCTAACAGGAGGTGCTCCTGATGCAGGCCCCGGTCCCCACCTTGCCCATCACCCAGACCCAGCAGATACTCTCTACCTGCCTGGTCTCGAAACAGGGAAGCATAAAGGATAGAGGAAGTGGAGAATAACAGAGAACAAATTTGACATCCAGTGGTATAAGAGAGTTGAGCTTTAAATCTTGGCATTGGATGGGGAGCTGCCTAATTAGGGTGGCGCCATGTGTAACGCTATAATTAACTGTGTGTCTGCGTTTCCATTATAAACTCCCATTTTCAGAGCTTTATGATCCAGCCTTTTAAGAGTTGCTCTGGCCAGAAAATTGGAGGCCTTGGCGTGGAAGAAACGCTGATTAGCCCTGCTTTTTCCCTTACCCTTTCTCCCGGGCCCACAAGGACTACTGGGGGCTGTGGAGGCTTGCGCTTTGTTAAAGCGTTCCTTTCAAGGTGAACACTCAGGAGGACCATCCTAGTGTGACCCCTCGTATGGTGCGGCCATTGGCCACAGGCCATGAGATCCAGAGGGCGGAGAAGAATGGGTCCCCACTGCCCATCACAACCAGCTACCAGGAACTTTAAGGACCATGATTCCAAGAGTGTCCGTTCCAATCATTAGAGATGTTTCCAATATCTCCTGTGTTTCTAACACTGTAGCAGGCTTCTGCCCTCAGGGAAGTGAGGCTCGGGTTGGGGAGATGAGATGGACAGACAGGAAAACCTAAGTAATAAAAATACATTCCTAAAAACAGTTCCAAGACAATTGTTAACACTCAGAGACAACATGCCATGATGAATGGTGAGCCAGTTTGGGGAGCAGGAAGACCTAGGGTCTGACACACACAGTCTGAGTGACCTTCATCAAATAATTTAACCTTTCAGGACCCCCAGATAACTGTAATCGCATAGCAGAAGCTGATTTGCAATGGTAGAGGGAGTTTGCTCAACAGGAGTTACCTACAGCAAAAAAATTACAGGTCTGGGGCAAAAGGTAAGGAGGTTGGTGTTTTATCTGAAATCCAGTGGAGATATGGGCTCTCTCCTAAAGCAGGCCTGAGATAAGGACTAAGAACTGAAGGCTGAGTGTCACCAACCTGGATGCCCGCACACCTTCTTCCTACATGTGGCCAGTTATAAGAATGGAGAGAAATAACAAAGTGCTAAGGAAGCAGAAAATTCAGTTCCATTGAACCCATTTATGAGATTCCTACTCTCTCTGAGGCTCTCCTCTGAGAACAAAGACAAAAATGGAGTTGCTTAAATTCTATGATCCTTTAAAGGGATAACTGCTTAAAGAGGTCCAGCATACTCCCAGAGGATGTTGGAAAAAGGGAGGGAAGGCAAGATGCCGACAGTCATTTTTGGCTAATTGGTATCTGAAATCTGAAGGGGAAATAACCTTTCTTCTTGAAGAAAAACTGTGTCTTTACATGTAATTAGGAAAAAATACTAGACAGAGACAGAGATAGAGACAGAGATAAAGACAGAGAGAGAAGAGAAGAGAAGAGAAGAGAAGAGAAGAGAAGAGAAGAGAAGAGAAGAGAAGAAGAGAAGAGAAGAGAAGAGAAGAGAAGAGAAGAGAAGAGAAGAGAAGAGAAGAGAAGAGAAGAAATGGGATGGGGGAAAGAGAAAGAGAGAGAGAAAAAAAAAAGAAATGGAGAGAGAGAGAGATTTTAGAGAGAGAGAGAGAGACAGACTGACTAGTTGGTAAGGGAGTTATTCCTCCCTTCTCCATTACCAAGACATGGAAGAAATTTTTTGGCCCAAGAATTTAAACCAGAAAGGGACAAACCCCTCATAAACTTTCTTAAATGAGAGGGTTGGATCTGGTGATTTCTAAGAAGTCTATGATTCTTTGATTTGCTTGGGATTTGACCTAGCTATAGGTCTGGAGATGGTACTTACTGGGGAGGTGGCTGGGTAGGAAGAGGGAGGTTCACTTTTTGAGAACAAATTTCCAGAATTCTAAGAAATTGGAGATGGGGGATGGAAGAAGAGAAATGGACTTTTCAGAAGTAACATGTCACTTCTCCATAACCAATTCAAGGGAATTTTTTGAAAGAATAAGTAGGCCTTTAGAAATAAGAATAATGTGAGGAATTTCACTAAAGTAATAAGAATGATTTTGCAGAATCATAAAGCAATCATAAAACATTAGATCTGAAAGGAGTCATAAAGATCTTCTCTAGTCTATCCCTTGTGTACAGAAAAGAAAAGTAAATCCCAGAGAGAATAAATAACTTGCTGCAGGTCATACAATGCAATGGAGTCAAATATTAGTTTAGAATTCAGATCTCTTGATTCTTCGGCTATTTATGTCATGTTTGATTGGATAGTTGATAAATAGAAGAGATAATAGATTAGATGGACAAACATAGATAGATGATAAACAGACAGACAGGTAGATAGATAGGTAAACAGATATATAGATAAATAAATTAGATAGATGGATAGGTAAGTAGGTAGACAGATAGATAGATATAGAAAGAGTAGATAGAGGAAATAAAGACAGAGATATAGCTATAATTTCTTACTACCACTGCCCTTACTTTTAACTGCCTATCCCTGAAGTGTATTTAAGAACTCAAATCTCCCACAACACAAACCACTACAAGACATTTCCTAAGAATATGCACACCAGACATTGGAGAATAGACATTCAGGGAAAGTTAATGAAATAACCAGATCCCTTCCCCACTCCAGAAGCCAGAAGAAGGTTTCATTCAAATCTCTTGTTTTGCCTCTTTCCTACATAACTAGCTTTACGTTCACAATATAATGAGCAGTTTAGGGAACACCTGTCCAAAGACCAAGGTTTTGCATCATCCATATCATGCCCCTATTCTCTGGATATTCCCCAAGGTTATATTCAAAGACCTCTTCTTTTTTCTGTACTCTCATGGTAACCTCATCAGTTCCCATGGATTTGCTCTCTGTGCATATAATGTGTGTGTGAGAGAGAAAGAGAGACAGAGACAGAGAGAGACAGAGACAGATTCAGTTCCATATCACCAGTTGCCTATTGAGATTTCAGCTTGCGTGTACTAGAGACACTTTAAAGATTGCATGTCCAAAACTGAACTCAACGTCTTTTCCTTCAAACCCTCTTCCTTCCAAATTTCCTTATTTGTGTTGAAGGCACTACCATTCTTCCAGTCCCCCAGGTTAATAACTTTAGCATTACCTCAATTTCTCATTATCCCTTACCCCAAATAGACTATCTGTTGCCATATTGTGCCATTTTACAACATTTCTCACACCTGATCCATTCACATCTCACATCTCTCCATTCCCACAGTTACCACCTTAACTCTGGTCTTTATCATCTCTTGCTTAGATTACTGCCTAAGTAAGGGTCTCATCATACTCACCCACCCTAAATATTGCTGCCAAAGTAATTTTTTAAAAGTATATATCTGACCATGTGACTTTTCTACTCAATCAAAAATAAAGGCTTCCCTACGTGTAGCTGTTAAAGCCTTACTCCAACTGGCTCCAATCTCTTTCCAGTTTCATTGCATTCCATCTCCACACACTTTGGTCCAAACTATCCTTCTCTCTGCTCTTTACACACAACTCTCCTATCTTCCATTCCTGTGCCGTTACCCCCATCCCACATGCCTGGGGTCCCTCCCTCCATGCCCCCCCTTCTTAGAATTTCTCACATCTTTATGATACAATTCAGGTACCTTCTTCCACATTAAGTCTTTCCTGATCTCTTAAATACTAGTGCTCCCCCTCCCAACCTACCTTATATATGTTTGTAATTATTTACCTTATATCTGTGCCATATTACATATTCACTTGCATCCTAAAAAAAGAATGAACTCCTATTTATTAGTGAGTTTTTAAGACTTTGTGCTTATATCCCCAAAACATAGCACAATGTCTGATACTTAATAAGCATATAATAAATAGGGGAGGGAAGAGTTTCCTCCCTACCAAACACTGACTTTAAAAGGGAGAATAAAGTAAGGCTGGATGAGAGGAACAAGGTGACCAGTTATGGCACAGATTTAGACAAAAGCCTAAAGACTGAAGTGCTGATATCTGTGGAGACAATGAGGAGACTGGTGAGCATGAGGGAAGTCTGTCTTTAGGGAGCAATGGGAGGTAAGGTTTGAAAGAGGCAAGATGGAGTTGGGGAGGATGGTTCAGATGAGGGAGACCTTGAAAGTTGGACAAGGAGCTTAGGGGGCCTAAGAGTAAGGTTGCATTTTTGGAATCCCCAGGTCCTACCACCCCATCAGCTGCCCCCCCCACCTTCCTAATCTACAGCTTGCCTTGAAGAGCTGTGGCAGCGTAGAAAGAGCACTGGCCTTGGAATCTGGGACCTGAGTCCAAGTTCTGGCTCTGGCACAAACTAGAGGGGGGCCTTGGGCATAGCATTTCCCTCTCTGCCTCCGTTTCCCCACACCTCCAAAGAAGGGCAGTCGTACTAAATTATTCTGACTCTGGATTCAGCCCTTGGCTTTGTCTATTCAGGCGGCTTCAGTTCCAGTCCTGGCTGTAGTTGCCGACCCCAAGCACGGTCCAAGGTCAAGGCTACCCGTGCCATTCTACGCAGGGGGCTTCTCCACACACCCACGGGCACCAGACCACTGCCACTGGTGAGCAGTGAATCTCAGACCAGATTCCCAGGCCCAGGCAACTGCGCGCCGAGATCACTTTCAAGCGGTATCAGAGTGCAGGTCCACAAGTATCTAGGAGACAGGGGCCCCAGTTTGAAAGGGGGGAGAAGGAAAAAGGGTCCCCCCTCAAACACTGGCTTTATAGAGAAGAACAAAGTGAGCCCGGGATCAGAGGAAACAAGGTGATCGGTTATGACACAGAGACAATTAATCACTGCCAGATGTGAAGGGGCAGGCAGTGGTGCATGCTGGGAAGAGCAGCAGGGGGTCCTTGGATGAGGAATAGAGGGGAAAAAATAACCTGTCATGTCAGTGAGTGAGGAGGGGGCTCAGGGGCTCCTACCACTTAGCTGCCAGGACCTTCTTAATAATAAAATGACAATGCACTTTTTTTTTTCTGGGGCAGAAGGTGCGGCAGGGTTGGGGGGATAGAGGGAATGACAGCTTAATAATCGCCGTCAGTCAAATGTACTAAAAATAACATCCCCATTCGCCATCCTCACTTTTGTGATGAGCACACCAGGGTTTCTGCAGCCTGAATAGCTGGCTTGTTGACTGACAAGGACAAATGTTTGCCTGGTGTTGGACAGACATACATAATTCAGATGAGAGCATGTGGGGGACGGCCTTCTTGCAAAGCCCACCCCGCCCCTTTCTGCCCTAGCCACCCAAGGCCTTCCCTGAACCTTCCCCTCCCTCCAGCCAGGGCAGGCGGGGTCCTTGCAGGCCATGTCTCAGCTGGGCCAGGTGCAGTCTGGAAGAGCCATCTCAGGTGTGGCTCCAGGACCCCTCCCTGCTGTACTACCCCACGAACCGTCAGAAAGCAGGGCTTTCTATGGCCCAGAGCGTTCTGTCTTGATGGATGGCAGTCCTGGGGATCCACTTCTCCCCACTTTGCCTCCTTAGCTGTCCCTAATGCCAGGAATGTTCTGCCTGCTCAACACTATAAGTCACAATCTGCCAATCCGTTGTAAATCTGATGGACAGAGGGAATTTTTTCCACTAAGATTTCCCTAGAATCAATGAAATCAGAGATTTTACCAGTCTGGCACCTTCACACCAACTTGTAGTCTGGATGACTCTGTGTGTGTGTGTGTGTGTGTGTGTGTATGTGTGTGTATGTGTGTGTGTATGAGACACACACACATATATTTATATTTACATATATATTAGGTATATGTGTATATATATATATATATATGTATACACACACACTGGTACATACATACACACACAAACATACAAACACACACATATGTACTGCGAATATATGTGTTGGTATATACACATAGATACAGACATTCACACATATGTATATGTAGACACACATTCATTGCACGACTCTGCCTTCTAGGTTTGGGCCCCAGAGCCTACATGTAACAGCAATGTAGTTGTGGATGGCGGCTGGGCCCACCTGGGAGGTCAGCATCACTGACTGGTCCTCGCTTGTAGGAAAATTCCTGTGAGAGGGACAATAGGAAGAGAAAGCAACAAACAGCTCCTATCCTCAGGGAACATTCTGTCGTGAAATGAGCTGGTTAAACCAGCTGATCTCAAAGATTCCTGCCCAATTTTAACAATCCAGAATTCCACAAATGAAGAGCTACCCTGGAGGCGTCCCCAGTGTGAAGGAGGGAAGATGCAGTCTCTCCCTTCAGGAAGTCACTTGGGCATAGCATTTCCCTCTCTGCCTCAGTTTCCCCACATCTCAAAAGAAGGGCAGTCGTACTAAGTTATTCTGACTCTGGATTCAGGCTTCTGAAAAATTTACTCTGAAAGGTAAATGCAGGTCCTGCCTGGAGATGAGACATGGTCCTTGAGATAAAGCAGAGGAGAGGAATGGAACCAGGAGGCAGATGATTCAAAAGCTGGGCCCTCCAATTAACCTGGGACAAAACCATAATTACGGTAGGATATACCTTGCATCTGGCTTCTGACACCACTGCTGGACAGCAGCCACACCTTATAACCTTTTTCAGTTTGGGGCTTCTATTCCAAGGAGATCTTAAAGGAGGGAAAAGGACCCACATGTGCAAAAGTGTTTGTGGCAGCTCTTTTTGTAGTGGCCAGAAACTGTAAACTGAGTGGGTGCCCATCAGTTGGAGAATGGCTGAATAAATTGTGGTATATGAATATTATGGAATATTATTGTTCTGTAAGAAATGACCAGCAGGATGAATACAGAGAGGCTTGGAGAGATTTACATGAACTTATGCTGAGTGAAATGAGCAGAACCAGGAGATCATTATACACGGCAACAACAATACTATATGACGATCAATTCTGATGGTGGCTCTCTTCAATAATGAGATGATTCAAACCAGTTCCATTTGTTCAATAATGAATAGAACAGCTACACCCAGCAAAAGAACTCTGAGAAATGAGTGTGGACTACAACATAGCATTTCCACTCTTTCTGTTGTTGTTTGCTTGCATTTTTGTTTTCCTTCTCAGGTTTTTTTTCTTTCTAGATCTTGCGCAGCAAGATAACTATATAGCTATATAGCTACATATATTGGATTTAACATATATTTTAACATTTTTAACATGTATTGGACTACCTGCTATCTAGGGGAGAGAAAAATTTGGAACAGAAGATTTTGCAAGAGTCAATGTTGAAAAAAATTACCCATGCATATATTTTGTAAATAAAAAGATATCTAAAAAAAAAAAAAAACTTTTTCCGTCTTCTTCCTTCTTGATCCTTGTCTCAGTTTTTGATACTAGCCTCTTGAACAGTCTGGGATCCATTGCCTTTCCTGTCATCCCTCCCTCCTGGCTCTCCTACTTGTTAGTTTCTCTTAGCTCCTCATCCATTTTCCACTCTCTTAGAGTCTACACCTTTTCTCTGTCTCTATCTCTGTCCCGCTTTCTCTTTGTATCTCTCTGTCACTATGTCTCTCTATCAGTCTCTCTGTCTATGAGTGTGTTTGTGTATGACTCTGTATCTCTGTCATTGTCTATGTCTCTCTGTCTCTCTCTCTTTGTCTCCTTTGCGCTCTCTCTCTCCTCTCTCTGTCTCTCTGTCTCTGTCTCTCTCTCTCTGTCTCTCTCTCTCTGTCTCTGTCTCTCTCTCTGTCTCTTTGTCTCTCTCTGTGTCTCTGTTTCTCTGTCTCTGTCTCTCTGTCTCTCTGTCTCTGTCTCTGTGTCTCTGTCTCTGTCTCTCTCTGTGTCTCTTTGTCTTTCTCTCTGTCTCTCTGTCTCTCTGTCTCTGTCTCTGTCTCTCTATCTCTGTTCCTCTCTCTCTCTGTCTCTGTCTCTGTCTCTGTCTCTCTCTCTCTCTTCTCTCTCTCTCTTCTTTCTCTCTCTCTCTGTCTCTCTCTGTCTCTCTCTCTGTCTCTCTGTCTCTGTCTCTGTCTCTCTCTGTGTCTCTTTGTCTTTCTCTCTGTCTCTCTGTCTCTCTGTCTCTGTCTCTGTCTCTCTGTCTCTGTTCCTCTCTCTCTCTCTCTCTGTCTCTGTCTCTCTCTGTCTCTCTCTGTCTCTCTCTCTTCTCTCTCTCTCTTCTTTCTCTCTCTCTCTCTGTCTCTCTCTGTCTCTGTCTCTGTCTCTGTCTCTCTGTCTCTGTCCCTCTCTCTCTCTGTTTCTGTCTCTCTCTCTCTCTGTTTCTGTCTCTCTCTCTCTCTCTCTCTTCTCTCTCTGTCACTATGTCTGTCTGTGTCTGTCTCTTCCTCTTCCTCTTCCTCTCTTTCTCTCTTTTGCCCTTCCTTGAAAATCTATAAATTCAGCCCTAATCTCTCTCCTGGACCCCAGTACGACATGTCCAGCTGCCTGTTGGAAATAGATATCTCATCATTGTCTCAAACTCAAAATATACAAAAGAGAACTGATTATTTCTGTTCTCCACTCTAGTTCTGGCCCAATTCCAAACTTCCCTATTTCTGTTCCCACCATCCTTTCAGTTACTCAGTTTTCAACTTCAATATCATTTTTTTTAATTTTTACTTTTCCCTTACCCCTTAGATTGAATCAAATGTAAAGCTTATCTCCCCTAATCTTTCTCTCTACTCACACTGCCACTTAAGTATCATCTCTCACCAAATTATTCTGATAGCCCGGACAATCTTGCTCCAACTTGCCTTCCCTGCCATATTTCAGGTTACTCTCTTTAACACAGCCCACATTCATATTGAACTAGCCTACTAGTCTACTCCACACCTTCCCACCAGCTGACCCGTGTCTGGGATGCCCTCTATCCTCACCTCTGCAGCCTACAATCCTCAGCTTCCTTCAAGGATGTTCCCTTCTGTGTAACACCTTCCTCACTTCCCCAGTCAACTCTGTTTTCTGCTCCTCAAATTACCTTATAGTTGCCTACTTGTTCACAAGGAGATTATAGAAGCAAAGAACTTACAGGTTATTTACTCTAACCTTCTCGTGTCATTAATAAGAAAATTTAAACCCACAGTGGTGAAAGGTCTTGCCCGGGTCATAGGGATGGTGACTGGCAGAGCTTCTAACCAAGGTCTTCTGACTACAATCCCATCTCTCTTCTTCCTGAGCCAGATGCTGCTCCATACAGCAGAATGTAAGCTGCCTGAGGACAGGGACTCTTTTTGTTTAGTCTTTATATAATATCTAACACAGTTCAGAGGTGATAGTAATCCCTTAAATGTTTGTTGAATAGAATTAAATTTTTAAAAAGTGGATTCTGAAAATGTTTAATTTGTATGTTTTTGAATGAAGGAGATGACAAGTTTCATCCCTAGAAGAGAATGATGATTTAGAGAAGCAATGGACAGTTAGAAATCCCTTAATCCCATCCAATAAACAGCTAAGTAGCAGAGTGTCCTAGAGTCAGGAAGAACTGACTTCCAAGTCTTGCCCCAGATGCTTGCTGGCTGTGTGACTCTGGTCACTTAATCCTGTTTGCCTCAGTTTCCTCCTCTGTAAAATGACCTGGAAAAGGAAATGGCAAACCCCGCCAAGATCTCTGCCATGAAAACCTGAAATGGGGTCATGAAGAGTCTGAAGTGACTGAAAAACAAATGAACAACAGTCCAGTTCAATTCTTTTAGCAAGCAGAAACTGAGGCCCAGAGAGAAAATCACTTTTCTAATCTGATCATCACACATATAATAAATGTCTGGGCCAGAAATCAAGCAACGATAGAGCCTTTTTTATGTCCCTCCTACTCTTAAACCCTATGATCTTATAGAATGGTGTTTTCTTCCCTTTCTATATTTCTTCTTCCTTCCTTCCTTCCTTCCTTCCTTCCTTTCTTTCTTTCTCTTTCTTTCTTTCTTTTTTTTGGCTAGGTATTTGGGGTTAAATGATTTGCCCAGGGTCACACAGCTAGGAAATATTAAATGTCAGAGGCCATATTTGAACTCAGATCCTCCTGTTTCCAAGGCCAGTGCTCTGTCTATTTGCACCAGCTAGCTGCCCTGTTATCTATATTTTCTGGTAGATGTGCTAAGGCTGAGGAAGAAGTAAAAAATCCAGGACCTATTTTCAAGGATCTTACAATCTGATTCAACAGAATCAACAAGGAAAGACCATAAACTCCAGAAAGCCTCAATTAAAACAGATACTGATTATTTGTCACCCTCCCTCATTATCATAGTGGCATGAAACACACACTATATAATTCACATTTAGGGCAAAGAGGAAATGAAATAGAGAATGAGTTTATATATATAAAACAGGACTGTGTGATCTTGATCAAGTCATCTATCCTTATCCACAAAGTGGATTGTTTGTCTAAACAGGTCTAAGTGGCCTTAATGGTAATTTTCAGCTCTAAATCTATAACACCTGTTTTGTAGTTTGGGTTTTTTTTCCTTTTATAGATTTTACAGTGACCTTATTAAAGCTCTGAAGTGTTATCTATAGAAAAAACAAAAATTTTAGCATTGTATTGTTCAGAAGGGCCCTTCAATTAAAAAAAATGAAAAAAATTTAAAATAAATCTATAGCATCTTTTCCCCAGGGTTGTTGAAGAATCAATGGAGATAAAACCTGTAAAGTGCTTAGCACAGTGCCTGGCATATAGGAAAAGGCTATATGAATGTTAGTTGTTAGTGTTATTATTTATTGAATCCTGTGATCCACATCTCCCTCATCAGAATGACAGCAAGCAAAGAGGAGAGGCTTTGAAATGTGTTTCATTAACAGATGAGACCCTCGGGGCAGATAGTCTGTCTCCTACAACAGACCAAAGGACAAGGAATGGGCTGCCCCCAACAGACCAGGGCCTGCTCCAGGGTAAATGTGAGGTAATCACCTTCTAACTGGTTCTTCTGCCTGTGTTCTCTCCACATCTGGAACTCAGTTTCCACATCCATCTAATGAAAACAGGACTCATCCTACTTCCTCTTCAA
Organism: Antechinus flavipes; assembly: GCF_016432865.1. Taxonomy (NCBI): domain Eukaryota; kingdom Metazoa; phylum Chordata; class Mammalia; order Dasyuromorphia; family Dasyuridae; genus Antechinus; species Antechinus flavipes. Next base: position 486,068,729 of record NC_067399.1, on the reverse strand, counting down.
TATTCTAGGGCTTTCTCATGAGGGAGACATCCAACTTGAACCCATAATATTAATGTGATTCCTTCATTCTATCCATATCGAGCGCTGGACTATAAGCAGAGTACTCATCATATGTAAGGGGTAATGACACTAGTTCACACTGACACAGAATCCTTGACATAAGAAATTAGAGAACCAGAGCTGGAAGGGACCTGAGAAACCATTTAGTCCAACTCATACACAAATAAAAATACCCTCCATAAACATACCTGGCAAGTGGCCATCTGGACTTTGAAGACTTCTAGGGAGGGGGAACTCACTACCTCCCAAAGTGTACCATTCCATCTCTGAACATTCTAATTGTTAGGAAACTTTTCCTTTCACAAATCCATAATCTGCCTATTTGCAAATAATCCCCACTTATTGCTTCTAGTGCTGCCCTCCAAGATCAAAAAGAAAAAGTCAAATTCCTCTTCCATAGAACAGCCTCTCCAGTAACTGACAAAGCTCTATTGGTACATTTTATTTTTATTTATTTACATAGTTATTAAATATATGAAACATTTATTTTATTTTATACATAATTATTTCCTGATAAGTCCTTCAACATACACAAAGAACTCCGCCTTGTAACAAAGGAAAAAAAATTAGCAAAAACAAACAATATAGTCACAGTACCTCAAAGGATATGCAACTTTCTATTCTTGTAGTTCCCCACCTCTCTACCAAGTTATGTTTCATCACCAAGGTTGGCCATTGCATTTAATCTGTCTCATAATAATGATCATCTGCCTTTTAGTGTTCTTAAGTTACATGAATGCAGTTATTAGGAATAATGTCCTCCTGGTTCTGGATCAGTTTATATCAAAATGTATATATTTCTCTGAATCCTCCACTTTCATGATTTCTTAGCACACAATAGCATTCCATTCCATTCATATACACAGTTTGCCCAGCCAATCCCCTATCAATGGATACCTATTTTGTTTCCAAGGGTTTTTTTTTTTTTTTTGGCTATCAAAGAAACTGCTACTATGACTATTGGGGCACAAATGGGACATTTCTTTCTGTCATTGACCTCTCAGTGGCACATGACCAGGGATGGGATCACTGGGTCAGAGGTTAGGAACAGTTTCATTGCTTTACAATGTGGAAAGCCCTTTGATTTAAGGCCTATTAGGATTTAGGTTGCAAGTGCCACAAGGCAGAGACCTGTAGTCACACTTACCCTGTTCCTCAGCTTATACATAGTAAGTGCTCAGCAAATGTCTGTAGAATTGAGCTAAATTAGATGCTTGACCTGTGCTGTGTTTCCAGAGAGTATCAGTAAGAGCTTATAACTTAATTGAGGAGATAAAACCTACATATAGCAATACTAGTCCAAGTTCTATAGGAATTCAGAGGGTGAATGGCTTCTAGCTGAACAGATCAAGTTTTCATGGAATAAAAATGTTATCTAGCATTTATGTAGACCTTTAAAGTTTGTAAATGTGCATATCATAAATATACATGTATGTGTGTATATACATAGATAACACAAAGATATACATGTGTGTTTATACACATATAATCTCATTCAAACTCACAAAAACCTCTGTAAAATAGGTGCTATTATTATCCCCATTTTACAGGTGGGGAAGCCGAGACCAGTTAACAGACTTGCCAAAGATCACAAAACTATTAAGTGATTTGAGATAGAATTCTAACTCATCCTCTTAACTCCAAGCCATTTGCTCTCTGGACAATACCAAGTAGCTTCTGGAAGAAGTATTTGAAGAGAGCCTTGAAAACTGGGTAGGATTTTGTTGGCAAAATAGGGACATAGAAATAAAAGGGAAATTAGAAATAAGGAACCATATTTCAGGCTGAACAAAGGCTCTGAAGCAGGAATGAGGATATGGAATTTGGAGAGACAATAAAGAGACCAGTCTGACTAGGGCAGAGGGAGAGAGGTTTAGAAAGGGAAGTTGAGACCCCTGCTTAAAGAACTCTGGATGTCAGCAGAGCAAGTTAGTCTTTATTCCACGGGTGACAGGGAGGCTTTAGCCTGGCACTTTAATACTTTAAAACTGGCCCAGTCTCACCACCAGACCCACTGGAATAGGCTCATGGACATGGCAACACCAGCTTAAGCATGAGTTCATCTCCCTCCTCCCTCCTCCCCTCTCCAAACGTTGACCCTTTAGTGTCAGCTTTAAGTCTCAAATCCTCTTTGAAGTCCCAGATGGGACATAATGGAAACAGGATCTGCCTCCCTTCCCTTCCCCCTCCCCCACCTGGATAAACAGGATTCCCTCCCCGGATGGACTCACCCTCCGGAGGACACAGATAACTGAATTACCTTCATCGGACTCACTTCAAAGCTTCCTTTCAGAGAAGACCTGCAGACCTTAATCAGACTGGGATGCTTTATCCGGGGAGTCTCTCCCCCTCACCCACCCCAACCCCTGTTGGCCACAGCTTCCCCAGGCCCTCTTCCCAGAGCTGTAATCAGGGGCAGAGCTGCCATCTGCTCCCTGTTAAGGGTATTGATAACTTTCTAGAGGGAACAGGAACGGGCACACAAAAGGAGCCCACAGGGAAGACCAGGGTGTCAGGGGAAGGGCCAGACTAGGACTGGGGATGGGGGTGGGGGGCACAAAGCAGCATCTGGACAGGGACTGGGACTGAGAAACCAGACGGTTCCCATCCTTGGACTGTTGGGCAGCAGCTGGCCCAGCAGGGAAGATGAAGCAGTCCTTGGGATATTGAAGAGGCTGTTTCTTAAAGTTTGAAATTTGAGGGGTAAGTTGGATGCTCCCACACCTCAGCCCAGAAACTGGCTAGGAGGAGGTCACAGGCCCAAACCCCATTGTCTTAATCATTTTTTATAAATATACAGGATCCTAAAGGAAAACATTGAAATATTGCTATCTCATTGATATTAAAATAAAGATTTTTCCCCAAGTGCATGGACCCCTGAAATCTATTTATAGATCTCCTGGGGTTAAGAATCCCAGTGACCTAAAGTAGAGCTTCTTAAACTTTTTCCATTCGCAAGAAATTTTTTTGCAATTTTTTTTTCCTTTTTGTCCAAGAAATTTTCATGCAAATTTTGACCAAGAAATTTTATAGTTATCTATAAACTAGATAAATCAAACATTTACTGATAATAAATCATAATTTCACTACCCCTGCATTAGTTAGGAGACCCCATATGGGGTCATGACTCACATTTTAAGAAGGTTTGACCTAAAGCAACCCCTCATTTTACAAGTTAGGAAAACAAATACAAGAACAGCAAAAGGTTGGATTCCCATGGAACTCTAGGATGTTAGAACTGGAAAAAGACTTAACCTGATCAATTCATCCTCTTTTCTCCTCCAAACCCCCTTATTTCTGTTCTTATTTCTGGCAAGTGGCCATCTAGACTTTGTTTGAAGACTTCTAGGGAGGGGGAACTCACAGCCTCCCAAAGTGTACCATTCCATCTCTAAATGGGAGACAGGTATTATTATTAGCCCCATTTGACAGATGAGAAAACTGAGGCAGACAGAAGGTAAGTGATTTGTCGAGGACTAAGGCTAGATTTGAACTGAAGTATGCCTTACTCAAAGTCTAGTATCCCATCTAGTCTGCTTCCTCACACACACACCATGTAGTCACAATCCTCTTAGTCACTCAGATTTGTCAATTTCCCAGTTATCTGATGTTTTCCTCTCTCATTTCTGGTACCCAATCAGTTGATGCATCCTATAGATTCTGCCTTCAGAGTTCTAGAATCCACTCTTTTTCTCTCCACCCCACAGGCCTTCACCCCGGTTTAAGTTCTCTCCTGTAGTAACTGGAATAGCCTCATCTTTGGTACTTTTATCTCCAGCCTCTTTCCTCTCCAGGCTTTACTGAACTATCAAGATAATATTCCTGAGGCATGTGTCATTCCTTTACCATAGCAAAACCAAAAGCCCTTAGTGGCTCCCTATTGTCTCTAGAGTAAAATTCAAACAGCCTGGGATTAAAGAGCTCCTCCAGGCGGCTCCAGTTTACCCTTTGAGTCTGATTTCACCCTACTCCTCATCCTTCACATCCCCTGTCCCGGCCCAGCTGGCCTGCCTCCTGTCATCCCTGTCCTGAAGCCTGTGGTGATTCTCCCCTTCCCTCAGCTCTGGCAGTGAAGCCAGAACCCCACCACCAGCTCTTGATCCTGTCTCCCCTATCTTGGATCCTTCCTGATAACTTTGTGTCTGTAAATTATTTTCTTCTGTGCTTTATCACTCCCAGCTCATGCTCGGTTGCTTTCATTCGCCCCACAAAAGGCTCAACATCACCTACTGCTCAGTAAACATTTGCTTATTGGTTCCTTCGGGTCCCCTTCCCTCTCCTGCCCCAACGTCCGTCTCAGAAGGAAGGAGGGTCCTGCACCCAACGGGAGGAGCAAGCAGAGCTCATATTGCAAAGAACAGAGCTTGGCCTATGGACGAAAAAGGCAGTTCAGGAAAACTAGTCCTCAGGAGGAAAGAGGAGTCTCAGTTGGTGGGAAGCTGGGTCTGCAGATTTTATGACAGGTTTTCAAAAGTGCCACTAGGCACTGCAGTGAAAAATAATTAAAAATTATTTTGCTTTGAGAAATTTTTGACACAATATGATGCAACAGACATTTATTAAGCACTAGAGTCAATACAGAGTTTAAATATGACATGATCTTGGATTTCATGGAACAACATAGCGGGTTATATACATATACATAGATAACCATATTACACAATATTACAAGATGAATGCATTGGAGAATTGCAATAATGAAAAATTACAGAGCACTTTCCTCACAAACCCTGGGAAATAGGTAGTATACATAACATTATACCTATTTTATAGATGATGAAACACTCAGAGAGGAAAATTGATTTGTTCTTCCATGGTCACACAAATATGAATTATCAGAACTGGAATTTGCATCCAAATTCTCCTACTTTGGGGCCAGAACCCCCTCTATCACAAAAATGAAATGCTTTGTAAACTCTGAGAGGGAAAGTTGCTACCAACTGGAGGGAACAAGGAAAGATTTCTGAAGGAAGGAGAATTGGATTTGCTATTTAGGGACTGGGTAGCAATTCGATGAACAAAGAGAGAAAGATAAACGTTTCTGGGCCTAATCTCATGAGGAAAAGCACAGGGATGGATTGAGGGCATATTCTCTGAAGACAGCTAGGTGGCACAGTAGCTAGAGCTTCGAACGTGGAAACCAGGATTTGTTGCTGTTTAATTGTTTTTCAGTCATGTCTGACTCTTTGTGACCCATTTGGGTTTTTCTTCACAACGACACTGGAACAGTTCTCCTCTCCAGCTCATTTTACAGATGAGGAACCTGAGGCAAACAGGGCTAAGTGACCTGCCCAGGGTCACATGGCTAGACAGTGTCTGCGGCCAGATTGCAGGAAGAGGGGTCCTTCTGACTCCAAGCCTGCCACCAAGGAGCCAGAAGCACTTAAGATCAAATCCAGTCTCATCTTTTTTAGCTGTGCGATCCTAAGCAAGCCGTTTAACTCTGTCTCCCTCAGCTGCGTGACCCATAAAATGGGGGTGATAAGTGCCCCTACTTCCCAGGGCTATTATGAGAATGAAATAAGATAATATTTGCAAAGTACTTTGCAAACCTTAAAGCATAAACATAAATGATATTTGTGTGGATATTTCATATATATATGTTCATTATTATTATTATTATTATTCTCATTCCCCAGGATAGAAAGTAGTTCCAATTTGGCTGAAGCTTGAGGGGAATTCATGTGAGATAAGATTATAGGGATTGTGAAGGGACCTGGATGATAGCCACAGACTGGGCCCTGTGTTCAATAGGCAGGAGAGAGCCACCATGATTTTTCAAGCAGAAGAGTGCCATGGCCATATCAGCATGTGAGAAAGATCCTTTTGACAGTCGTTTGAAGGACAGATAAGAAGAGGGAGGGACTGTGGGCAGAAAGCTGTAGGGAGGCTCTTACCTAAAGAGACAAGTAGAGGGTCATGAATCAGCAGGGTGGCAATGAGAAGAGAGAGGAAGTGACAGACTCCGGAAAGATTGTAGAGATAGAATCAGTAAGGCTGATTTGAGATGGGAGGTAAGAAAGAAGAAGCAGTCAAAAACAATACCAAATTACAAAGACTTTTTGGCAATGATGGGGACAGCTAGGTGGCTCAGTGGATAGAAAACAGGGCCCAAGCTCAGATCTAGTGGTGGGATCCTGAACAAGAGAGAAGTTAACTTCTATTTGACTCAGTTTCCTCAGCTGTAAAAAGGGGATAATAATAGAATTTACTTTGCAGAATTGTTGTAAGGATCAAATGAGATGATATTTGTAAAAAGTGCTTGGCACAAGCCCCTGACACACAGTAAGTGCTACGTGAATGTTAGGTAGCATGATTATTATTACGACAGACACCCCTCGATATTAGTCAAGATAATCCAAGGTATTGCATAATTATGACTGGGACTCTCTGTACCTAGAGGTTAGTGGGCATAACACTTTCACACAGTGAAAATGTGGATTTCTGTTCAGAGATCTTGGAAATGATGATATGTGATAATGAAAAATAATGACTCATGTGCTTTCTTCACAAGAACCCTGTGAGGTAAGGATTGCAGGTATCATTAACTATTTTGTGCAGAAAGAAACTGAGCATGAGAGAGATGAGCAGCTGCGAAGTAGCAGAATCAGAACTTAAGCCCAGGATCTCAGTCCCCTTGGGTCAGTGGAAAGGAGCCCAAGACTTTAATCTTAGTTCAACCAGCTACTAGTCACATGCTTTTTAACAGATCACCTAAGGATGATCTGAGAGTCTTTTCTCATCTGTATAATGGGGATAATAATCCCTATCCTGCTCCCTTCTTAAGGAGTTTGTAGGAAATGAGAAAGACAGTGCACAAGGATTTTGTTAAACTGGAGAACCCCATGGAGCTCCGAAGCCTGGAGCTTTTCTTTTGGAGTCGGGGTCTCTCTTCAGGATGAGGTGTCTGCCTCACTTCCCTCCCGGTGCTCTGAGGACTTAGAGCCTCTCCAGATCCCGGGACCCTTCTCTAGGCGGCCTGGGTGTGGTGACCCTCAGCCTCCCTGCTGTGCTCCATCTGGACCTTCCCTCTCTCTTTCAGTCCCCTTGAGAGCCAACTACCACCCAAGGGAAAAATCTTCATGGTTTATGTCCCATTTCCTCTCCAGTGCCAATATAGGCCGGAGTTCAAAGTAATTGCCGCTCATTGAATGGATGGTGTGATTTGTTTTTTTATCTGTTTAATTTTTTTTTAACAGATAGATCCCTGCAGTTTACTTTTTAGCAGCCTCTTATGGCATCTTTGGATCGGGCAACAAAGACAGCCTTTTTTGCCCTGGCAGGGGGTCCAATGAAGAGCCTGTTCAAAGTGCCGCAGAATTGGAATCAGGACTATTGGCCACCTCACCGCCATTGTCTTTCTCTGTGTCTCTGTTCCCCATTGTCGGGAGTCGCCATAACTGAATAGCAGTGCTCACAAAGCAGACCGACATGTTCAAAGTAGGCAACAGATGCTTTATTAGAAGGCAAACCTTTCTTTCTGCTCTATTCATTTCATCCCTTCACACACAGGTTTCCAAGGGGAGGGGGAAATGGCCTTGAAGTGTTTTTTTTTTTTTTTCTGTTGTTTTTATAAAAAAAAAAAAAAATTAAGCCTATGACGGTATTTTTAAAACAGACCTTAATCTCCAACCTTTTCTAGCCTCACTTCAGTTTTGGAGTTGATAGGAGCCAAGGGGAATTCACATCCAGGCAGTTCTCATATGTCTCTCCTTGGGGGTGAGTTTTTTTTTTTTTTCTTTTTCTCCCTTTCTCTCCCATGGATATTTGGATCATTTTTACAGACTAGCATGATCAGAGAAATCATGCCCTAGAAAAATGCCATTCTTGATAGATCCCTACTTTCTAAAGAGATCTTTTCTAAGCTGGGGGGGAGGGAGCAGAGAAAGGAGTGGCAGGAGGCTGTTCTTTGAAGAAAGTGTCCATCAGTTTCTAAATGAGGTAGTCAAAAGAACATTGGACCAAGAGACAGAGGGTCTGCCACTGACTAGTTGAATGACCTTGGACAAGTCCTTCATCTTAGATTCAGGGTCCTCATCTATAAAATGGTAGGGTGGGAGCAAACAGTGGATGATCTCTAAAATCTCTTCAAGTCCTACCATTCTGTGATTTTAGCTTAACCCTAAACTTCAAGGAAAAAATAGTCCAATTTGATCAGGGAACAGCCTGATTTAGGATTTTGTCCATTTATCATCCTCAACAGAAAAATTTTAACAAGTTTTCCTTCATTAGTCCCTGAGACCACCTTATTCTGTAAGTAAAAAAAGCCACTTTCATTTCTCAAAGGAGAAAAACTGAGGACCAGAGAGAAGACCCAGGTTAAATAATGGAAAAGCAAGAACCAGATTCCAGATCTCTCATTTTCTCTGACTGGGGAGGGGATGCTGTATGTGGTGAAGAGAAAGAACTGAAGAGAGGAATGAGCTACAATTGTGGGAAATGAGTGAAGCCAATTGGAAGCAGTCACTGAAAGAAACAAGGGGTGTCTTGGTGGAACAATGGACAGAGGAGAAACCTGAGCTTGAATCTCCCTCAGAAACTTACTAGCTATGAGATCACAGTTAAGTCTCAGCCAAAGTTTTGTTTTGTGTTTTTTTTTTATTTTCCTTTTTATTTTTTACAGGTATGCATAGATAATTTTCAACATTCACCTTTGCAAAACCTTGCATTCCAAATTTTTCCTCTCCCTTTCCTCTACCGCCTCTCCTAGATGTCAAGTAATCCAATATGTGTTAAACATGTGCAATTCTTCTACACATATTTCTACAATTATCATATTGCACAAGAAAAATCAGATCAAAAAGGAAAAAAATGAGAAAGAAAACAAAAGTAAAAATACTATGTGATCCATGTTCAGTTCCTCACAATCCTCTTTCTGGGTACAGATGGATTTCTTCATCACAAAAATGGCCAGAATCACCTCATTGTTGAAAAGAGCTACGTCCATCACAGTTGATCATCACATAATTTTGTTGTTGCCATGTATAATATTCTCTTGGTTCTACTCACTTCAGTTAGCATCCATTCATGTAAGTCTCTCCAGGTATCTCTGAAATCATCCTGCTGGTCATTTCTTACAGAACAATAATATTAATAACATTCATATGCCATAACGTATTTAGCCATTCTCCAATTGATGAGCATCCATTCAGTTTCCAGTTTCTTGCCACTATAAAAAGGGCTGCTACAAACATTTTTGCATATATGAGCCCTTTTCCCTTTTTTATGATCTCTTTGGGATACAAGCCTAGTAGAGACACTTAAGCCACAGTTTTAATCCTCTAAAAAATGAGAGGGTTGGACACTATGATCCTTTCAATTCTAAATCTATGATTGAATGAGTGCATTAATCTCCTTAGGAAAAAAGTGAGGGTCACTCCAAAGGAAGGAAGTGACTCTCTCTTAAGGAAGTATTTACACAGAGAAGTAAATCTGGATGACGGTCCCCTCTCTGGATCTTAGTTTTTCTGCATGTAAAATCAAGGTGTTGGAATAGATGACCTCTAAGAACTCTTTCAGCTCTAATGCTTTATAATTCTGTGATTGACCATTCAATAGCCAGGGATAGGAAAGGGAAGGAAGAAAGGAGGATGGAGGGAGGAACTCATTTAATAGAAAATTAAATGACAGCTAAATCAAGATGGTGAGTGTTTCCTTCAACCTTCAACAATCTTGAAGGATCAAACCCAAGCTGCTACTTCGCAAAATTAATTCAAGCCAGCAAATCTTCATTAACTACCTATAGTGTGCTCAGCCCTTTGGTAGACCCTATGGTGGATGTAAGAGAGAGACACAGCCTCTGCTCTGTTGGAGCTAATTGTCTTATTGGACAGGAGGTACAAATGTAAAAAAAAATATCAGAAGAAACGGCTCAAGAGGATTTGCCACTAGCTCTTCAAGATGTAGTTGGGACAAAAAGTGTTATGGGAAATCAGAAAATGGAGAGGTCACTACAGGTTGGAGTAATCAGGAAAACCTCTCAGAAGAGATGCCTTCTGCTGGGTCTAGGATATGTGGTTGTAAAACCAGAGGTAAGGAGTGAAGTCCTGGAATAGAGAACAAAAAGGCATCATGGAGCCCAAAGAGAAATTGTGAAAATTAGAAAATAGGCTCCTGCCCTCAGGTAGCTTACAGTTTACAACAGACTTTCTTAGGAGAAGCCTGAAGAATGACAGAGCTTTAAACTTTAGAGAGATCATCTAGTTCAGCTCTAGTTCAGTACAAATGAGGAAATTTAAACCCAAAGGGGTTAAGCAGATTAATCGAGGTCAAATAGCTAGATTCAAGCCCAGGGATTCCAACCTCAAATTGGGACAGAGACCTCCAAATAGGAAAACACTTTGAAATGCTAATTTACATTTTTTAATAGGTAGGTATATCCATTTTTTATCAGAGCCTTGAGGTCCAGAAAGATGAGTGCTTTTGACATCTACAACAGGTCATATTCAATTCAAGGCCTGTGGATGCTTTGTGTTCATTCACTGGATAAAGGGCAGACGCCTGGCCATTACTGGGACAGACAAAGGAAGTCAGGGCTCCCCTTACCAGAGATCTGCAGGGGCATGCTCAGCAGGTGCCAAGAATACTGGTTGGGCCCATTTATTTCCTGAAAGGTGAAAGGGAAGAAACCAGAGCTTGGGGCAGGGCAGGCTTGTTTAACAGTCTCAACTCCATTTTACAGGGAATGATTTGTTCACTTCCATTCCTAAAGGGAATTCCATTTCAGTGTTAAGACTAATGAGACTAGTTTAATCTCATCCCCACAAACAAATCAGCTTACGCCTAATGAAATCTCATTTTTCTGTAAATTAATGCACAGAGGAAACAGTTGAATGTAAACAAACTTGTAGCATCTACTGTTTAGAGACCATTGACTTTCAAATCAGCCTGCTTCTCAAACATGGCACGTCAGAAATATAGTCAAAATGCAAATGTAGCATAAACGACTCTATAATAAATGCTCATTCAACATTTATTCTTTCTCAAATCATCTTTTAAAGCTCTTTCATGCTAATGTCTAGAAGATGTGACATTAGAAAAATTGCTTTGACATGCTAAGGGGTTCCAAGATTAACAAAAAGAGAGAGAACAAGATAAAGAGTTCAGAAGACCTATTTCAGAGGAATTATTACTCCCTTTGAAAGTCTTCCAAGGTTGCACTGCATTTCAGCTTGTTGGCATACATGTAAATGAAGCACTACAAAAGTATTCGGCTCAATTCGACTTGAATAAAAGCTCTGGGCCTACTGTAAAGCATGAGGAGAAAGGCCAAACTTCAGGAAACTTCAATAGTGGCAGCGGGCTCTCAAGGGCTGCCTTTTCTTGAGGACATAAGTAGAGAGAAGAGTCCTACCCACAAAAATAACAGAGAGGAAATGTCAACTACGGGAATGATCCAGGTAATTCCTCTTAGCTGCGTAGAAATAGAGTAAGATTTTTCTGTGGAGAGAAGCACATTGGTGAACATCCTACACAAGAGTAACCAGTTCTGTGAGAATTATAAACTTGTTATTTCCATCTCTAAAGCTCTTTAAGGAAGCTCTTTCCTCAGAAAGCCCTGTGAGATAGGTGGTACATGGGTTATAATTCCCATTTTTGTATGAGGCGACTGTATGAGTGGAACTGGAATTCAGTCCTTTTATTCAGAATCCAAGACTTTGGGTACCTTACCACCAATACCTTAGAGACCATTTAATCCAGTTTTTATTTTTCCCTTGGTAGGTCAGACAAAGCCCACAAGATGAAGTGACCTGTTCTTAGCGAAAGAAACGATTTAATGACAGAGGTAAGGACTAGCACCCAGCTGTATTTTCTGATACTGTGAAATGTATTTAATGCTCTATAATAGTAGGCAATATTGTTGTTGATGAGATAACAACATCTCACGGACAGGAGTTAGACAGGTATATGATCAGAGGCCTGACCACAAAGAGTGGGCAACAAGCATTTATTAAGCACTTACTATTACACTGGGAGCAAGGTGAAGGCAATAGCATTTGCTGAACTATCTAGGGATTGAAGACCCTATTGCTCTCCCCTCCCTGACTTCAATAAATATAGAGTAGGAGGGCTCCAATCCTGAATGTATCACCTAATATCTACCTTCCCAGGCAAGTCACTTATTCACTCTGAGCCTCAATTTTTTCATCTGTAAAATAGAAAGATAGACTAATGTCTAATGTCCTTCCACGTTTAAATCTATGATCCTCTGTGATCCAAGTTACACAGTGGACGGCTGGAAAAGTACCTTCCTTTTTTCCCCCAACCCCTAGACTACCATAGCTAAACTGAGAAAAACCTGGGTTAATAACAATTAGTACCTACAAAATCTGCAGTGTCAAAGTCAAACACAAAGGCTACATCAGGATCCTAGTGGCTAAATATGGACTAGGAAAACCATATATTAACATTATCTATGTTTTATTGTATTTTTTAAATTTGGTTAAGTATTTCCCAATTACACCTTAATCTGGTTTAGTGACTCTTGGGAGTTCTGTGGGACAATTGTCATATACAGAGTTGTGTTTGACATCTCTATTCGGTTGCTGTTCAATCATCTTTCAGTTGTGACCAACTCTTCATGATCTCATTTGGGATTTTCTTGACAAAGATATTGGGGTGATTTGCCATTTCCTTTTCCAGCTCATTTTAGTTAAGTAAACTGGGGCAAATAGGGTTAAGTTTAGAGTCACACAATTAGTTAAGTGTCTAAGGTCAGATTTAAAAATCATGGAGATGAGTTTTTCTAATCCCAGGCCTGGTATGCTATCCACTGTGCAACCCAGCTGCCTATCTCTACAGAAACTATTATTGCTACCCAAGTTGCTCTTACCCCTCACCTATGGTTCATCCACTCCTGCCTTAACATCTGGAAGGCCTCTTTTCTGGGGTTATGGGCACAGAGACTTTTTTTCCTAATTTAATTATTTTTGTAGTCTAACATAGAATTTTAAAATAAAAAGAAACATTAGAAATCACCTAACCGTAAGGTAAATTTCATTGTTTTTCCCTCAGATCCCCCCCGCAACCCACCCCACTCTACCCCACTGACAAAAGCAAAAGCTTCCAACTCAGCCCAGACTTTTATTTCCTGGATAACTCTCTTAATCGCTCCAATTCCATTTGTAAAGCTGGTCTCATTTACATTTAGCAAGGCTTACAGTATCTTTTATGCTATTACATCAAAGGTTTTGAATTTGATCACAAGTGCTTGTAATATTCATTGAGCTGCATTTTACAGCAAATTAAATGAGCTAATGGATGACATTCCCTATCACCTAAGTGTCTTAGAACTTACTAGGCTCCATTCTTCAAGCTTAAACTTTTAAAGTCATTCCCAAGACTGAAGACCTTCTCTAATCTCATCTGCCCACTATATTACATTATCCGTCTCTGATCCCCCACTCACTTTGGCTTCTTTGATTTTTTTTTTTTTTTTTTTGGTTCCTTTTCTACCTTTCCCTAAGCAGCCCGGCACAGGGAAAAAGAAGAAGTCTTGGAACCCAGGAAAGCCAGGGTCCAAGTCCCACTTCTGACACAGACCGTGTGGCTCTGTGACCCTGGTCTAGCTACTTGACCTCTCAAGTGTTCTAGGGAATTCTCTAAAGCTATAAATGGCAGAGAGGGAACAGGCCTGTGCTGGTAGAGAGGGAGTTCCCCTCACCAATAAAATCACAACCCCATTCCCTATCCCTATTCTACCTTTCCGATACCTTTCCCTTTAATTTCCTCTCTTCTCTGGGCACTCATAATAATAATGCCTTCTTTTTCTAAAGCATTTTTCCGAGTGATTTCATTTCTATTATCTCATTTTGCTCTCACAATAGCCCTGTAAAATCACTATTATTATTTGACAGATGAGGAAATTGAGTTCAAAGGGAGGTTAAGTGAGTTGGCCACCATTACATAGCAAAGGATTGAGCCAGGGCTGGGACACACTCATGAGTTCCAATTTGAACTCTTTGAACAACACAAATTACAAAGATTTACTCCATGTTGTCTGAGATGTCAAGCCCAGGCAAAGGGTTTGGAGACAAAGAAGAAGACCTTCAGTCTAGTAAGAGGAGTAAGGAAGGGCTAATTGAAAAGGTAATTATACAAGATGGCAAGGGGCATGATTTTGCATCAGCACTACATTGCCTACCACCAGTGTGATCTTAGAAGGGTCTTTAGACTGGAAGATCCCTGAGTGAAAAGAAAAGCTTATCACTGGCTCTTCTCCCTCTGTACATCACCCACTTCAATAATCAAAATTCAGGGACTTGGTAGTGATGCTTAATTTTTCTTGCTTTTCCCAACTCTTTTCTTTCCCTCTAATTGCCCCAAAATTCTATGTTGATTTTTGCTGATCCAATCTTGAAAAATTCCCAATTAGATAGTTTCAGCTCTCAATTCAACCCCATTTTGGGGACTGGAAGATATTTTCAAACCTAAAAAACCAATAGATGTTTGTCCCCTTTCTCACCCTGGCATTTTAAACAAATATTCCCTGGCATCTACCTTCATTCTAAAATAAAATTTTAAAAAGCCAGAGATGCTTAGTGATAAAATCTGAAGTTTAGGCTATATACAAGAAGAAGAAAAGCAAGACTGTTGCCTTGTAAGGTGTATTTCTATAATACTTTGCAACATGGGAACTGTCTGCCCAGCAAATAGGATTAGCCTCATGTGGGGCCATTCATCGCAGTGCCCAGAGAGATGCCTTATCTAGATTTCCTCTCAGCAAAGCATCTAACCTCTCCCCATTGGCTCTGACTTTTGGCAAAGGCAGTATCACCCATATTAGCTTTCCAGGCTTGTGATGAAGATGCTTTTTAACCCATAACATACTACACAAATGTGAGTTATTGAAGATACTTAGAAGGATCCATTGAACAGCATTTGGGAATTCTTGATTTGTCCCTCTGGCCAATCAATGCTACTTGTCTTTCCATGTTAAAGTTTTCATAGTCTCTTGGTATTTTAGTTATCTGTTTATATACTATCTCCCTCTACTAGATTTCCAGGACAAAGACCATGTCTCACTCCTCCTGTATTCCTTAATGACTTTTTGTTGTTCAGTCACGCCCAACCTTTCACAACCCCAAGCACCATATTGTCCACGGGATTTTTCTTGGTAAAGATACTGGAGTGATTTGCCATTTCCTTCTTCATTGAATTAAAGCAAATATTAAGTGACTTAAATGATAGATAGTAAGTGTCACATTTCTAATGTAATCCAAGTCTGAGGCTGGGTTTGAATTCCAAATCCAGCATTCTATCTACTGAGACATCTAGCTGCCTCTACTTAGTGCCTTGTAATAATAATAACAATACTAGCTAACATTTATAGTTGTATAAAGTGCCAGGCATTTTATCATTGTTATCTCATTTGATCCTCACAACAACTTTGGGAAGTAGGTGATATTATTATCCCCATTTTACAACTGAGGAAACTCAGCAAAGTGATGACTAGAATTACACAGATTTGAACTCCGGTCTTCCCAACTCCAGGCCCAGTGATTTATCCACTGTACCACCTAACTGCTTAGTAAATCCTCAAAGAATACTTGGAATGAATAAACAAGTGAATGATGAGTAAAAGAGATTCCATTCAGAACTTCCATTCAAAAATAAAGAGATATAAGGAATGAACTTATTTCCATATGAATGAAAACAAAACTAGTATGGAAAGTATGGAATCTAGTCAATAGCCATTAATCTTGTATGAATGTTGCTAATTCCCATACTTTGATGGATCTATTTCTATTTTCTCATCACTGGTACAGATGACTCCACCATGTCTTCCTATCCTGTGCAATTTTCGTTCATGTGTTTCCATTAAATTTCCACCAAATATCTTGATGGTCTTCTAAAAGAAACTTTTAATATGTTATGAATATAGTAAAGCACTCAAGTTATCCATTTGTGATATCTCACTCTTGTTAAGCGACCAACACACTTCCCTTTCTAGTTATATGTGTCTTTGATGATGTCTTTTATGCCACTACTCCTATATAAGTCATGGTGCATAATATATATGCTTCAGTCTACCATTTATGGCTATGTTTCTTTACATTGTCCTTAAAATGACTTGCAATTTTGATTATTCAGAGACTGTGTTGTTTCCTACTTCATAGGCCTATAGCACACCCCAGAGAGTACTGGGTATTTAAAAGTTGGATTTTGAAGGCAAAGATCATCTTGGGAACACTCAGTGTACTACACGATTTCCCAAAAGTGATGCAAAATTGAACTAAATTCTCGATATAGATAATTGTCCATCTGTAGTACCTTTAAATATGTGTGCATGTATATATATATACATATATATGTACATGAATATTTATGTGTATGTATATATTATATATGGATGGATGGATGGAGTAATTCAATGAGTTGCTATCCCATTACATGTTGTAAATAGGATTATTTTTCTCCTCTGCTTTATATCTGTATTATGTTTGACTGGGCTATCTTTGGAGTAACTATAGTTTCACTAATGAAGTTTTATAGTGGTACAAGGTTATGGAAAGAAAAACACATCTTCATGTTATATGCCTTGTTTGATGTTGAACAGATTGCTAAACAAAGTTATCTTTATGGTTATATGGGAACCTAATAGGATTTTAATATATGTTGGGGGGGGGGATTACTCCATCCATCCATAATGTTTAAGGAGAGTCCTTCATAGCTTTATTTTATTTAAATAAATTAAATACTTCTAAAAAATTAATAGAAGATTGCAATATCTTAGATTTTCTGTGCCTTTTAGTTATATAGATAGAACAATTTTACTTTAGAAAAACATCTGAAAGAGATGTTCTCTTCCCTTCTTTTATTTTTTACAAGATTATCTGAAACAATACATAGGCTGTTCTCATAAAGATTTCATAGAGATTTAAAAAAAAATTTCATAGAGATGAAAAAAGAGACATATGTGCTGGTAGTTACTGGTGTCTTCTCAGTAATTATTTGGGGAAATACCATTTAAGGACTTTTTTATTCTTTTGGTCTTTTCTTCTCTTTGATCTTGATATCTTGATCCCTAATTGCCTTAAAATTATATTTCTTCTAACACAGATTTTTTTTTCTTCTTCAATTTGATTAGATACTGTTGTTCATTCCAACTTCATCTTCTTAGAGTGACTTTAATACTTCTTATAAGAAAACACATACTCAGGTGAGAGCGCAAGTGTGGTAGTTCCATAATAATCAATGAAAATATATATCACTACAGAAACATCTGCAGATCTGTGTCATTTCATATCTGTTTTGTTATTCTCCCAGTTTCACTTACAAATGCTCTCAGAATGATCTGATTTAGCAGGGTAAATATTTAACAACCAGCTCTCCCTCCTTCCCAAAATGCATCAGTAACATTTGTTCTATCATTTCCTTAAGTCTTGCCAATCAGAGAAACAAAAATCATGCCCTGATTTATAGCATTTGCTGGTTTTCAGCAAATATAAATGCTTACAGCAAAAAATTTTTTCATGGATATATATGTCAACTTAGTGATTGTTGGACCCTGAGCTCCCATTTGATATCCACAGTCAAATTAGCATTCATAGATAGGCTAAGACCTATTGTGCTGATTCAGCACATGTTATTCATTTTTCCACTACACAATCACCATCACTGCAGAAGTGAAAGAGGGTCATACAGGACAAAGGGCCATTTATACAAAAAGAAAAAGTTTCTATTCCATGGGAACGGAACTCATACAATTTTCCAGGTGCTTCTTGTGATAGGTTCATCTCAGGTTTTTCAACTGAACACATGACACAAGGAGTTATACAAAATACAGGATGAAGCACAGAATTGTATGTTTGACCCAACATAGGTGCCATGGGAGATGGGAAATGTTACTGTGTAGGGAAGAGGACAGGGAGGGAGAGCATCTCAGGAGGTAATGCTAATATCAGCAAAGACATAAAATTGCTGATACCCTGGCTCAGTTTACCAATTG
This sequence comes from Antechinus flavipes, assembly GCF_016432865.1. Taxonomy (NCBI): domain Eukaryota; kingdom Metazoa; phylum Chordata; class Mammalia; order Dasyuromorphia; family Dasyuridae; genus Antechinus; species Antechinus flavipes. The sequence continues at coordinate 486,050,719 of NC_067399.1, read as the reverse complement.
CTTGTAGTTTCATGATACATTCCCTTTGATCAGTTCATTATATGCTGGCTATACCTGGTCCTTTTTAAGTACAATAATTTTAGGGAAAGTAATAAATAGAGTCTTTAGCCTGGAGAAAATAAGGGAAATGATGATTGTCTCTCACTCTGAGAGAGAAGCAGAATAACTTGTCAACCAGTCTGACTTCTGAATGAAAGATACTTGAGGGTTGCTTAGGGGTAACTGTTCCATAGACTATTGGAACATATCTGATTTTTCATGATCCCGTTTGGGGTTTTCTTGGCAAAGGTTCTGGACTGTTTTGACGTTTCCTTCTCTAGCTCATTTGACAGATGAGGAAATTTAGGCAAACAACTAGTAAGTGTATAAAGCCAGATTTGCACCCAATCTTCCTAATTCCAGGCCTGGCACTCTATCCACTGTGCCACATAGTTGTCCTTTAAAACATTTGGGAAAGTGTAAAAGGAACAGGGGAGCCTAATGAACATCTGGAGATAAGAAGGGGAAAAACAAGTACAGACAGATACAAGAGCTTACAGGATCACCAAATGGAGAGGAACATCAGCGACAGTTCAGACTACTGTGGACTTGAAGTAATTATTTCATAAGAATTTGCCAGGCACAGGGAAAGACACTTTCTACAATGTACTCATCAAGCAGCTGTCCAGTTTTTGTTTAGAAACCTCGTGGAGGGGGCCTGTGCAAGTGTGAACAAGTGAACAGGTGAACACCTCTCCCAGACCACAGTTTGGTCCCCCAGAAGATAAGGATTAGAGAAGATTCCCTTTAAAGTCACTTCTTGTTCCAGTTTCTCCCAGAGAAGACCATTCCCTTGCTGAAAAGTTATCATGAGGAAGTTTTCCTGCACTTGTGGCTTCTGTCTCTTGCTCCTCCACTAGTCGTGCCCTCTGGGGAGCAGCAAAACAAGTCTAGGGGACTATTTCCCTAAACTCTGGTATCACACTATTGATGCAGGCTGCATTTAGAAGTTACTAAAATAGAATTGCCATTTGGCCATATTTCATCTGTCTTATATGTGAATTATAACTTGTGGGTTATTTTTTTTAACCCAAGGATAAGATTTTAAATTTATTCATATTGAATTTTATTAAATTTTAGATTTGTCCCCAAGTTCTAGTCTGCCAACATCTTTTTGAATACTGTCTTTGTCACCCAGGACATTGGCTTTCTATCTCAGGTTTGTGTCATCTACAGATTTAAAGAGAATGGCATCATCTGTCCCTTTAACAAAGTCATGGATAAAAATGTTAGATAAACATAGAATTCTGGGGGCACTCAATGAGAGACATTCTTTCAAATGGACATTTAGCCATTAATAACTCCTTGTTGGGTTCATCTATTCAACCTGTTCCAAATGCACCTAATTTTCTAGCTCACATCTCTCTACCTTTTACACAAGAATAACAAAAGGCACTTGGTCAAATGTTTTGTCAGACCTTTAATGGAGCAATGAGATACAGTTATCACTAGCCCTGGTCTATTTGTCATTATCACTATAGCTTCCTGATATACTCCTCCTAATTCAAGAATTGTGCAAATTGATTGGATTTGTCTTGCAAACTACTTCCCCAATCCAACCTTTATTTCAGCAAAGAGTCTCTGGAGGCATTCCCAACATCCCCCCAATATTCCTCCTCCTGTGGCCTATTTCCTTTTGTTTGAAGAAATCAAAGTCAATGAAAACTGATGAAAAGGAGATTTTCAAAGGAGAAGGTTGATGGTTATCTTCCCCTCAAAATGGCAATTTCAATTCCATTTTTTCCAGAACAGCAGAGCTTTTTCTGATCTCTGATAGCTGCTCCCCATTCCTTGACCTGGTCCTCTATGATAAACTTTCTCCAGTTGTCATAAAGTTGATGTAAAGAATACTGAATGGGATGCTTCATAATTTTCTACAAGAATAGGACCAATAGCTAGCTCATGAACAGACATGATGTGAAGGGACTCAAGTGATGAAGGCTACAACTTCTTGCCCTCATAAAACTCCTCATCTAGCAGGAGAGAACTTGAGAAGAATTAAAATAGGACAAAATGAGGTCACTGTCATAGTAAAAGTCAAAAAGATCTCTGAGAATTTGAGGGTTCAGGGAGGAAGAAAACATTTCTAACTAGAGAAATCATGAAGACTTCATGGAGGAGATGACATTTGAGCTGACCTCGAAGGATCAGTGGGAATTCAATAAGGAGACATAAGGGCAGAGAAGATGCCAGGTTGTGACAAAAGAAAAGTGATGAAAACACAGGGTAAGAGACAACAGTGGGTCATAAGGCTGGATGATGTTTTAGTGGAAAGAATATCATGTAATATTGGATCCAGATCCTAACTCTGCTAACCTGAGGAATCTTGAACAAAACACTTTTCTCTTAAACTCAATTTCTTCATCTGCAAAGCAAAATGGTTAGGCTAGGTAGTGCAACTCAATTCAAAATTGAATTAGATTGATCAGTTAGTTCAAAAGAGTGGACTAAATAGTCCAGTTCAATTCAACTAGGTCCTTTTCATGCAAAAACCCAAAGATTTATTAAACTAGAATCAGATTATAAAGGGTTATCAATACCTTTGATTCTTTACAATTCCAGTATGAAGATGGTCAGCAGTTAAGGGCTCTTTTTAGCTCTATCAGCACTTGATCTATTGTCTTTAGGAGATATAGGTTGGACCACTTACTCCAAAAAATTGGACTAGATGGTCCAACTCAACTAGATGGTCCTTTCAGTGCAAAAATCCAAAGATTTGTTAAACTAGAGTCAGATTACAGAGGGTTATTAATACCTTGGATTCTTTACAATTCCAGTAGAATTTGCCCGGCAGTTAAGGGCCTTTTTAGCTATATCAGCACTTCAATTGTCTTTAGGAGATGGCAGGCCAGATATTAGAAGCTTCTACCATGATCTGATGCCTTCCTGACCAGACACCTAAATGTTCTCTGGGCATGGGCAGAAGCTGGGCTTTATTTAGATGGAGGAAACCATTTCCCAATCTCCGTGGAGCGGATATGAGTCCGTTGTGTCCCCCCCCCCCCCCCCCCCCCGCCATGCAGGATGCTGCCCATAGGCCGCTGCCATCCCAAAGTGCTCACAGATCCTACTTCCTCCCCAAACATCCTCTTTCATGGAAAAAAGGCAGAAACAGAAAGGCGTACTTTGATGCGGCCAAGCAAGAGGAAGCCATGTATGGAGCCAGGAAAAGGAAGGGATGTTGCCTTTGGCCCCCTAGGGTGGCTTCCAATGGAGCCGGTGATGGGACCAGCTTAGAGCCTTAGATTCTATTCCAAACCAGGAAGCAGAGAGTTCACAAAATCTGTACTTTGAACCGTATTTAAAACACTTCCCTCTGGAAGGTGCTATGTGTTTCTATCCATCTATTGATACAATAACAAGAGCTCACATTTCTATAGGACTTTAAGATTATCAAGGTGATTTTCTTGTAACATCCCTGTGAGGTAGCACTAATATTGCTATTCCCATTCTACAAATGGGAAAATTGAAACCCAGGGAAGGAAAATTACTTATCCAAAGGGATAGAGTACTGGGCCTTGAGTCAGAATGACTTGAGTTCGAATCTGACCTCAGACACTTACTAGCCACATGACTTTGTTTGCCTTAGTTTCCTCAACTGTAAAATAGGGACAATAATACAATCTCCTTCCCAGGGTCATTGTGGAAATCAAACAATATTTTTTATTTTGTAGCCTTTTATTGATTGGGGAACAAAGACATGTAGTCACCATCAAAGGGGTATTGCTTTAAAAAAATTCCTAAATGTTTTTTATTTAAATGGGATTAAGACCCTCTCTGAAATTTTCTTTTCAAAACTCCAAAACTCTTTAATTTCTTTTTTTTAAAGCTTTTTATGTTCAAAACATATCCATAGATAATTTTCAACTTTCACCCTTGCAAAACCTTGTGTTCCAAATTTTTTCTCCACTTTCCCTCATCTCCCCCCAAATGGCAAGTAATCCACTATATGTTAAACAAGCGCAATTCTTCTATACATATTTCCACAATTATCATGTTGCACAAGAAAAATCAGATCAAAAAGGAAAAAATGAGAAAGAAAACAAAATGCAAGCAAACAACAACAAAAAAAGTGAAAATACTACATTGTGGTCCACACTCAGTTCCCACAGTCCTTTCTCTGGGTGTAGATGGCTCTCTTCATCACTGAACAATTAGAACTGTTTGAATCATCTCATTGTTGAAGAGAGCCATGACCATTACAACTGATCTTCATATAATCTTGCTGTTGCTGTGTACAATGTTTCCTAATTCTATTCACTTCACTCAGCATCAGTTCATGTAAATCTCTCCAGGCCTCCCTAAACTCATTCTCCTCATCGTTTCTTATAGAACAATAATGTTCCACAAGATTCATATACCATAACTTATTCAGCCATTCTCCAACTGATGGGCATCCACTCAGTCAAACAATATTTTTTTAAGCACTTAGTGTAGTGCCTAGTACATAGCAGGACTGCTAGTTCACACAGGGGAGATGCTGATGGGTCTGGAGTTAGGAGGACTCATCTTTGTAAGTTCAAATCAGGTCTCACATATTTATTAGATGTGTTATCCTGGGCAAATCATTTAATCCAGTTTATCTCGTTTCCTCATCTGTAAAATAAGCCGGAGGAAAAAAATGACAAACCACTCCAATTATCTCTGCCAAGAAAACCCTGAATGGGATCATGGGAAAAAAAAAAAAACTGAACAAACAATAAATATTTATTTTCTTTCTTCTTTTCTCTCCTTCTTTCCAAAGTCACAAAATTTCCAAATACCAGAACCAGATTTCTATTCCATGTCTTCTGATCCGAAGTCTAGTGTATTTTCTACCACTCTGTGCCATTGGTTCTCACATGGCATCTCTCTCAAGGAGCTCACTATCAAATTGGGGAAGGAAATATGAACACATAGGACAAGATGGAGAATAGAATGAGAGAATATCACAGAACTTCAGAGTTGGAAGGGGTGTCAGAAGTTATCCAATCTGTACTTAACCAAACATCATTGCTGCAACATATCTGCCAAGCAATCAAGCAAATTTCACCTGGAAATCTTCAAGAAAAAAGAATTTTCCTCTTCCTAAGGTAGCCATTCCATCTTTGGATAGCTGTAATGGTTAGGGAATTTTTACAATTTAAGATCTTCCCATTCCACTGGCTGCTTCTCATTCAGACTTTTGAGACAGTTATAACAAAGAATTTGGGCTCCTGGGACAGATACAGATGTGAGGGAGGGTTGAGGGATGCACCTATGGCTTTTCCATTCAGAAGCAGTCACTGGGGATGACTCCCAGCAGGAGGCCTCAGGAAGACAGCAATTATGAGGTACAGCAGTGTACAAGGCTGAACCCTGGGGAAAAGGGAGAACTTTGGGGCCAGAGGTAGTGAATAGCTAAAAGGCATGGAAGAAAAAGGCCAAAGGACCCACAAAGACATGTCTGTTGAAGTATTGTTATTATTGTGTTGATACATTACAAAAACATGTAGCAGTGCTTCTCTCTGCATCTCTTTGTGTGTCTCTCTTACTGTCTCTCTGTGTCTTTCTCTTTTTCTTTCTGTATCTCTCTGTCTCTGTCTCTGTCCCACTGTCTCTCTCTCTCTTTCCCTGTGTTTCTCTCTGTCTCTCTGTATCTGTCTCTCTCTGTCTCTGTCTCTCTTTGTTTTTGTTCCTCTCTTCTCTGTTTCTGCTCTCTTCTCTCTGTCTCTGTCTCTCCCTCTCAGTTTCTCTGTGTGTGTGTCTCTGTTTCTCTCTCTCTCTTCTCTCTGTCTCTGTCTCTCCCTCTGTTTCTGTCTCTGTCTCTGTCTTTCTCTGTATCTCTCCCTGTCTCTGTCTCTGTCAATCTCTGTCTCTGTCTCTCTTTGTTTTTGTTCCTCTCTTCTCTGTTTTTGCTCTCTTCTCTCTGTCTCTGTCTCTCCCTCTCAGTTTCTTTCTCTGTCTGTGTGTCTCTGTTTCTCTCTCTCTTCTTTCTGTCTCTGTCTCTCCCTCTGTTTCTGTCTCTGTCTCTGTCTTTCTCTGTATCTCTCCCTGTCTCTGTCTCTGTCAATCTCTGTCTCTCTGTATGTCTCTCTCTCTGTCTCTCTCTGTCTCTGTCCCTCTCTCTCTCTTCTCTCTGTTCTGTCTCTTTCCCTCTCTGTCTCTCTCTCTTCTTCCTAAATTTCATTCACTATGTTATTTGAGCCGTGCCCCCAGAACACTGGTGCCCTGGAGCCCTGGTTGCATGACCGAAGTCACAATTCCGTTTCAAGGTCAAGCACGGCAAACTTAAGCTCTCTCCCCACTCTAGAAAATACGATCGTGTTTCCTCTGCCTTCGCTCTTCATCCCAGACAGCCTATTTCTTGAAGAGCAGACCTCCGAGTGACACAACCCCCAGCGCCCTCCCCACCCTCCCCTCCAGACCTGGGTCAATGTCCTCCAAGAGCACAGCCGCCCAGACGTGGGCTCCGGCCCGGGCCGCGCCCAGCGGGGCTCACTGCGCTCCCGGCATCTCCTAGGAAGAGCTTTAAGCAGCCCGAGGAGCTATCTGTCTTCCGAGCGGCCAGGGCTCACTGTCGCTATCTATTGAGTTTGCAATATGATCTATGGTACAAAATGAAGTGCTCTATTGTACAGGGAAAGCTGTTAATGTCCGAAGAATCCAGAGAAAAAGGAGGAAGTGGGTGATGGGGGATAGCGATGGGCCAAGACAAACACTTACTTTTTGGTTCCCCGACTACCAGCCCTACCCCGCCCCCCAGTGAGAACACACTATACCCTAAGTTAGCCCAGTAGCAGGAGCTCTCCAGCCCGGCCCTCCCCACGCTTTGAGAACCAGGACACCGACGGGAGAACGACCGGGGCAGGAACTGGGCCCTCTCCGCCGTGGGCCTCCGGACAAAGCCTGCACGGACCCCCACCCATCCTGCCCCCATCCCTCCGAGCATGAGTAATGACACTCTCCCTCCTTCTCCAACAGTGTCATTAATCTGCTCCCTGGCTGTGCAGAATCACATCCCTCAAGAGCAGGCAGCTTTTTGAATATTTTATCGTTCTTCATTCCTCCTCCCCAAACTAATATATATTTACACATTCAACCTCCTGCAGCAGACTCTATATTGTTTTCTCTGTGCCTGAGAACTCAGACACAGACATCGCATAGAAGTAGAAAAATCTATCTGCTGTTATTGATGTTGAAAGAGAGAACCAATCAGATATCAAGCTGTGAGGGAAGACGGAGACATTTACATACTGCCTTTCCCCCGCCCCCCCAAAACCACCTCCGCCGAGGGACCCCGTTAGAGCCGGGAGACGTCTTTTATACTTCACTAATGGGAAACCCGGCGCTTCCCCGAGTCTGAGCGCGGGGAGCAGGGAGCGGTTTTGTTAGCAAGGTCAACAACTTCCTCCTTGGAAATCCAGACCGAGCCAGCCAAAATTCTACCCAAGTTTCTGCCGAGCTATTCTGATCCTCATTTAATATATTTATTGCAGCCCGCAGCCTGTCAAGCGCCCCTCGAGTAGAGCAGAGCCCACCGAGGAAGGGAGTCTGAGAAAAGGCAAAATGGAGAGAGCTCGGAGGGAAGCTCCTAATTGTGTGAAGCCGGCCTCTTCCATTTGGGGATTGCCCAGGGGTCTGCCATGACTGGAGGAGAGAGAGGGGGCGAGGACTCTGCCCAGCTCTGCCCCACTTAAATCCGATTCTCTGGAAAGTCAGGACGTCTCCTTCCCGACGTCGTGGGTCCTCTGCGGGAAGGAAGGACAAACAACCAAACAAAAACGTGCCCCTCCTCGCAGCATCCCTCCCAGCTAGTTTACTGAGAATTGTTCACGAATCCCTTGACAACCGCAGCGGGAACAGAAACTCACGCTCTTACATCTTACCACCTGAAGAATTTGGTGGATTAGATCTACACACCCTTCTATACTCCCACCTTATCCTATTTCCTCCCCTTTGATTATTTTGTAGATTTTGCAAGGTGATTATACCTATATCTATATATGTGTGTGTGTGTAAATGTGATTATATATATATAGCTATATGTTGGTGTATGTAAATGTGTGTATATGTATATATGTATGTATATGTATGATTTATTTGTATATATGTGTGTATAAGTCTCTAACCTATCCCCAATGTGAATAAATTTTCAAAACTTCCTCTCCTCTGTATCATTTCTTTCTCTGTACATCATTCATATAGCATAATTGCTATTTTTACCTTTTCCTAGACAGTTTTGCATTTTAGAATCAGATCATATTGACCTCTGCCCCATTCTTTCTTTTAAACTACTTAATTATTGATTTTAATCTTACACAAGTCCTTTACATTTTCACATATAAAACATAAAGAGTAGGTTGCTCAGTGGTTAGAGCACCAGCCCTAAAAGTAGGAGGACATGAGTTCAAATTTGGCCTCAGACTCTTAACACTTCCTAACTGTGTGACCCTGGGCAAGTCACTTAACCCCAATTGCCTCAAAAGCAAAAACAAAACAAAACACACAGTTTGTCCTTGTTGAGTTCCTTGAAATTAGTCTTTGATGTTGACTCATGTTAAATTTTCTATAGAGCTCAGGTTTGGTTGAGATAAAATGCTGGAAATCTTCGAGTTTGTTGAATATCCATTTTTTTCATTCAATATTATGTTTAGTTTTGCTGAATGTGATATTTTTGGCCTCAGGCCTAGATCTTTTGATTGAGGATATATAATATTCCAGGACCTATGGTCTTTTATTGTAACTGCTGATAAATCCTGTACAATTCTAATTCTAACTATTTGTTCTAACATATTTGAATTGGGATCTGTTGGTTGATTTGTTTCTTGTAAAATTTTTTCTTTGATACAAGGGTTTTGAAATTTAGCAATAATGTCTTTTTGTATTTTTCTTGTAGGATCTCTTTGAGGTATTAATCGGTGTATTTTTTTTTCTGTTTCTATTTTCCCCTCTTGTTCTATCACTTTAGCACAATTTTCTTTGATTATTTCTTGTGTTATTGTGTTAAAGTTCTTTTTCTGATCACAACTTTCATATAATCCAATTATTCTTATGTTTTCTCTTCTTGATATGTTCTCCATATTGTTGTTTTTCTTATGAGATGTCTAACATTCTCTTCTATTTTTTCATTCTTTCTATTTTGTTATTTTTTGGTCTCTTATAGCTTCAGTGGTTTCCCCTTGCCCAATTCTAATTTTCAAAGAATTATTTTCTTCTTTAAGACTCTGGACTTTGTTCTCATAATCTTCTTGTTTTTCTTGGATGGTTCTTCTTCTTTTTTTAAAAATATTTTCCTTAATCTTTCTCATTTGATTTTTAAAGTCTTTTCTGAGTTCTATAAATTCTTTCTGGGCAGGTAGCCATTTAATGTTATTCTTTGGGATAGAAAAGGCTTTTTTTTTTTTTTTTTTTTTTTACTCTACTGTCCTTTGAAGATGAACTCCCTTCTTCCTTATCCTCATTGTAAATTTTATGGTTAGGCTTTTTCCTCCTTTACCTGCTCAGGTTTTTAAATTAAGGATTTATTAACCACTTCTAATCCTGGAATTGGAGGGATGGTGCCTCTAGTTTCATTTCAGCTCTTCTTTCTGACCTGGAACCCCAAATTAAGAACTCCACTTTCCTATAAGTGCCCACAGCCAGCAGTGTCTCTGTCCTATTGCTTCTGCACTCACCAGGGGTGCTGGTTCCTTCCTTCCCAGCGTGATATCTCTGTAGTACAACTGGGCTTTGCACTCCTTATTAGGAAAGGTTTCCCCAAATCTTCTCAGACCCAGACTTCCCCAAGTCCCCAGGTTATGCAGGAGGTGAAAGTTCCTGTGATTGGGGCTAAGGCTCCCCTCTAAAACTAGCCAGCCTCACTTGCTGTTTTTGTAGAGATAGCCTGGAGGCATTTACACTTTACACAGGTTAAACCTTGATCCTAAGGTCTCTCTTCAGGTCTTTTTGGTTGTCTCAGGAGACAACCTTGTTTTGCCCCAAGTAGTTTTAATTTTTCATCAGTTTTTGTTTGTTCTGAGGCCTAATTTTGTTTTGTTTATTGGGGAAATCTGGATAGCAGGGAATTTTCTGACCTACTCCAACATTTCCCCAGAATCCTCCCCAGAACTTGGTATATTAGAAAGAACACATTTAGAATCGGAAGACATGGGTTCAAATCCATGCTCTGCCATTTCTTTTCTGTGTGCCTTCTTAAGCACAAGAAAGACTGAACTAAATGATCTTTCCTTCCAATTCTGCGTCTTATGATCCCATAAAATGTTGTGGGGAGAAGTTTTGCTTGGAAAAAGGCCTGTAGTTTTTTTAGTCAAAACATCAATGGTATTTACCAGAGATGTCCTTAGCCCTAAAGCCAAAGAAACTAGGCTTGATCAGAGAATATTCCTATGAAACATTCTTCACTAAGGATATTCATTCTTCATTATTCACCAACATTTACTCCCTCCCTGCACAAAATTTAGCACTATAAAGAACTCAAACAAGCTTAAAAAGTAGGCCCTAATAATAAAAGTTTAGAATCAAATTTAATTCAATTCAACAACTATTTATTAAGTCCTCATAGTTGCACTCCACTGTACCAAGTACTCAAGACACAAACACCAAAAATGAAATAAGAACTCATATTCTACTGGGGAAATACATAGATAAATAAATTCAAATGCATTTGGAGAGATAACCAGTAGTTGGAAGATTCAAGAAAGTCTTATGGAGAAAAGGGACTGTGAAGTGAACCTGGAAGGAAGATTGAGAGAATATTTGTCCCAGGAAAAGGTAATACCTATACTCTAGGGAAGAGAGTGGAATGCTGAGTTTATTCCTTAATACGTTGGTTCCAACACAGAGTATGTAAAGGGGAAATAATGATGCTAAAAAAAAAAAAAAAAGTCATTGGCACCATATTGTGGAAGTCCTTAAATGCCAGGGTAGGAAATTTATCTATTATTCTGGAAGCAATAGGGAACCACCGAGACTTTTGAGCAAGGGAGTAATATAGTTAGACTTGGGTTTCAGGAAGATTATTTTGACAATTAAGTGGAAGGCTTAGAGGGAAGAGACTAGAATCAGAGATAACTGTATAAGGAGAAGTGTTCGTGAAAAACAAGTCAAAAACACATAAAAACTTAAACAGCAATAAAACATTTAAGTTACAATTCAAGCTAGGCAGAGAAGACAGTAGCTGACTAATTGCCCAATGAAACATCTACATAGATATTATTTTAGGAATTCAGAAGGAGAGATTCTTTCATGCTGCATAATTGAGGGAAGTTTCATGAAAGAGATGGGATTTTAGCTTCATGGATGGAAAGGGATTCTGACAGGATGAGGTGATAGAGTTCGGGGAGCAAATCTATATATATAATATGGGTAGGAATGGTGATGATAAACCTGAAAAATGCAATTTAAGGAAGATTGTGAATGGCCTTGAATGCCCTAACTACCCCATTATCAACATAAACAACAACCAAAGACTGCTTTCTGCACCAAGAAAATTCCTACATTCTCTTTCTGTACTTTCTCAGCTGGGGAGCTCACTCCCAAGGACTTAACTAGTATTTTATACAGATGACTCCCAGAGATAAACAGAAAGACAGATAAATGGATAGATAGAGAGATGAATGGATGGATGATGGATAGATAGATAAGGTAGATAATTACTTAGGTAGATAGATAGAGAGATAGATAGATGGATGGATGGATGATGGATAGATAGATAAGGTAGATAATTACTTAGGTAGATAGATAGATAGATAGATAGATAGCTGGATGGAGTCTACCCTGGGATCTTTCTTAAGTGCCAATCCCACATTGGACATTTCAAATTGGAGGCATCAAACTCAGATTTCCAAAATAGAATTCATTGACTGGCTCAAAGTCGATCCTTTTTCTTAACTTTTCTATTTTTTGCTGGAGGACCACCATCCTTCCAATCACACAAGTATATGATCTCTGTATTATCCTTAATTCCTTTCTTTTCCTCATCACACAAATCCAATTAGTTGACAGATTTTGTTGTGTATTCTTCCACAGTATCTCTGTTATTTGTCTCCTCTTCTCCCCTCACACAGTCCCCAGTTTGGTTCAGTCCTTCATCACCTTTTGCTTGGACAATCACAATAACCTCTTAATTATTTACCCTGCCTTGAGTCTTTCTTCTTTCCAATCCAAAAAGCAAGATGATTTTACTAAATGTACATCTGACTGTTTCACTCTCTTATTCAGTGAACTTCCTTGACTCCCAATTATCTCTGAAGTCACATAAAATACCTTCTGTTTGGTGTCTAAATTCTTCTATAAGGGCATCCAAATCACCTCTCCAACCTTGTTACATATTATTCCTCTTCACCTTAGTCCAATCAAATCGTCACTTATTGTTTTTCATGCAAGATAATCCATCCTCTTCCCCCCAAACCCAGCCTCCAATGGTTTCCCTCCTCACAGAATCACCAGTTTTCACCAGACTTACATATCTCCCCTCAATAGACTATAAGCTCTCAATGACAAGAAATGTTTCCTTTTCCTCTTTATAGCCCCAGCGCCTAGCACAAAGCCTGGAACATGGGTGTCTTTTGGTAAATATTGTTGATTGATTGATAGAGCATCACGCGAGCCTCAGTTCGTAGCAAGTGGACAAACGTGACCCTTGATAGTGGGGGAGCACAGTGTGGAATAGTGAGAAAAGCTCTGGATTTGGATCCATAAAACCAAGATTCCAATGTCAGTTCCTCTACTTAACCAGCTTTATGTCCATTTAACCCCACAGGTCTTGGTTTCTGCATCTGTAAAAATGAGGGCACTGGACTAAATTACCTTGAAGGTCCCTTCCAGGTCCAAATCCTGTGACTATAATATGTCCTTGGAGCTTACTGTATGAGACCTTCAGTGAACCCATCGACATAAAGGGCAAGGGAGTCACTGCAACAAGAATTGTAGCGGAGACGTTCTCCTCCCTCCTGCCACTGAATCCTCAGACTCCTGCAGACTCCAGCTCACTTTCCATCTCCCTGTCCCACTCCCCTCAGTGGCTAAGGCCTTCCCTCTGGCATTGCCTTGCTATCTGTGACTGAATGGCGAATGGGCCTATTTCTATATATGTCTCCTCCACTAAAATGTAAGTTTCTTGAGGGTAGGGCCTGGTTTTGCTTTTCGTTTGTATCTCCATCTAAGGGCTGGCACTTAGTAAGAAAACATTCTGTGATGGCACAAAGCAAGATCAGAATTCAACTCAAATCTAAAATTTATTACTCTAATATATCTAGAATTATTATTAAGTGCCTACAATATAGAGAGCAGTGCACTGGGAATACAAAGATTTTTTTAAAAGAAACATCATAGATCCAGAGCTGGAAGGGAGTTCAGCTATTTCATCTAACTTCCTAGTTTTTACATATGAGAGAAACTGAGACCCAGGAAAGGTCAAAGGTCATATGGATTGTGTCAGAGATGCAACTTGTACCCGATTCCTCTGATTCCAGAGTCTGGAGCTGATGAGTGAGCCAGGATGGAGCCGGGCCCTCCTCCTATTCACCCAGTGACTTGACTGCAAAGAGGCCCACTCATGTAATTTGCACGCACCACTGAGTGTTCTTTCCTTCTTCAGTCATTAACTTTGCCCCAGAACACATAATGCAGCAGCAGAGACATGAAACATACACTAAATAAGATGAATTCCAAAACGCCATTTATTTAATCAATTGCTTAAGCTCATTTGATCATAAAGGATGAGGAGCCCAAACCATTATAAAAGCTCCATTTTCTATCAGCTGAACCAAATCCTCCTTTGATCTGTTAATCCCAAGTTTATAAGGTTAGAAGATAAGCAAGCAGAACTAAATTCCTTTCTCTTTTTGTCCACCTAATAGTCTATAAAGCAAAGCAAACATAATAAGCTTCTCTGTGGTTCTTCAGCCTCTTCTCGCTGAATAATTCAGAATGTGCATTAGGGTTTTTGGGCTACAACTATACACATATAGCAGCAATAAGCTAGCATCTTTTCCTGACATTGAATCTCTCCCTTTCTCCCTCTTTCTTTTTCTCCCTCTCCCTCTCTCTCTCTCTCTCTCTCTCTCTCTCTCTCTCTCTCTCTCTCTCTCTCTCTCTCTCTCTCTCTCTCTCTCTCTCTTTCTCTCTCATTCTCTCCCCCTCCTCCCTCCCTCACTCTCTCTCTCCCTCTTTCTCCCTCTCTCTTTCCCTCTCTCCCCCTCTTTCTTTCTCTCTCTCCCTCTCTCCCTTCCTCTTTCTCCCTCTCTCTTCCCCTCTCTCCCCCTCTCTCTTCCTCTTTCTCTCTCTCCCTCCCCCCCTTCTCAGCCACTGTCTTAGATCTGCATACATTAAATTTTCCTTTTGCATTTCTGACACTGAAGCAGCCTGCCTCCTCCTTTTGGGGGCTTTTTATTTTGGCTTTGATGAGGAGCTGAAGGAGAAGGCCCCTTTTGTTTCTGATAACCCTCAGGCAAATCTAGGTTAGCAAGAAAGTCAGAGGTTCCAGGCTCAGGAAATGTCACTGGAATAGCTGGCTCTTTGCTATGGGAACACTAACTTCCTCCTCCAAAAGGGTGAAGATGAATGAGTTAGGGAGGGCCAGGCCCTTCACTTGTTAAGAGCTAGGCATTCAGCAACCAGAGAAAGACACTAAAGTCCCTCTCCATGATTCTCTGGTGAGGGTACTTCTAATGGTGAGGAATTTGGACCCTGTGACTTATCCTGGTTGTGAGAAGCAATTTTGTCCTAAGCCATGTACCCATTCAACATATTTGTTTTTTCTTTTTCTTTTTCTCTTTCTTTCTTTTCTCTTTCCCTCCTTTCCTTACTCCTTCCTTCCATCTGTCCCTCCCTTTCTTCCTTTCCCTTCTCTCCTTTCTTTTTTTCTCCAGTCTTTCCTAGATTTATTAAATACCTGCTCAAAGGGATGTGGGAGTGTTTTGTTTTGTTTTGTTTGGAGGGGCTGGGACTTGATTAGGGAGCAAAGAAAGAAGACTTCATGGAAGAAATGATAGCAAGATGTGATACAATGAGTGCTAGCTTGGGGTTCAGAGAAGCTCATTGGAATCCCAAGCCTTTGCTACTCTCTGCTATCTCAGTTTGGACAAGTTACTTCCTTCTTGTGGACTTCAGATCCTTTATCTCTAAAAGAAAGGGATTGAACTAGATGATCTTCTTAGATCCTTTTGTGCTCCAAGATCCTATTGCATTTGAATTGGCATTTTAATATAGGTAAAAATTGAACAGCTAAGTGGCTATTGGGCACCTAAGTAGCCCAGTCCAGGATTCTTGTCTTCCTGGGTTCAAATCTGGCCTCAGACACTTACTAGCTATGTAAGCCTGGGCAAGTCACTTAACCATCTTTTCTTCAGTTTCCTCATTTGTCAATTGAGCTAGAGAAGGAAATAACAAATCACTTCAGTATCTCCACCAAGAAAATCCAAAGTACTGTCACAAAAAATTGAACACGACTGAAAATAATTGAACAACAGGAGGAGAAAAAATGTTCCAAAGAGAAGGAACTGTATTCGCAACAACTTATAAATATTTTACCATTTATGCCCAGCTCAGAGCTCAATTCCTATGGGCCAAAGCAAAATGTGGAAGACATAGTGCTACCCCTCAGGGTTTTGATGAAGGACATGGGCATATGACCAAGAAACCAACCTTGTCTTTCTGATCCCTCAACACAGTCTCTGGTACATCAATATGAGGACAAATGGGCAGAGCAAGTAAGCCTTCATCTCTTGCCTTTGCACTGGCTGACCACCCATGCCTGGGAAACTCTTATCCCTCACCTCCACTTCTTACTTTTCCCTGACTTAATTCATATCAGCTCAAATCTCACCTTCTGCAGGAGGCCTTTCCTAGGCCCCCAGCTCTTGGTGTTTCCCCTCTGAGATCACCTTCCACCTATTCAGTAATACTGTGTATGTATCTAGCTATTTGCCTTCATTTTCACCCCCTTTAGAATCTCAGCTTCTTTAGGACAGGAACTATTTTTTGCTTTTCTTTGTATGACCAATGTTTGGCATAATGGCTAACATGTTGTGAGAGCTTAGTAAATGCTACTTGCTTATCACCCAGACAATACCACAAGGGATTTTAAGTCAGTACAAGGTTAATTACCAAGTAGAGTTTTATAGAAAGTAAGTGCTATGGGGACCTGGAATCAATAAGTCAAAGGTCAAATCCCCACACTTTTGATCTCTTCCTCTCTCCAGCTCCAAACTCTATTTTATATCCAGATTCTAAGAGCAGAGTCATGGTGTAATGGATAGAATGCCAGGAGAAGAGTTCCTTGGAATCAAGAAAACCTGAATTCAAATCCAGTTTAGCTGTGTGACTGGATAACCCACAACCTCAGTTTGCCTTGGTTTCCTTATCTGTAAAATAAGTACCTTCAACCAGGTAATCTCTAAGAAATATCTCTCCCAGCTCTGAAATGATGAGCCAGAAATTACTGTGGTCTGGGCAGGTCAGAAAAGACTTCAAGGATTAAGTGGGGCTTAAGATGAGTCATGTGGCTTTCCTGAAATAGTAATTAAGTGAATTCAGGATTTGTTCATTTGGCCATCATGTTGTTCAAGATTTTATTCAGGTCTGATTTCATGATTTCATTTGGGATTTTCCAGGCAAAGATTCTAAAGTCATTTGCTATTTGCTTCTAAGCTCATTTTAGAGATGAGGAAACTGAGACAAATAGGATTAAATGACTTGCCCAGAATCACACAGTTAGTAAATGTCTGGGGTCAGATTTGAACTCAGGACAATGAGCTTTCCGGACTTCAGACTTGGCACTCTATACAATTTAATAGTTAGTGCCCTCACTTGGCCATATGTAGAGGGTAGTCAGTAATGATTCTTCAATGTCCTTTTTCTTTTTATGGTTTTGTTTTCCTGAGGCAATTGGGTTACAGAGCTCAAGGTTACAGAGCTAATAAATACTAAGTGTCTGAGACTGAATTTGAACTCAGGCCCTCCTGACTTCAGGGACGGTGTCCTATCTACTGTGCCATGTAGTTGCCCTGTAGTGCTTTAATGTCAACTTGGAAGGAAATCTCTAGTGAAGTGCCCGAGGAATCTGTGCTTATTTAGCACAGCTATTTATTTGCGGTGTTCACATTTGTTAGGAGACATAGCTAACCTATCAAATTACTATATTAATATCTAAAAAGAACTTCAGAAATTGGGCCAAATATAATAAGATTAAATTCAAAGGGGAGAAATGTAAAGACTTACACTTAGGTTCAAAAATCAACTCCATATCAAACTGTGCATACCCTTTGATCCAGCAGTGTTACTACTGGGCTTATACCCCAAAGAGATACTAAAGAAGGGAAAGGGACCTGTATGTGCCAAAATGTTTGTAGCAGCCCTTTTTGTAGTGGCTAGAAACTGGAAAATGAATAGATGCCCATCAATTGGAAAATGGTTGAGTAAATTGTGGTATATGAATGTTATGGAATATTATTGTTCTGTAAGAAATGACCAGCAGGAGGAATACAGAGGGGCTTGGAGAGACTTACATGAACTGATGCTAAGTGAAATGAGCAGAACCAGGAGATCATTATATACCTCAACAAGGATACTGTTTGAGGATGTATTCTGATGGAAGTGGATTTCTTCGACAAAGAGAAGATCTAACTCAGTTTCAATTGATTAAGGATGGGCAGAAGCAGCTACACCCAAAGAAAGAACACTGGGAAATGAATGTAAACTGCTTGCATTTTTGTTTTTCTTCCCGGGTTATTTATACCTTCTGAATCCAATTCTCCCTGTGCAACAAGAGAACTGTTCGGTTCTGCACACATATATTGTAACTAGGATATACTGTAACCTATTTAACATGTATAGGACTGCTTGCCCTCTGGGGGAGAAGATAGAGGGAGGGAGGGGAAAAATCGGAACAGAAGTGAGTACAAGGGATAATGCTGTAAAAAATTACCCTGGCATGGGTTCTGTCAATAAAAAGTTATTTAAAAAAAGAAAAAAAAATTAACTCCATGTATTCAAAATGGGGGAGGCAGGGTGAGAGGGCAGAGGATCATTTGACTGTTTTAATGGCCGGCAAGATCAATACAAAGCAAAAGTGCAATATGACATTTCCCCCAAAGTTAAAATTATCTGGGAATGACTGAGAAGAGGTACAATGTCCATACTAGGATATAATATCCTACTCCAGTCAGACCACATTTGGAGTATGTTCAGTTCTGAGTAGTACATTTTGGAAAGAACATTGGCATGTAAAAGGCAGCCATCCCAAGGAAGACAAATAGAATGATTAAAGTACTCCAGAATCAATTAAATAAATTGAAGATGAAGAGATCATAAAAAAGGGAAAAGGAACCACATGTGTAAAAATGTTTGTGGCAGCCCTTTTTGTAGTGGCAAAACCCTGGAAACTGAGTGGATGCTCATCAGTTGGAGAATGAATAAGTTATGGTATAAGAATGTTATGGAATATTATTGTTCTATAAGAAATGACCAGCAGGATGATTTCAGAAAGGCCTGGAGAGATTTACATGAAGTAATGCTAAGTGAAATGAGTAGAACCAGGAGAATACTGTACAAAGCAACAACAAGATTATGTGATGATCAAATCTGATGGACGTGGCTCTTTTCAACAATGGCCAATACCAAGGTCTGAAAGAGATGGAGAAGAGCCATCTGCACCCAGAGAGAGAACTGTGGGGACTGAGTGTGGATCACAACATAGTACTTTCATCTTTATTGTTGTTGTTGTTTGCTTATATTTTATTTTCTTTCTCATTTTTTCCCTTTTTGATCTCATTTTTCTTGTGCAGCATGATAATTGAGGAAATATGTATAGAAGAATTGCACTTTTTTTGTTTTTGTTTTTTTTTTTAAATAACTTTTTATTGACAGAACCCATGCCAGGGTAATTTTTTATAACATTATCCCTTGCATTCACTTCTGTTCCAATTTTTCCCCTCCCTCCCTCTACCCCCTCCTCCAGATGGCAAGCAGTCCTTTACATGTTGAATAGGTTACAGTATATTCTAGATACAATATATGTGTGCAGAACCGAACAGTTCTCTTGTTGCACAGGGAGAATTGAATTCAGAAGGTATAAATAACCCGGGAAGAAAAACAAAAATGCATGCAGTTTACATTCATTTCCCAGTGTTCTTTCTTTGGGTGTAGCTGCTTCTGTCCATCTTTGATCAACTGAAACTGAATTAGCTCTCTTTATCGAAGAGATCCACTTCCATTAGAATACATCCTCAAACAGTATCATTATTGAGATATATAATGATCTCCTGGTTCTGCTCATTTCACTTAGCATCAGTTCATGTAAGTCTCTCCAGTCCTCTCTGTATTCATCCCACTGGTCAGAATTGCACATGTTTAACATATATTGAATTATTTGCCATCTGGGAGAGGCGGTAGGGGAAAGGAAGGGAGAAAAAAATGGAATACAAGGATTTGCTAGGGTGAATGTTGAGAACTATCTATACATGTATTTTGAAAATAAAAAGTTTTATATTAAAAAGGAAATAATAAAAAAGAAATTGAGGATGTTTAAAGTGTTTGAAAAATAGTCACATGTAAGAATGAACGCATTCCGTTTGTTTTACATTGAGCTTTTAGGAACAAGGTAATACTATGGATAAAATGCCAGATAAAAGTTTCCTAGAGTCATCTTTCTTTCTTTTTTTTTTTTAATTAAAGCTTTTTATTTACAAAACACATGAATGGGTAATTTTTCCAACATTGACCCTTGCAAAACCTTTTGTTCCAAATTTTTCCCTTCTTCCCCTACCCCTTCCCCTAGCTGGCAAGTAGTCCAATACATGTTAAATGTGTTAAAATACATGTTAATCCAATATCTGTATACATATTTATACAGTTATCTTGCTACACAAGAAAAATCAGATCAAAAAGAAAGAAAAAGAAAATAAAATGCAAGCAAATAACAGAGAGAGTGAGAATGCTATGTTGTATTCCACACTGTTCCCACCGGCCTCTCTCTGGGTGTAGATGGCTCTTTTCATCACTGAACAAGTACATCATTTCATTGTTGAAGAAAGCCACGCCCATCAGAACTGACCATCTTATAGTCTTCTTGTTTCCGTGTATAATGACCTCCTGGTTCTGCTCATTTCACTTAACATCAGTTCATATAGTTCTCTGGAGTCATCTTTCTAAACTCAAATCCAGCCTTAGACACTTAGTGTGTGACACCTCTTTTTTCTTATAAGTCCAGTGCTCTATCCATTGTGCTACTTAACTGCTCCAAAGTATCATATAAATGCTAACTTACTGCTGTTGTTGTAATTGTGAGGAAAAACTTTCTAATAATAAGAGGTATGCAAAAGTAGAATGGGCTCCCTGAAATAGTAAAGTTCTTCCCACTAAAGGTCTTCTAGCAAAGATTATCTGACCAGTTAAACATGTCATAAAAGGGCTTCATGTTCAGGTATGAATACAACTCTGAGATTCTATGATTCTCTGGAATTTCCCACAAAACTATAACAGGATTTACCATGACACTAGAAAGAGGCAAAGTCTGGTGAGATGGGGAGGCTCCATTCAGGTGATTATCAGTCTGGCTGGAGAGGCCAAAAAGCCTAATTCTGATGCTTCATGGTGGCATTTAATTGCTGAAGATTAGGCCAAATAGAGCCCCAGATCTGGCAGGTTGTGTTAGAAAGGTTGGAAGCTAGAAGGACTTCAAGTACAGACTCAGTGATGGGTTATATGATGCTGTCAGAAAAATAGATTAGAGAGGATCATGACCAAGTTTGTCAAGAGCTGATACATGTTTTTGGCCAGAGTGACTCTCAGATTAATCAATCAATAAGTATTTAGGTGCCTACTATGTTCCAGGCATTTCTCTGGATACTGAGCAAACAAGGTGTACACATTTAAGTGCATTAAAATGATGCAAGGTAACTACAAGATATTTGGAGGTGGAGGGAAGTGTTAGAAGCCATAGGGATCAGGAACAGCTGCAAACTGTGTTTGATTTGAGCCTTGAAGGAAACTAGGAATTCTGTGAGGTGGAAGAGAGGAAAAAGTGAATAACAGGCATGGGAGGGGGCAATCCTGGACAAAAACACATCTACTAAATTGTCAAGAAGTTTCTATTTGTGTTGGTGATGAGTATTCCCAGATGAAACCATGGATTCTTGAAGCATCAGACTAATTCTTGAGAAGTGGCAGGGGGAATCTATGAGTGACCTTAGAGATATGAATGGTGTTTTTAGCCTTGGAGCCTGCAAAGCAGGAAAGCTTTAAATAGTGTAGCCTGTCATTTCTAAAATATATAAAGAATTGACTCAATTTTATAAAAATACAAGCCATTCTCTAATTGATAAATGGTAAAAGGATATGAATATTTTCAGACAAAGAAACTAAAACCATTTCTAGTCGTATGAAAAAAATACTTGAAATCACTATGATCAGAGAAATGCAAATTAAGACAACTTTGAGGAACAACTATATACCTCTCAGATTGGTTAAGATGATAGGAAAAGATAATGATAAATTTTGGAGGGGATGTGGGAAAAACTGGGACACGAATACATTGTTCGTGGAATTGTGAATTGATTCAGCTATTCTGGAGAGCGATTTGGAACTATGTCCAATGGGCTGCCAAACTGTGCATACCCTTTGACATAGCAGTGTTTCTACTGGATCTGTATCCCACAGAGATCATAAGAAAGGGAAAAAAACCCACATGTGCAAAATGTTTGCGGCAGCCCTTTTTATAAAAGTGGCAAGAACCTGGAAACTGAGTGGATTCCCATCAATTGGAGAATGGTTGAATAAGTTATAGTTTATGAATGTTATGGAATATTGTTCTATAAGCAATGACCAGCGGGATGACTTCAGAGAGGCCTAGAGAGACTTATATTAACTGATGCTGAGTGAAATGAGCAGAACCAGGAGGTCATTATACACGGCAACAACAATACTATGTGAGGATTAATTCTGATGGACGTGGCTCTCTTCAACAATGAAGTGATTTAAGTCAGTATCAACGGTCTTGAGATGGAGAGAGACATCTGCATACAGAGAGAAGATTGTGGGGACTAAATGTGGATCACAACATAGTACTTTCACTTTTGTTGTTGTTTGCTTGCTTTTTGTTTTCTTTTTCTTTTTTTTCCTTTTTGATCTGCTTTTTCTTATGTAGCATGATAAATGTGAAGGAAATATGTGTAGAAGAACTGCACGTGTTTAAAATATATTGGATTATTTGCTGTATAATGAGAGGAGAGGAGAAGGGAGACAGAAAAATTTGGAACACAAGGATTTGCAAGGGTGAATGTTGAAAACTATCTTTGCATATATTTTTAAAATAAAAAGCTATTATCTAAAATAAAAAAATAATGTAGGCTGACTCTTTAGAATCATTCTTTCTACCTCTCTTTTTGGTTAAAATCAATTATGGGGAAGATAGTCCTATTCCTAACCTTCTGCCCTACTACCTCCAATTCCTTCAAAAAAACTTCAATTGATAAAAGTTGTGCACTTTTCAAAACATTTTTCACTTTTTAATTATTTGACCCTCATAATAATCCCTTGAGGTTGGTTGGGCTAATATTATTATTCTCGTTTTACAAATATGAAAATGGAGGACCTGAATGATTAAGTACTTAAATTGATGAATTCTGGGATGCAACTCCAAAACTCATACCTCCCAGGTTACATAAAATTATACTAGGCTTCCTGCCCACATTTATTCTCTCTTCAGTGCCTTTCTTCTCTCCTTAGGATCCCCAATGACCTTTGCTGAGTGTAAACTAACATAACCTGAATCCTTTTTACATTTGGCTTCACAGTTGAAAAGCTGGCTTCTGTCATAATCAACTCTATGTCCTTACATTATTCCCACCCAACTGGAAGAACTACTTTCTCCATGGTACGGAAATAATATCAATTCTGTATCGTTTCCCTATTAATCCTATTTACAGGATTAATTCTGAATTTAGTTCAGAAATTCAGCTGGCTTGTAGGGGGTTAAGTTTAAAAATTTAGCTCTAGGTTAATCACTTACCCATTCTTGCCTCAAGGAATAGACCTGACCTCAGGGAATGGGTGTGAACTCAAAGGAGTTATTCCTAATATCTTTAGACCACCAAGCTATCCTTCAAGGATGTCTGGTTTGTTGTCCAAAAGTCTGAGTCACTATCTCACACCTGCATTCAAATAATGAGCACTTCTTAGTCTCATGAGAGAAGAAGGAGAAAGTGGGGTCGTTGCTGGCCCCATCACCAAACTTCCAACCAATCACATTGTTCCCTGTGCCGGAGTTTTGTAGCTATTCACGTTGCCTCCTAGTCCCACGATGTCCTCTATCCTGTTCTATATTTCCCAAAGTCCATAAAAAAGGAGCTGTCCATCTATTTTGACAGACAGCATGCTCCTGCTAACAAATGTTATATTGCGCAGAGAATTTCCTCAGTTTATCCTTTTATTAAATTTCACTCCCCACAGAATCCATATTCTGGATTGATACATGGTAATATATGAAGGAAATACACATACATTTGTGGACCAGATCAGTGACTTGGTTTGGAGAACTTCCTGTGAGGAAATTCCTTTTATCAATGAAGAGGGGCAAATGCTCTGCAAGTAATATTCTTGGGGAGTTTCCTGGGGGCACTTAGAGGGGAAGCGACTTGCCTACGGTCATACAGCTAGTCTTCCAGATTCTGAGGTTAACGATCCGCTATGACAGACATTTTCTGCACCTGAGTTATATTAAAGGGGGAAAGGCAGGGTCTATGTAAAAGGTAAGAAGGGACATTAATGAATCCAAGGAGTTATAAATAGATCTCAATGCTCAGTGAGTTCTCTCTTTACCCCTGTAAAATTGCTTAAGTGCTTCATTTTTTAAAAAATGGAAGTGGGGGTTGGGGACATACTCTGGAGAGACTGGGGAATAGTAAAAGGCTAGCAAGCCTGAGGGCCAGAAGTCAAGAATGCGTTTCACAGCAGCCCAGGACTTTTTAAAAAGGAGGGGGAAAGGTTACATCCTAAAACACACACGTTTTCAGGCAGTTTGCCTTTCCCTCTCCCCTCCCCACCTCCATTTAGGTTTAGAGTTACCCAGAGCAAATAAATAGGCCGAGCCGGCCTGAGGTCTGCAGCCCGGTTCACGCTGGAGATTCTCATCTGCATTGGTTGGAAGCACAACAAACAGCCCGCCGGCAACCCGATCTTCCCTCCTCGTGCCCAGCCCGCCGGGCCGGTGGCAGGGGAGGCTGGCGCTCGGCGGCTGCGGGCGCCGCCGAGGGAAGTGTCCGCGCTGGCCTGCCAGCGGCATCCAGGGCCAGGCGGCCGGGCTGCCCAGCTGCCCCGAGAGGCACAGGTGGGTGGGTGACGACGCTGTTCAATCAAGCGCCTCCCCATCCCCAGGCCGCGCTCCCTCCCCAGCTAAAAATAAAACCTCCCGATTAGCGGCGCATCGCTGGCCAGGCTGGACCATGCATAAAACATCGGAGGATTGGGTTTCATTTTCTGAATGGCTCCATTCAGAGGAGTGCAGGGGTGAAGGGTTTAATCAGAGGGACTATTTGCTTTTCTGGAGCGGCTCCCGGCAAACGGGCCCTCCGTCCCCGCGGCCGGGCGCCTCCTCGGTGTCCCCTGGCCCCGGGACAAGTTTGCCCCTGCACGCTTGGCACCGGGTGACACTTGTGAGACATGAGTGTTCAGCCCCACATGCTGTGTCCTCCCTGGAGGAGCCTCAAGCCTGCTTCCCTTCTTCCAAGGCGCTAGGGAGAAGCCCAGAAAATGGAGGGAGAATCCCCGAATCAGAGCAAACCTTCAGGGCCAGACTTATCCAGGGTTCGCAGTCAGGAGTCAAGTCCAACCCCCTCCCGCGGCACCCCTCCACCTCACACACACACCTTGACAAGAGATGATTCAGCCTTCGAAGACCTTCAGTGATGGGGAACCCCTGCCCCGGGCCCACCACCATCAAGGCAATCCATTCTAATGTCAGATAATTCTAATTGTTAGAAAGTTGTGTTCTTATCTTAATGCCGAGTTTGTCTTTTCTATCCACTCATTAATTCCTTCCTCTTCTAACACTCATTTGTTAAGACCTTCCTTTGTGTTAGATTAGCTGTTGGGGGATGTGCTGCTTTTTGTTCCTGTCCTCAAGGAGCTTACACTCTATCCAGGGGATACAGCACATGGAAATATACACATACTCATATACACAGCAGAGGCAAGGTAATTTGGGAAGAAAAAAACAGCTTCTTCAGTAACTCAGAAAGACTTCAGGTGGATGGTGCTTCTTGAGCTGAGCTTTGGAAAAAAGCTGAAATGCTCTAAGAAGCAGTAGTGAGAAATGGCTGTATTCCAGGCTTTGGAAACAGCCAGTGAAAAGGCTAGGAGGTTGGAGATGAGTTGCGGAACATGAGGAACAATAAGGTCAAGTTTGGCTGGATTGTAGTGTGCAATAGGGAGAATAAAGTTAAGATGCAACAAACTTTTTAGACTGCTAGCGTTTCTGCCCACTCGCCCATGTACCCACTTTGCTTTCCAGACAAAATATCCACCAATCCTCCTCTGCAATTGTTTCAGATTCCTATTCCATCCTGCTTGCTTTCCATTTGGACACAGACTACACAGAATTAGAACTGGGAAGGACTTTAGTCCTATCTTCTCAATTTACCAATGAGCAAGTAGTCTCAGAGAGATAGTGACTTACTTATAATCACAAGGAAGCAGGATTTGACTCCAAGTTTTCCTAACTCTAAACTCAGCATTTTAACTATTATATCACACAATTTAAGGCAGCTCTAATAGACTTGTGATGGAAAGAGCCTTCT
Organism: Antechinus flavipes; assembly: GCF_016432865.1. Taxonomy (NCBI): domain Eukaryota; kingdom Metazoa; phylum Chordata; class Mammalia; order Dasyuromorphia; family Dasyuridae; genus Antechinus; species Antechinus flavipes. The sequence goes on along the minus strand of NC_067399.1, from coordinate 486,024,926 downwards.
GCATCCAGAAAGAGAACTATGTGGATCAAAGCATAGCATTTTCATCTTTTTTTGTTGTTGCTGCTGTTTGTTTACTTTTTTTCTTTCTTGTGTTTTTCCCCCTTTTAATCTGATTTTTATTGTGCAACATGACAAATGTGGAAATACATTTAGAAGACTTGCACATGTTTAACCTATATTAAATTAATGTCCAGAAGAGGGAAGAAGGTGGGAGGGAAAGAGAAAAGATTGAAATTCAAGATTTTGTAAGAGTGAATATCGTTGCATGTATTTTGAAAAATAAAAAGCTTTTATTTAAAAAACATTATTACATCACACTATTGCATGCTTGAGCTTGTCAGTATCCTTCCTAAAATATGGTCCACATAGAACTGAATATAATACTTTACATTATGTCTGATGGTGGTAAAAGGGAAAGCATACCTATCACTTCCTTCATTTAGGACACTATGCATTTAGAACTCAAAATTATATTTAAAGTCAAGATCCTGGGTTTTAATGGATAGAATTTATAATATCTATTTTGGCTGGTTCTCAATTTCTATATAGTTTATCAAAGGACCTTCAGATTTAATTATCCAGTTTTTGTTTTCACAAAGAGGTAGGTAGACATTAATATTATACCAACTTAATACATGTGGATAAAGAGAACTCAGTTGACTTGCCCCAAATCACACAATAACTTGAGTTGTCACTAGAACTCAGATCATTTGATTGTACTTAGACCTAGAATCTTCCCACTATATTATGTTACCTTTACTTAATTCAATAACCAGTGGTAATGCAGGAATAACATGTAGATAAAAGAAAGGGCCCATTTGTGCTAAAGGAACCGTCATTCCTGATGGTAATGGGACAAAGTTCCATTTTCACCTCCAAATGTCCAACTAAAGCACTCAGAAGGAGGTAACAAAGAGAAACTTGGTCCTAGCCAATGATTCTCCAACTTTTTAGTCTCAAAATCCCTTTACAATCTCAAAAATTATTGAAGATCCCAAAGAGTTTTTGTTTAGTTGTCAACATTTACTCAGAAGATTAAATGTCTTAATGTTGTTATGGAAATAATTTTGACTTCATGGATCCCTTGAAAGGGTCTCAAGGTACCCATTCCACATTTTAAGAACCATTGGTCTCAGTCACTATAGCAACTGGTAATGAGGAAGTATCTTTTACCCCAGAGCTCCCCTCCCTACCCTTAAAGTCCTTCAGAGGACCTCTGAGCCCCTTGGAGGTAATAAGGTAGAAAGAAGATAATAAAAACTCACATTTGTACAGTCCTTTAACATTCACAAAATACTTTCTCAGCAACCTTGTAAGATAGATAGCCCTATCCTACAGATGAGAAAGTACAATCTGAAAGTCAGACTGTTGTCAGAAATGGGCTTCAGAGGCCTACTGACTCAAGCCTTGAGCTTTTCCCACCCAGATAATTTAGTTGGCTTTCCTGAGTAGGGAAGAAGGAGCAGATATTTTGAGACCCCCTTGATTAATTAAGAAACAAGCTCTCCAGGGTAAAGCCCCCCTTTTTCTCTTTCTTTTTCTAACACTATTTCAAAACTACTGAGAGATTAGGGAAAACACTTTGCAAAATGGTCAGCAAACAATCCTGCAACCTCAAAAGATCTCTGGAAACCTCACTGTGCATGCTTTTTTCTCCAAATTGACCATATTGAGGTTTAAAATCACTTGATCTATGTAGTGCCTAATAATCTAATGTCCTGGTCATTTAAAAGATATTTGCTAAGGCCATATTGCCATAGTCTTCCTAGTGGGCAGCAGCATTGAGGACAAAGACCTGAAGAAAAAAGTGAAGCTTATCACAAATTTGAGAGCTTGTCTCTTTTTGTGCTAGGAAAGAATTAGAAATTGAGGGGATGCCTATCAATTGGGGAATAGCTGAACAAGTTATGGCATATGAATGTAATGAAATCCTATTGCACTATAAGAAATGATGAGCAGAAGGATTTCAGAAAAACCTGGGGAAAACTTACATGAACTGATGGATGATGATGAGCAGAAACTTGAGAACACTGTATATAGTAACAGAAACATTGTGCAATGATCAAAAGGCTTAGTTCTTCGCAGCAATACAATGATCCAAGACAGTTCCAAAAGACTTGTAATGAAAAATGCCATCCACACCCAGAAAAAGAGCAATGGGATCTGAACGCAAATAAAAACATATTATTTTCCCTTTTTTGTTATTTTTTTCTTTCTCACTGTTTTCTCCCTTTTATTCTGATTCTTCTTTCATAGCAAGACTAATGTGGAAACATATTTTTTAAAATAACTTTATTGACAGTACATATGCATGGGTAATTTTTTACATTATCCCTTGCACTCACTTTTGTTTCGACTTTTCCCTTCCCTCCCTCCACCCCCTCCCCTAGATGGCAAGCAGTCTTATACATGTTAAATATGTCACATTATATCCTAGATACAATATATGTGTGCAGAACAAGTTCTCTTGTTGCAGAGGAAGAATTGGATTCAGAAGGTAAAAATAACCTGAGAAGAAAAACAAAAATGCGAGCAATTCACACTCATTTCCCAGTGTTCCTTCTCTGGGTGTAGCTGATTCTATCCATCATTGATCAATTGGAACTGAATTAGATCTTCTCTTTGTTGAAGAAATCCACTTCCATCAGAATACATCCTCATACAGTATTGTTGTTGAAGTGTATAATGATTTCCTGGTTCTGCTCATTTCACTCAGCATCAGTTCATGTAAGTCTCTCCAAGCCTCACTGTATTCATCCTGCTGGTCATTTCTTACAGAACAATAATATTTAATATGGAAACATATTTAACATAATTGTACATGTATAGCCTATATCAGATTGCTTGCTGTTTTGGGGAAGGGGAAGGAAAGGGAAGGAGGGAGAAAAATTTGAAATTCAAAATCTTATAAAAACGAATGTTGAAAACTGTCTTTACATGTAATTGGAAGCTCACAGTCTGAGAGGGAAAATATGAAAGCAAATATGTACAAACAAAGATACAAGCAGATAAATTAGAGATAATCAATAAAGAAAAGGCAATATATTAATTATGCAGGCTCAGGAAGGGAAAGCAAGATTTTAGCTGAGAATTGTAGGAAGTTAGAACTAGAGAAGTTACTAACTTCTCTAACTGCCTATTAAGCAGAGATGAGGAAGGAAAGTGTTCCAGTAATGGAGAGACGACAAGTGAAAATGCCCAGTATTAGGAAATGAAAAATCTGGTTTGAGCAAAAAAGTAAATGGAAGGTGGCAGGAAGGGGGTAAGGAGTAAGAAAACCAGAAAAGTAAGAAGGGGTCAAGCTATGGAGGATTCTGAAAAACAAATAAAGGATATATTTGATCCTAGAGATAGTAGGGAGTCACTGTAGTTGATTGAATAGGAGAGTAACATGGTGAAATTTGTACTTTAGGAAGATCAATTTAATAACTGAATGAGTGATGGATGTGTTGGAGTAGAAAGAGACTTGAAGAGAGAAAACCAACTAACAGATTATTGCAATAGTCTAGACATGAGGTGATAAAGGCCTGCCTAGGGATGTGGCAGTATGAAAGGAGAAAAGGAGCCCTTTATAAGCTGCTTCTCATTGGAAAGGAAATAGGAATGACCACATCAGCATTCGAACATTAAAAACGGGTTTTGTTTTTTGTTTTGTTTTTTATATAAACTCTACAGGTGAAAAACAACTTAAAAATACCTCTTACCTGAAATGCAAATATAATGAAACATAGACATTAGGAGATTTCTATATTGGAAAAAGATTTTTTACTTCTAACAGAGATGCTCCTCATAACTGCTCCTAAATTCATGAAGGGATTTATTTGCAAAGTGCTGACTTCTTTTTTTTCTCTCTCGATAGTATTTTATTTTTCCAAATGCAGATAAAGATAGCTTTCAATATTCATTTTTTGTAAGACTTTGCATTCCAAATTTTTCTCTCTCCCTCTCTTACCTCTCCCTTTCCCAAGACAGCAAACAATCTGATATAGGTTAAATATATGCAATCTTTTTAAACATATTTCCTTGTTTATCATGTTATGCAAGAAAAATCATACTTAGGGGAAAAAACATGAGAAATAAAAAGCAAACAAGCAAACAACAACAAAAAAGTGAAAATTCTATGCTTTGATCCGCATCCAGTCTCCATAGTTCTCCCTCTGGATGCATATGCCATTTTCCATCCCAAGTCTAGTAGAATTGTCTTGAATTACTTCACTGCTCAGAAGAGCCAAGTCCATCACAGCTGATCATCACATAATCTTGCTGTTACTATGTACAGTGATCTCCTGGTTCTGCTCAGAGTGCTGACTTCTTGACGTAGAAGGCAGACCAATTCCATAAGTATTTATTGAAGGCTTACAGTTAAAAAGGCAGGTTCATGGAGAGAGAACTGGCCTCTGCCTTTTTTTTTTTAATTTAATAATAACTTTATATTGACAGAATCCATGCCAGGGTAATTTTTTTTACAACATTATCCCTTGCACTCGTTTCTGTTCCAATTTTTCCCCTCCCTCCTTCCACCCCCTCCCCTAGATGGCAAGCAGTCCTATATATGTTAGATATGTTGCAGTATATCCTAGATACAATATATGTTTGCAGAACCAAACAGTTCTCTTGTTGCACAGGGAGAATTGGATTCAGAAGGTAAAAATAACTTGGGAAGAAAAACAAAAATGCAAATAGTTCACATTCGTTTCCCAGTGTTCTTTCTTTGGGTGTAGCTGCTTCTGTCCATCATTTATCAATTGAAACTCAGTTAGGTCTCTTTGTCAAAGAAATCCACTTCCATCAGAATACATCCTCATACAATATCATTGTCGAAGTGTATAACGATCTCCTGGTTTTGCTCATTTCACTTAGCATCAGTTCGTGTAAGTCTCTCCAAGCCTCTCTGTATTCATCCTGCTGGTCATTTCTTACAGAACAATAATATTCCATAACATTCATATACCACAATTTACCCAGCCATTCTCCAATTGATGGGCATCCATTCAATTTCCAGTTTCTAGCCACTACAAATAGGGCTGCCACAAACATTTTGGCACATGTGGGTCCCTTTCCCTTCTTTAGTATCTCTTTGGGATATAAGACCAGTAGTAACACTGCTGGATCAAAGGGTATGCACAGTTTGATAATTTTGGGGGCATAATTCCAAATTGCTCTCCAGAATGGTTGGATTCGTTCACAACTTCACTAACAATGCATCAGTGTCCCAGTTTTCCCACATCCCCTCCAACATTCATCATTATTTTTTCCTGTCATCTTAGCCAATCTGACAGGTGTGTAGTGGTATCTCAGAGTTGTCTTAATTTGCATTTCTCTGATCAATAGTGATTTGGAACACTCTTTCATATGAGTGGTAATAGTTTCAATTTCATCCTCTGAAAACTGTCTGTTCATATACTTTGACCATTAATCAATTGGAGAATGGCTTGATTTCTTATAAATTTGAGTCAGTTCTCTATATATTTTGGAAATGAGGCCTTTATCAGAACCTTTAACTGTGAAGATGTTTTCCCAGTTTGTTGCTTCCCTTCTAATCTTGTTTGCATTAGTTTTGTTTGTACAAAGGCTTTTTAATTTAATATAATCAAAATTTTCTATTTTGTGATTAGTAATGGTCTCTAGTTCATCTTTGGTCACAAATTTCTTTCTCCTCCACAAGTCTGACAGATAGACTATCCTATGTTCCTCTAATTTATTTATAATCTCATTCTTTGTGCCTAGGTCATAGACCCATTTTGATCTTATCTTGGTATATGGTGTTAAGTGTGGGTCCATGCCTAATTTCTGCCATACTAATTTCCAGTTATCCCAGCAGTTTTTGTCAAATAATGAATTTTTATCCCAAAAATTAGGATCTTTGGGTTTGTCAAACTGGCCTCTGCCTTTTGCTAGATATATGGCACTGAACAAATCCTTCCTCACGCTGGGCCTCAGTTTGCCCATTTGTAAAAGGAAGGTCACTTAGAAGCAGTCAGATGGGGCTTTGGACAGGGCACAGACACTTATTAGTGTCACATAGACACTAGCTTTGTGAGTCATCATTTAACTGTGTGCCTCAGTTTCCTCATCTGTAAAATAAGGATAACCTTAATAGCTATCTCCTGAGAGTGTTTTGGGAATCAAATAAGCTAATATTTGCATATCACTTTGCAGACTTTAAAATAGTTCATAAATGCTAGTTATCGGAGCTGCTATTGTTCAGTCATTTTAGTCAGATCCGATCCTTCTTGACCCCATTTGGGATTCTGTTGACAAATCGGAGTGGTCTGCCATTTCCTTCTTCAGTGGATCTATTTTATCAAGCAATCAAAGGTTAATTGATTTGTCCAGAGTCATCTAGTTAAGAAGTATCTGAGACCAGATTTCTTCCTGACTCCAGGCCAGTGCTCTATCCACTGCACTACCTTCTCCCTCTTAGGATTAGGTGTGTCTTCCATCTGTTCCCTTGGGGTTGTCAGTCAAGCCAGCTCCAATACCAGGCCTTTCTGCCCTTTGTGAGATCAGGAAGATAGGAAGGAGTTAAATGCAGCTTCATCAGGAAGCGAATTACCAGTGACTTCCTCAGCAGGTCCTCCCTCCACCACTTGGAACAAACTTGGAAGTTCAAAGCTTATAGCCAGATACCACAAATGTCAGGGTTAGGGCCAGGGCCAGCTGGGCCAAAGCTAACATTAGGGGCAACTGCCAGATTAGGGGCAACTGCGACTGCATGACGGCTGGCAACAGGCGCCTGGCCATGATGATGGTCGTGGTCATGATATAACATTTATCTAGCACTCACTAGGGGCCAGACACTATATGAAGCACTTTACAATTATCTCATTTAATCCTCACAATAACCTGAGAGATGGGTGCTATTATGATATCACTGCTGAGAACAATGAGCCAGACAGAGAGACTGAGTGACTTACACAAGATCACACAGCCAGTAAGTGTCTGAGACTGGATGAGAATTCAGGTCTTCCTGACCCTTTCACATCATCACCTAACTGCCCATGACTTTAAAAACTTGACCACAGGGTGAAAGTCGCTGCTAACCCACCCTGAAAAACAGCAGCTCCAAAGCAGGAGAAACTCTTATTTGCTTTATATCTGTTACTTGCTCTCTAGGGTTTACCAGGAACTGCCATACACTGCACTTTTTTTATATCCCACAGTTAAAATTCTTAAAAGATTTATTCATTGCTTTGGTTGGCAATGCAACAAAATGTACCTCCAGCACTCAGGTAATGGGATATGGTATTAGTCCAAGCAATTTGCTGAACATGGGGTTTTGCACACAAAAATATATTACAACATTCAGTGGTGTCACTCAGAAAGGCTCTAGCCCCAGTAACTGCCTGGCAGTTAGAGGTGTCCAGAAGTCTCCAAATTTCCCAGGGACAGCCAGGGGAAAGCCCCTGCTGAAGCTTCATATTGAGTGCTCTCTTTTAAGGGCAAAAAGCACCAAGAGCCCAGAGATTCTAGATAAATAGGCTTAATACAGTAGCTCAGCCACTTAGCCCTGGAGACAGAGCTGTGACTAACCTGAGGGGGCAAAGACTTTATCCCAGGTACCAATATAGAGAATGGACTTCCTAGAGGAGGGATCATATCTCCTCTGCCAGTCCAGAGAGTTCTTCCCTGTGCCAGGTCAAAGAAAGGGACAGGTTTTCTCCTCTCCCAGTGTGACTGTACCCAGTGGGGTTATCCCCTCCTCACAGAATGTATTCCTTGGGGTCCACAATTGTTTTTTCCCTAAGTGAAAAAACAATCCCAAACACACCTCCTTCTGGAGTCTAGAACAATGGCATCCAGGAAAAGCAGGAGTCAAAGGAGACTAGGGTTGCCCACACCCAAGACGAGCTCCAAAGGGCAAAAAAGCTCACAAGCCAGAAGGAAGGAATGATGCAGCATCTGAGCTTCTCTTATCCCCTGAAAGCCTATCATCCATCAGCAAGTTTTTCTTGAGTCTTCTATTATGATAGATACTGTGGGGGATAGGAAAAATTGGGGAATCTCTGTCTTCAGGTAGGTTATGGCCTAGTTGGAGAGATAAGACTTACACATGGAAAAACAATTAGAAAAGAACTGGTCCAGTCACTTCAGTCGGGATGATTCTTTATGACCCCATTTGGGACTTTCTTGGCAAAGACTCTGGAGTGGTTTGACATTTCCTTCTCCATCTCATTTGACAGATAAGGAAACTGAGGCAAACAAGCATAAGTAACTTGCCCCAAGTCACTCAGCTGGTGAGTGTCTGAGGATAGATTTGAATTCAGACAGATGAGTCTTTCTAATTCCAGACCTGGCACTCTATCTACTGTGCTACCTAGAAAAGAATTAGTTTATAGGAATTAGTAATCAGTTCTGGGGTGTAGACTGTTGTGGGAAATTAGAGATCTGTGTTGGCTGCAATGATGTAGGAAAGCTTCCAAGTACTTAAACTGGACCTCCAGATCTGAGCAGAATTTAAAACGGTAAAGAATTGATGGGAGGATATTCTAGTCTGGTGGCACAGGATAAATCCTGGATCTTTTCCCTATTGCACTGCCAAAGAAACGTTTTGTCCATTACCCAGGCCCATTACCAAGGTTCTTTTTGTTAATACCAGGAAGGGAGGGAGGGAGGAAGAAAGGAAGGAAGGAAGGGAAGGAAGGAGGAAAGGAGGGAGGGAGGAAGGAAAAAAGGAAGGAAGGGAGGGAGGGAGAGGAAGAAAGAGATAGAGAGAATGGAAGAAGGAAGGAAGGACTTGTCTAAGATCATACAACTTACCAAAAACTATTTAAGGCTAGAGTTGAATTTAATTCATTCTTACTGCAGGTCCAGCACTCTATCCATTGTGCTATTTAGCTGTCTCTTAATCAGCCACCCATCAGTGAATGCTTTATATTTATATGTTTTGCAGTTTTTTAAAATAACTTTTTATTGATAGAACGCATGCCAGGGTAATTTTTTACAGCATTATCCCTTGCATTCACTTCTGTTCCAATTTTTCCCCTCCCTCCCTCCACCCCTTCCCCCAGATGGCAAGCAGTCCTTTACATGTTGAATAGGTTACAGTATATCCTAGATACAATATACGTGTGCAGAACCGAACAGTTTTCTTGTTGCACAGGGAGAATTGAATTCAGAAGGTATAAATAACCCGGGAAGAAAAACAAAAATGCAAGCAGTTTATATTCATTTCCCAGTGTTCTTTCTCTGGGTGTAGCTGCTTCTGTCCATCTTTGATCAATTAAAACTCTCTTTATCGAAGAGATCCACTTCTATCAGAATATATCCTCAAACAGTATCGTTGTTGAGGTATATAATGATCTCCTGGTTCTGCTCATTTCACTCAGCATCAGTTCATGTAAGTCTCGCCAGTCCTCTCTGTATGCATCCTGATGGTCATTCCTTACAGAACAATAATATTCCATAACGTTCATATACCACAATTTACTCAACCATTCTCCAATTGATGGACATCCTTTCATTTTCCAGCTTCTAGCCACTACAAACAGGGCTGCCACAAACATTTTGGCACATACAGGTCCCTTTCCTTTCTTTAGTATCTCTTTGGGGTATAAGCCCAGTAGAATATGTTTTGCAGTTTAAAAAACTCATCCACATTATCACTATCCTTATAGTAATGGCAAGTTAGATAAGGTAAAATTTATAACCCCCATTTTTCAGATTACAAAAATATTAACTCATATTTAAATAAGTCTTTATGGTGGTTAAAATACCTTTCTCACAACAACTCCTTCAGTGTAGGCTGTTATATCAGTTATATCAGTGTAGGTTATTATATACATTTTACAGATGTGGAAACTGAGTCACAGAAAAATGAAGTGGCTTGCCTAAGACTATATTTCTGGTAAATTAAAAACCTTTCACTGAACTCAAGTCCTCTAATTCTAAGTAGGCTTCTCTTTTTCCCTCTCCCCCGCCACATCCAAGCTGTTGTTTTTCTGATTTTACCTTTGCAAAACTATTCCACTATCTCTCCTCTGCTATTGTCTCCACTCTAGTATAGACCTTTATCACCTCACACTTGGATTATTGCCATAGCCTGCTGAGGGGCTCTGACTTCCTCAAGTCTCCCTACTCCAAGCCATTCTCCTTTTAACCACCAAAGAGATTTTCTTAAAACATAAGTATGATCGTGTTGCTCCCCTCTTCAATAAACTCCAGTGCCTTTCTATTGCCTCCAGGAGCAAATACAAAATGCTCTGTTTGTCAATCCAAGCCTTTCATAAACTAGTCCCCTCCTACCTTTCTAATCTCACATGCTATTCAATGCTATTCATCAATCCAATGGCACTAGCCTGACAAACTAGACATTTTCCCCCCATGCCTGAAATGCTCCCTCCTCATCTCTATCTACTGACTTCCCTGGCTTCCTCTAAATCAAATTGATCAATAAACATTTTATAAAGTGTCTACTATTCTACCAGAAGCTTTTCCCAATCCCTCTTAATTCTAGTGCACCCCCTTTTTACTTTACTAATTTATTTACTACTGTCACTTCCAATTTATCCCATATATAGCTTGTTTGTTCATATTTGTTTATTTGTTGTCTTCCCCTAATAGGCTGAGTTCCTTGAGGGCAGGGATGAGCTTTGACCTTTCTTTGTATCAGCTGCACTTAACATAGTACCTGGCACACAGCAGGTGCTTAATTAATGTTTATTGACCTTCCCCCACACCAAGTCACCTCTGAACTGAAGGTTCTTTCCACAGATGAGAGCTAGAAGGGACTTCAAAGGCCAATTCCCTCAACTTAGAGGGAAACTGAACCCTCAGAAATTAAGGGATTTGTCCAAGGTCACACAGAGAGTAAGTATCCAAGACGGAATTTGAACCCAAGTCTTTTAATGGCAGCCAGGGCTCTTTCAAGAAATGTGTACTTCCAAGTAACTCCCTCTTTGTCCTTATCTTTGACCAAACAGATCACCTGTTGATAATGAGGCTGAGCATGAGAAATGACACAAGACCTCTGCATCTTTTGAATTGCTTTATCTCTAGAAAATCTTTGGAAAACGAATATATTGTGTTATGGGAATGGTTACCGTGGTGTAGCCAGGACCAGACATTTATGGGCTTTTATTAAAGAGAAAAAATTGCAAACACTGTGGGTGTAATCAGTATATTCCTAGAAATTGTGGACAAATGAGAAACTGGTGTGCATGTGTGTGTGAATGTGCTTGTGTGTGAGAGGGAGAGAGACAGAGACTGAGGGAGAGAAAGAGAGAGAAAGAGAAAGACAGAGAAAGACAAGAAGAAGAAGAAGAAGAAGAAGAAGAAGAAGAAGAAGAAGAGAAGAAGAAGAAGAAGAAGAAGAAGAAGAAGAAGAGAAGAAGAAGAAGAAGAAGAAGAAGAAGAAGAAGAAGAAGAAAGAGAGAGAGAGAGAGAGAGAGAGAGAGAGAGAGAGAGAGAGAGAGAGAAGCTTGGTGCACTATTGAAGGAGATGCCCAGCCTTAAGAACAACCTGAGTCAGTTGACCAACTGAAGAGATAGTGTGCTATGAGGGAGACAGCATGACATAAAGGAGAGTCCTGGAAAGTCCAGGTTCAGCTCCCACTCTGTTACTAACTGTGTGGCCTTAGAAAAACCACTTCACTTTTCTGGGCCTCAGTTTCCCTTTCTATAGAATGAAGGAATTAGACTACTATTTTGCCTCTTCCGGCTCTAAGCTGTGATTCTATGATCTTATCTTGAAGGTCTCTTCCCTGTTTAAATCCTATGAGTTTTAGTTGTCCCTATAAGGTCCTTCATATGCTAAAAATTCTGCCCTACTGAGTGGGTAATACCTCAAATTTTATCTTCAAATTTTCCTTTAACTTGAGGGAGTTTAAGGATCACTGAGAACAAAGTAAGTGGACTCTAAAATTTGGTCTAGAGCAGGAACTCTACTTTATTTTTTTTTGGCATGGATTCCTTTGATAGACTGGTGAACCCCCTCTCAGAATAAAGATTTTAAATAATTGAAAGAAATGCTAAATTTTGGCTAGAGGTTAGTGCAAATAAAGATGTATTTTTTTAATCATCCAATCTTACAGATTCCCTGATATTTATGCACAAGTCTTTTTGAGACTATACCCCAAGTTAAGAATGCCTCCCCACATTATTGTGGTAGAATCTGAATTCTCTGTGAATTTTCTTTCTTACTCAAAGAAAGATGGGATGAGATCAAAATGTGAAGATTTTTAAGTTACTTTCCTCCAAAAAAGAAAAAAAAAACAATTCAAATGCCACCTTCTCCAGAAAGATTCTCTGATCTCCCCAGTAACCATGACAAGCTTTGTTTTCACCTTTCTCCACACCATGCTTTTTATTTTAGTCAGATCTCATAAGTTTATCAGTATGGGATAGTTGTTGGTGATCTAGGAACTTCCCCATCAATGAAAATCAGTAGCTTCTCTGCAATTTTTAACCTTAATCTCTAATCTTTTAATTATAAACTTATGGAGAATTGTTTATTAGATTAGCTGATTTGCTCAGGGCCACATAACCAGCATGGGACAGTTAGGTGGTATAGGGATAGAGTGCTGACCTTAGTCTAGAAGACCTTGAGTTTAAATTCTGTTGCAGATGCTTCTATTCGTGGCCCTGAGCAAAGCATTTACCTCATCTTCAACTTCATTGTCTGCAAAATGGGTTTATAATGTCACCTACCTTATAGGAATATTGTGAGGAACTAATGAGGTAACATAGATAAAGCACTTTGCAAACCTTAAATTGACACAAAGGTACTTGCCATTATTATTACATGTGCCAGAGACACAGGACTTGTACCTCCAGGTCTTCCTAACTTGGAGATCAATTCTCAATCACACCGTGCTACCTTTTTTTAATTTTCTTATGCACTTCTATACTGTTTTGTGTAATAATTATATAGTAAATCACCTATTATACTCTATGATACATGGGGACAGGGATCAGATATTTCCTAAACTTTGTCTATAACTATAGCCTAGCATAGTGCTTTATATACAGTAGGCATTTAATATTTGTTGGTTTGGATATGATGGATTGGACTGGAAGGCGAAAACTCAGAAGTTTTTCCTACTTGATAATTAAGGGATGCACCAAAGAGTAACAGAAAATATTTCTGCTTGGCAAACATATGTTGAATGTCTTTAAGTACAGAACGCTGCACTAAGCATCGGTGGGGGAAGAAATAAAAAGATCAGCAAGAATCTGCCCCGGCCCTCATGAAGCTTATATTCCAGACTAAGGAGCAGAAACATCTAGAGAAAGGCTAGGAAATCACCAGCTGACCCATGAGGAATTGTGTAAGCCGTGAACAAGTCACTGGGAGATAATTGGTCCCATGTCCTCCTCGCCTACTTGCCAATTTAACTGTGTTCCAAGAACAAAGAGCCAAGGATAATGGGAGACAGAGCCTTAGCTCTGGGAACAGAGGGTAACCAGGGAAGGCAAAAGCCCATCAATTCCATCTCCCAAGTTCAGGAGCCAGCACTCTCTTCCCCCCTCCCATTCCCTTCTTCTGATCTGACGGGGTCAGGGAGTTGTTTCCAGTGGTTCTGCCTCAGCCCCCGGGGAAGAGGAAAAGGGGAGGGAGGAGGGTTGGAAATCCAGAATGAAAGAGCAACAACAGTCAGGACTGTATTGAAGGAGACTTCCTGCCATTGTCGTGAGCAGGATGCAGGAAGTAGATGGGGGTCGCTTGAAGGATAGAGGGGGCCCATTTTCTTTGGTCCAGAGACTCCCTTCCCAGAGGCCAGAGGCACCCTGGAGCAGTCAGGAAAGGCCCCTGAACCGATGACAAAACCAAGGAACAAATTGGTGGGTTCACAGCACTAAGCCAGGCACGCTATTCAGATGTTCTTGAGAACCTGGCTTTGGAAAAACCAGATGGAATACTCGGATATTGTCTTGCCTTAGTGACTTAGACACATTCTCAGGATTCTGGAGAACAAAGGATTCAACTTTATGCCCAACCACTCCCACTAATAGATGTCTTCCTGTTTTCTAAGTCAATTTTTCCTTTAAAAAGGGGGTGGGGGGTTCTAAGTCAAATTTTCCTAAAAACAAAACAAGCCACGGTCTGTACCACAACCAAACATACAAAGATGGCAGTTATTAAATATGTCTCTGGCTGGGAGATGGCAAAAGGTAATCACCGGGTGCAACTGGTTTGCTCTTTCACACTGGATTTCATGAGGGTTAACAGTAAGCGAGGTCTGGTCCTCAGCTTGTCAGGTTCAGCAACTGATTTCAATCAGCTCATCCCTGGGATTTGTTCATAGAAACTATAGATCATAGATCATGTGTAACAGATATACAGCTGGAAGGGACTTAGAAGGTTCCAAGTCCAATGACCTCATTCTATGGATAAGAGAATTGGAAATCAGGGATTTGTCACAGGTCACAAAGGGAGTGAATGATAGAGCCAAATCTGAGCTAAGGTCCTCTGACATCATCTAATAGCTGGCAAACTTTTTCTTGGGTTTTTTTTTATCTTCCCTTTCAGCAACCTCCTCCCCTACTCCTAGTATTCCCACCCCCCAAAAGACTTCAGTTCGTATTCCAACTTTTCATCCTACTTTTGAAAAGACTTTACATCAGCTAGCTGCTAATTGAATGAAGGAAACAAGCATTTATTAAGTGCCTACTACATGCCTATCATTGTGCTAAGTACTTTGCAAGCATTAATTGATTAGACCTTCACAACAACACTGGGAGGTAGATGCTATTATTATGCCCTGTTGGGGAAACGGAGGCATTCAGAGTTTAAATGAGTTTAAAACCTTTCTTGATCTGTTCACCAGCACCTCTCTCCCCATTCCCCGCCCCCCAAGTCATTAACTTGTAGAAACTTTCTAGTTACCTACATGTAAACATGTTGTATTCCCCAGGTAGAACACAAGCTCCCTAAAGGTAATGGTAATGGATCTTGAGCCCAATAAGGAAAGGATATTGTGAAGGTGTTGTAGAAAGGTATGGAATGATGAAGAAGGCTAGGGTTTGAATTTGCAGAGAAACTGAGGAAATATCGACTGAGAATAATCAGGATTGGCACCTATTTCTGCCATCTATGAGAGGATGAAGGAGGAACAGGATTAAAGAGAAGTATCCTGAAGAGAACTTTAAAAGAAGATATTTGACAAGGCAAGTTAAGAAAAGGTAAATAAAATAAACTACTAAGATCAATTGGTAAGCAAAACAAATTTATCAGTATTTAAGAGATGAATGCTGAATGGGAAGGAAGTATACGTGCCTGTAAAGTCATTAAAACAAAGGAAAGGAAATTGAGTATGGTTATCACTTTAAGTGATAAAAGACTGAATAAGGTGTTTAGGAGGTGGGGTGTAAATACAAATAGTTTTGGTTTTTTTAACAGTCTGAGAATCTCAGTTAATAGGAAGAATAAGGTGAATTGTGAAGTGACTTGTCCTGAAAATGAAATGTCTATTTTTCTGCTACAGACAAAGGGCTTGCTCTGTTTATGTCAAGCATATGCCAATCTCCTTTCTTGAAGTAGATGAAGAGAATACCTTTCCATATTCCAAATTAACAGGGAAATTAAATAGCCTTTTAAAATAACAAAAATTGGATGTCAAGGAGGGAAAGAATTTGAGATGACAAAGAATGATTGTGACTATTAAGAGGATGTAGAAGAGTAGAATGATGTCACACAGAGAAGAAAGGGAAGGAAAAAGACAACCACAAATGTGACCCTCAAAAAAAACAAACTTGGGGTTCTTCCTGGTGAGAAGGGAGTTGGATCCTCAGAGACAGACCATTGATATGCTGGAGAGCATCCAGAGGAAGATGAAGGGCTTTGAGTCCATGTTACAGGTGGATAAATGGAAAGAATGGAGGATATTTATTCTAGAGAAGTGAAGACTCATGGGAGACATGATAGTTGTTTTCAATATTTTAAGGACTTTTGCTTGGAGGACATTTCTATTTAGCCCCAGGAACAATGACTTAGCAGCTACAAGAGGCAAGCTTATTCTTGAGATCAAGAGAAAACGCTTAACAATTAGCTTACCAGACTGCTAAAACAGTGCTTTGCACATACTAGGTGTTTAATAAATGTGTGTTGAATTGGATTTCCTTACATTAATGGAGAGACCATTAGCCAGACCAGTGGAGTCACTGATTCATTAAAGTGTAACAAGGGACAGTCAGTAACCCTAGTATTTATGAGCTGGTACAGATTATTCAGCGGATGCAAAACTTTCATATGGGCTTTGGAGCATGGGATCAAGTTCTGAACTTGGTTCTGGCTGCTGTCTGATGAAGGGACTAAGTGGCCAATAGGGGGCGTACTCAAAAGATGCTGATGGAACAGCATCCCTTTCTATTCCTTTGACTGACTCCTTCCTTCCTGATGGTGTTTTTGGAAACAGGAAAGACCTCGGACCCTTGTCCTAAGGCCAGTGTTTGGCCTCCTTTCTTACCCCTGCATTGGTTTTCTTTTTAAATTAAGGAGATTAGAGGCTACAAACTTGTGTGTTTCAAAAGATTGGGCAAGCAAGCCACCAGGAGGTCTGAATAGAGTCCAGCCTAGGTTTTGTAGCCCATTAGGCTTAAAAAGCAATTTTTAGACCCAGTTATATAGGAACTGCATTATTAATGCTGACTCTCCCTAGAGATAGAGATAATATCAGGATGCCCCCACAGGTATTGAAGTATAAAATGTATACTTCTGTTCTTGCTATAACATATTAAATGTCCCTTTAAAAATAACTTGATATTAACTAGTTAAATATAACTGGGGCATTAATCACCGACAGATAATGTGGCGGGAGGAGGGAAGGCAGGAACAGTGCGTTACACTAGAATAAGGGATTGAAGTGATAGCATTAGAGAAAAGATATCCTCATCCCCTGAACTTTGATAGGGGAGATGGAGCCAGTCTGGTTCAAGAACAATGAGGACAAGGTTATCACTCTGAAAGCAGTGAGGTATTTTGAGTAAATTACAGCCATATTCTTTCTGCCTCTGGTATACATTTTTAGGAAAAATATAAACAATATAATTAATGATCAACTGTTTTTTCTACCTTGTATTCCTAATACTTTCAACATAAATGGTAAACAAATGAGCAAAATCTATTTTAAACTGGACACAATTTTATTATTAAAGTTCAACAATGAGAAAACGAGCTCCTACACTAGCAAATAGGAGCATGTTCTCCATTTCTGCCCACTCCTTTTATTTAAAATAAATGTTTTGTAGATGTCCTTTTGTTATCTTTTAAACATCGTTACTTTCTAGTGACTCATACACACAAAATGAAACCTTCCTTTGTAACAAAAAAGTAGAATTAAGGAAAACAAATGAATACATTGGCCATGTAGGACAATATATATTTTATTCTTTTTCTAAAATGATTTTTGTTTTTTTCCCCAGTTACATGTAAAGATGATTTTAAACATTCATTTTTAAAAATTTTTTAAGTTCCAAATTCTCTCCCTCTTCCCCCATCCATGATAAGCAGTTTCATATGGGTTATATATGTTCAATCATGCAAAACTTTCCATATTAGTCATTATGAAAGAAGACACAGACCAAAATTTTAAAAAGATGAAAGATAGTATGCTTCAATCTGCATTCAGACTTCATCAATTCTTTCTCTGGAGTTGGATAGCATTTTTTTTATCATGAGTCCTTTGGAATGGTGTTGGAAAGAAAAAATGAAAAAATAGTTGAGAATAATTAAATCATTCACAGTTGGTCATTATCCAATATTGTTACTGTGTACAATGTTCTCCTGGTTCTGCTCATTTCACATTGCATTAGTTTGTATAAATCTTTCTAGGTTTTTCTGAAATCATCTTGCTTGTCTTTTCTTATGGTACTATATCTGTAGTCTACTATATATTCTGTGTATGGAGAAGAGGAAGGGGGTTAGAAATGCTTTGCTGTTGGTTCTCTGGGGTTACTTTTGGTCACTGCATTGATCAGAATTCTGTTGTTTTCTAATGTTTTTATTTTTGTTTTTACATTATTATGGCCATTTGGTGATGTGCTCTCCTTCATACTCTTCAGAAGTGAAGTCAAACCAAAAAAAAAAAAAAATTTAAACTACAAGCCAGGCAATGATATAAAAGAAAGGCAAAAGACCAGTCTCTGATCTAAAAGAGTTTATGTGGGAAGAGACAACATGCAAATCATTGTGTGGAAATGAAACAAATGCAGGATAAAATGGAGTTAATTGTAGAGAAAAGGCACTAGAATTAAGGAGTTTGAGAAAGGTGAGATTATAGCTGGGATTTGAAAGAAGCCAGAAAAGCCAAGAGGATGGAGAAAATTCCAGGCTGGGAGGACAGCCAGTGAAAATGTCCAGAGTCTAGAGTCCTTCCTGGGGAAGGAACAGTAAGACCCCCAATGTCCCTGGTTGGAAGATGGTGTGCAGTGAGGAGTGCACAGTGTAGAAACACTGGCACTATTGGAGAACACCAAATTATAAACAGCTCTAACTGCTAAAACAGGATTTTATATTTGACCCTGGAGATTAAGAGAGAGCCACTAGAGCTTATTAAATGGTGGGTGATGTCATCAGCAAAATCAGTAACTTTTATATAGATCTTTAAGCTTTACAAAGTGCTCCCTACAACACTCAAAGGTAGGTGTTCTTATCCCCATTTTACAGAAGATAAGTGATTTGCCCAGGATCACACAACTAGTAAGTGTGTCTAAGGCTGATTTTGAATTCAGGGTTTCCTAACTCCAGACCTGGCACTCTAGCCATGGTGTCACCCAGCTAGCAGAAAAGGTCATTACGTCCACTTGACAAATGAAGGAGTTGAGGTCTATAAGGAGAAAATTGATTGTCTTGGTGACAACTAGTCAATGACAGAATCAAAACAAGAAACTCAGTCTCCTGTGTCCCATCACTGGGCTCTTTCTACAACCTTCTGTGATGTTATCAGCTCCAAGACTTAGTACTCGTAGTCCTAGTAATAAATAGGAAAAAATAAAATGCATCTGTCAGTCTGGGATCCTTTAGAAAGTTAGACACTTGGGATAAGTACCTGGATTAAATGACCTTTCGTCCTAGTTTTAGGTGTTTCTGAGCTCAGTTGGATGAGACTGACAGCTAAAATGAAGCCGTCCTAGAAGACACTCATCCTGTGACTGTGCCCATCAGCTGAGGGAGGGGATTGGGTACCACAATAGAAATGCCTTGCCCATAATTGGCACTCACTAAGTATTTAATGATTGACTTTTATTATTGATAATAAGAAGGAATTAACTGATAGCTCAATTCTCATGACTGTAGCCAGAAAACTATTTTAAAAAGGGGTAGAAAGGGAGAGATACTCACAGTAAAGACCTAAATTAACCAGTGACAATATAAGGAGCTAACTAAAGACAGATACAGATCTTCAAATACAGAAACACAAAAAGTGTGCCAGATGGCTACCATCAGTATGGTGTATATTGGAATGTAACTGAACAGGGCATTAGCAGAATTGGCTTCAAGTCTTGACTCTGACACTTACTTAGTAGGTGTGTGACCATGAGCCTCAGTCTCTTCATCTGCAAAATGGAAATCATACCTGCACTCCCTACCTCACAGGGTTGTGATATGACCACCACAATGTACACAAAATCTTGGTGGAGTCCTACAATCACAGGGTTTAGAGCTGGACAGGACCTTAGAGATCACTGAATCTAATTCCCTCATTTTCCAGAAGAGTAGCTAAAAATCCAGATGGGTTCAGTGTCAAAAGTTACCCAATCAGTAAGTAAGAGAACCAGGATTTGAAATCTAGTATCCTACCTCCATCTCCAATGCTCTTTCCTTACATCATACTGAAACACTTTGTAAACCTGAAAATAGATAAAAATTTAAGCGATCCAAGGTGGAGAAGTTTCTTCTTCCTCCTACCAAGGCAACTCAGTTGTGGCTTACATGGACAGGGTTCATGCCTTAAAGTCTGACTTCTAAAGGTTTTTTCTTGTACTCAGTATCCCAAGCCCTCATACCAAAGTAGAATTCCAAAGAAAATGTATAAAATGAAGCTTGCGAGTAGCTTTTGTCTAAAGTTTTCCCAAAAGGGATTAATAAGGAGTCACTTCTAGAGAAGTTATAACAAAGACATCAGAGAACTTTTTGTTTTTACCATCACATTAAAGTACAAAAGAACTCATCCATGTGCACTGGAAATTATTTAAAACATGAAACAATAATCCACAATAACTCATAGGAGCCAATAAGCAGACACAGACAATATCCCTAGAAAGCCAAGGCTCCTGGGAGAACCTTAATCCTGCTGAACAGATTTCACTTCCACATTGGATTTGTTCTGCCCTTACTCAAGGTGTGTATCTTCTGGACAGCCAGGAATGCATGGACTACCCTTCTGTAAACCTTCTCATCCAAGAAGAAATATAGCTGCGGAGAGCAGATCCTGCTGCTGTTATCTGTACCTCTCAATGAATGAGAACTTCTTGAGTTCACAAGATACAGCCACCAAGGCTGAAAACATCCATTTCAAGAATGCTTTTAGATAACAAAATCCAACAGCAAGAGAAACAAAGAGAAATTCCATTTAAAATAACTGCCGATAGTATGAAATATTTGGGAATCTATCTGCCAAGGAAAAGTCAGGAACTATATGAGCAAAACTACAAAATACTTTCCACACAAATAAAGTCAGATCTAAGCAATTGGAAAAATATCAAGTGCTCTTGGATAGGTCAAGTGAATATAATAAAGATGACAATGCTCCCTAAATTAATCTATTTATTTAGTGCTATACCAACCAAATTCCCAAGAAACTATTTTACTGACCTAGAAAAAAATAATAATAAAATTCATCTGGAAGAACAAAAGATCAAGAATTTCAAAGGAATTAATGAAGAGAAAAGCTGTACCAGAACTAAAACTACATTATAAAGCAGCAGTCATCAAAACCATTTGGTACTGGCTAAGAAAGAGAGTAGTTGATCAGTGGAATAGGTTAGGTTCACAGAACAAAATAGTCAATGACTATAATAATCTAGTATTTGACAAACCCAACGGTCCCAGCTTTTGGGATAAGAATTTACTATTTAACAAAACTGCTGGGGAAAATGGAAACTAGTATGTCAGAAAGTAAGCATAGACCCACACCTAACACTGTATACCAAGATCAGATCGAAATGGGTTCATGATCTAGACATAAAGAATGATAGTATAAATAAATTAAAAGAACATAGGATAGTTTAACTCTCAGATTTGTGAGGCAGGCAGGAATTTGTGACCAAAGAAGAATTAGAGATCATTATTGATCACAAAATAGATAATTTTGATTATATTAAATCAAAAAGGTTTTGTACAAACAAAACTAATGGAGACAAGATTAGAAGGGAAGCAATTAACTGGGAAAACATTTTTACATCCAAAGGATCTGATAAAGACCTCATTTCTAAAATATATAGAGAATTGACTCATATTTATAAAAATTCAAGCCATTCTTCAATTGATAAATGGCTAAAGGATATGAACAGACAATTTTCAGATGAAGAAATTGAAACTATTTGTAGCCACATGAAAAGGTGCTCCAAATCACTATTGATCAGATTAAAACAACTCTGAGATATCACTACGTACCTGTCAGATTGGCTAAGATGACGGGAAATGATAATGATGAATGTTAGTGGGGATGTGGGAAAACTGGAACACTGATACGTTGTTGGTGGAATTGTGAACGGATACAACCATTCTGGAGAGCAATTTGGAACTATGCTCAAAAAGTTATCAAACTGTGCATACCCTTTGATCCAGCAGTGTTTCTACTGGGATTATATCCCAAAGAGATCTTAAAGGAGGGAAAGGAACCCACATGTGCCAAAATGTTTGTGGCAGCCCCTTTTTGTAGTGGCAAGGAACTGGAAACTGAGTGGATGCCCATCAATTGGAGAATGGCTGAATAAGTGATGGTATATGAATATTATGGAATAATATTGATCTGTAAGAAATGACCAGAAGAATGATTTCAGAAAAATCTGGAGAGACTTATATGAACTGATGCTGAGTGAAATGAGCAGAACCAGGAGATCATTATACATGGCAACAACAAGACTATACAATGATCAGTTCTGATGGACGTCTGCCTCTTCAACAATGAGATGATTCAAACCAGTTCTACTTGTTCAGTGATGAAGAGAGCCATCTACACCCAGAGAGAGAGCCATGAGAACAGAATGGACCACAACATAGCATTCTCACTCTCTCTGTTGTTATTTGCTTGTGTTTTGTTTTCTTTCTCAGTTTTTCTTTTTCTTCTTCTTGATCTGATTTTTCTTGTGCAGCAAGATAACTATAAATATATATATACATATATTGAATTTAACATGTATTTTAACATATTTAACATGTATTAGATTACTTGCCAGCTAGGGGAGGGAATGAGGGAAGGAGAGAAAAATTTGGAACAATAGGTTTTGCAAGGGTCAATGTTGGAAAATTTACCCATGCATATGTTTTATAAATAAAAAAACTTTAATAAAAATATATTTTTAAAAAGAATGTTATTAGATAACCTTCGGTTACTTTCAGGCAAGAATATGTACTCACTGCTGTGTGTGTGTGTGTAGCTACAGCTAGGAAGAAGAAGGAGAGAGAAATCCCATTTCTACCCCCCCCCCACAACCTACCTGGAATTCCAGGGAGAACTGTCTGAATCTATGCCATACATTCAAAAGCAAGCAAGAGAGAATGAAATCAGGAGTTGTTTTTCTTTTAAAGTCTACTGGTGGGTGAATTTTCCAGCTCTATTATCTTGAACACAGTCACCAGTAACTGGGATTTCGGGAACCAACCAGGGCCCACAGGTCATTCATGTACTTTAGCAAAGAGTCCACGAGAAGGGGCCAAAGCACAAGCCCAGCCCCACAGATGCTCAATGCGATACCCACAGGTAAGGTCAGCTCAGAGTGGGGCTCGAGGAATTACTCCTCCATTATAAGAGCTTTGTTATTGCTGTTGTTCTTCAGACATTTTAGCTCATGAACCCTGTGGAGTTTATGTAACAAAGATCCTGGAAGGGCTTGCCATTTCCTTCTCCAGCGCATTTTACAGATGAGACAAACGGGGTGACGTGACTTGCTCAGAGTCACACAGCTGATAAGTGTTGGAACTCGGGTGTTCCTGATGCCAGACCCAGCACTCTGGCCACTGTGCTACCTCACTGCTCTATCACATAAGCTATGATCATTCTTATCTAACAACTCTTTATCAATGGCTCATAATTGATTGGAGCCTTCCTCCTTCACTCGAGTTCTCTGAATATCTGACGTTCAGTTCTGGTTTCCTTATCTATGCCCTGAGACTGGCTCACTTTGGCAAAATTCCCAGAGTCCTTAAAATCTGCTGCCAATGTCAAGACCAGCGCATGTAAAAAGTGAGCTGCCCTTTTTGGTGCGAGTCTGACGCCATCTAATCCCGCCCTCGATGCTCCATCCTGAGGCTGGGCTGTGTGCCTCCAGAACGGGAGCCCTTTGTAGTCTGATAACTAAGACAAAGGAACTGAAAATCATCTCCTCTGCTTTCAAAGAGCCAAGCAGCTTTCTTTCTTCTGAAGAGTCTCATTACAATGCCAGTGGGCAGAGAATCAGGAATTTTCTATTAAATGTAAAAAGCCCAGACAAGGCAAACAATCTGGAAATCGTGGCCCCTTCATGAGAATGCCCCCACTAAAACAAAGGCAGCACCTGACTTTCAAATGGCTCAGGGTGTTAAGAAAAAAGAAAAAAGACAGCCCATTTAAACCTTGAACAAGAATTATGGATAAGTGTAGTAAAATACTCCTTTCTTAATCAAAAGACTTCAGGGGCACCCCATTAGCTCCAGGATCAAATAAAAACTCTTCTGTTTGGCATTTATAAAGTCCTTTACAACCTGGCCCCAACACACCTTTCCAGCCTTATTATATTATACTTTCTTCGCACACTCTGGGGTCCAGGCAAAGTGACTTTCTTACTGTTCCTCATATGTGATGTTCCATTTTCAGTGTCCATATCATTGTACTCACTAACCCAGATGCCTGGAATTCAATCTCGCTCTCCTGATTTTAAATACTGAATCTTAATATCTCTTTGTCGTTGGGGAAGAAACTCCAGCACCCTGGGTCTTGGTTTCCACATTTGTAAAATGAAAGGGTTGGGCCAAATGATATCAGTTTCCTTTCAAGCCTATTATCCACCTACATTTTCTGATTTGAACTTTGCCACAAACCTATGAGGCAAACAGAGCCTCACATCTGGTTTAACCATTTGACTAACACAAGGAACAGAAAAATTAAGTGAAGTCACACAATTAGATAATAACAAAACTGGAATTAAAATTCAGGTGTCCTGAAATGCAGAGCAGGTTCATTCCACACTGGAGAGAGAAAAATCAGGTTTAGAACATAAAGATGGGAAATAGACCATATTGGAGTTGGCCAGTTGATGATTGTTCTTCATTCTTGCAAAAGACCAAAATGACATCACTATGCTGGAGTGGGTCCAACTCTGGCTGATCTGATCACTAGGAGCTCAGAAGACTACCACAGGTCAGGCACAAATATGAGTCTGGGGTAGAGGAACATCAGAAGATAGACTTGTGAAAGATCTTCCAAGTGAAGAATCTAGGGAGCAGATTCCTTAGGAGTTTAGGCTGCTCGGAAGAAAGTAGTTTCTACTGAAAAATAAATTGAAACTTTTACTTGTATTCAGGTAAGGAAGGACCAAGGAATAAGCAAGCTAAAAGGGTTAAAAATAAAGAAGCCAATTTTATATAGTCAGCAAGCTGGATTCAGTGACTGAGCAGAACACCTATAATTTATCAAACTGGGTATGGCTTATATCCCTGAAATTCTCCATATTTTAGTAAAGTAGATTTTCTACTTTCAACAGCTGGGTGCACATGTAATGCACTGATGACCCATTTCAAAGCAGTATGGGGTTAAGTCCCAAGACTGCAGTCTAAAGAGGTGAATCCTTCTCTGGAGTAGGAGGGATCATCAGTGAAGTAAGGGCATCTTTTCTTTGGGGGATCCCTGAATAGTTTCACCAACATAAACCACGGCAATGTGCCGGTTAACAAGATTGGTTTCAGTTTTCCTTTTTAGTGGGAAAGAAGTTGAAAGAACTTGGTATCAGATTGAAACAGGTTGTACACAGAGAGAAATCCAGCTGTTTGCACTTCACAGACCGAGCAGGAGCCCTCTGTGAGCCAAGGAGCCTTTCTACACAGAGAAGGTCACTGCCTCTCCCCCTTCAAACTGCACCAGCCCCCCAGGTCAGTGCTGTAAACAGCCCATCAAGATAAGAAGGAGAAGGCAGATGATATTAATTACCTGGTCTTTTAAGTCCTCCACAACCTCACATCTGGTTTAATCTCAGTAACATTCATCTCAAGCCAATAAAAGCAAAGTAAAATAAAGAAAGGACTAGTCAGTGGTCTGGGTGATGACTGGGCTGCTGATGGTCCAGGGGGGATTCCCTTCCTACACCCACACACTCAAATTCAGAAGAAGCCGGAGGGCAGAGCCCAGAGGGCATAAGGGTGCAACAACCCCTGCGCCATAAAATTCACCTTCCATGGGGTCCTTGGTAGTGGATGGTAGAAACTAGGGGAGTTCTAGGAATGGGGACTGATTTCATAGGAAATAGGATGAAGATGGACCCTGGGATCATAAATTTGGAGCTAAAAGGAATATTAAAGGCTACTGAGTCCAATCCCCTTCATTTTATGTATGAGGAAACAGACTTGGAAAGATTAAGGGATTTTGTCAAGAGTTCAACAGTGAGTAAATGTCTGAGGATTCCAAATCCAGCATTCTACCAATTATCTCACCTTGCTGCTTGAAGGGCAGCCCTACAGAATGGAGAGGAAGAAAAAGTAGATATTATAGGACCCAAGCCCTAAAGCGACAAGGGACCTCATAGGATATCTAATCCATTCCTCTCATTTTACAGTGGAGAAAACTGAAGTTTTCTCAAGGTGACTTGCCCATGTCAGATAGGTACTGAATGGTTAAGTTGGGATTTGAATTCAGGTCCCATGACTCTTCCCCTTGTACTATGTTGCCTTGCAAGTTATTTCTACAGCAGCCAAACACAAAATGAATCCACAATAAATTATGATTTCTTAAATGTGGAAAGCCTTAGAGGACATGATATTTACTCTCATTAACTGGAGGTGGTTATTTGTCACCTAAATATTTACCATGCTGAATATGAAGTCATAATATCCATGCCAAAGTGGAACTTAAAGATTGCCTAGGCTAACCTGCTCATTAAGTGATGGTAACTGAAGGTCAGGAAAACAGAGTGACATGCCAGAGGTCACTGAAAAGTGTTAATGAGAGACCCAGTTTTCTGTTTCCAGTGCAAGGTTCTTTCATTGATCTAGCCAATGTGGAAACTACCCAGGAATATGGCCTTCTGAAGCATCAGGTGAGACTGGGCATTCTAATAGGGCAATCTCATTGATTATTAGTCTTTGTCCCCAAAAAAGGAAATATGGTTAGGAAAGCAGCCATATAATCCAAAGATTCCCATGGGCAAAACCCTCACCCAAGATCAGCCATAAGAAGCAGAATAGATAGCATTCTTCAGGATAGGATTTGAGAAGTTCTAACAATCTCCTCATTGAGTCCATAAATGTATCTCCTGGTAAAAGGCAAAAAGTCCGAGGTAGAAACCCTGATTAAACCATCATAGGCTAATATCATAAGAGACAGTAATTAATTCATTGATAGCCCTCTGAATGGGACAAAGGACAGATGTTTGGGTGGGAAGTGATGGAGATGCCAGGCAGAAAGACTAAATGGAGAACTGAAGGAAATAAGAAAGAGTTAAAGACAAATTTCTTAAAATTCCACAGTTTTGCTCCAAATCAGCCAAATGACAGAGCTGGTGACCTCAAAAACAGATTCTAACTCATCATTTGACTCTAGTCTTAGCACCATGAAATAAAAGTCATTTTCTACTCCAGCCACAAGAGAGACACATTGGTGGAAATTGAGAGGAAAGTGGAATTTAGGCATCAGTATAGGAAAAGAAACAAGTCCATTCCCTTTGGTATGACTTCCAAGCCTTCCCCTAATCTGTTGAGCTGAGACTTGAGTGTGATGTAGAATGCTGGACCCAGACTTAGGAAGATCAAAGTTCAAATCCCATCTTTTATATTTTATAGTTATTTGTTTATAATTTCTATGTAGTTATTAGATGTTTGAGCATGGATACTCACTTAACCTCCCTGAGCCTCAATTCTTCATCATTATCTATAAAATGAAGATAATAATAATAAGAAGAAGAATACCTATTCTCACAAGTGGCCATGTTACCAGAGTATTGGCCTTGGAGTCTCCAAGACCTGGATTTGAGACATACCTCTAATACATACTAGTGATGTGACCATTTACTGGTCACTTTCCAAAATGATGAGTGGTTGAGCTTTATCAATGAAAAGAATGCAATTCAGAACCAAACACAAAACAAAAAACTTATTTCAACAGGATTTATGACATAAGTGAGAAAATTTGGATCAAACACTTACAAATCTTCTATATAAATGTCAGTTATGAATGAATAAACGAATGGGGAGAAATCACTTGTTAAGTACTTACTATGTTCTAGGCACATAGTATACAAATACAAAAAGCAAGACAGTTCCTGCCATCACTGGGGTACCAGCTTTCTCTATATATTTCCATTTTCCATCTCTATTACACACACACACACACACACACACACACACATATATATATATAATATTTCATTTGGAAGCTCAGGATGGAATTATAGGGTTTTGAGCTAGAAGGGTTTTAGAGATCATTAGTCCAATCCCCACAACTTACAAATGAGAAAACTGAAACCCGGGGAATTTGTCCAAGGTTATACAATTAGTAAACAACAAAACCAGAATTTGAATCCAGGATTTGCATACCAAAGCCCAAGGTCTTACCATGACGCTATAGCTTTCAATACTATTTGTCACAGAAAATTCTTTGAAGATTATTATGTGGAATTATTAGGGCAAACACGAAAACCCAAAGGCCGTAATCACTGATGTATTTTAGCAAATTCTACCAAATTAAAAAAATATGTGCAAGAAATTCAATTGAGAGTCGGGTCCAAGATTTCATGAAAGAGAGAGTGGGCCCCAAAGTTAAAGCGGCAGATTAATATTTAAGGAATATGTTTCTCTCTCCGGGACGCTGCTCACACAAGCTGGACTCCTCATGTTTATAATGATAGATGCAGGTTCGCCCTTTATCTACAGCAAATCAACCAGTCAAAGCCAGCAGCACATCTGTAGTATGTCTTTAAATGGCTCGACAGCAAATGTCAAAACTATTTGATCTGGTTTTAGAAAATCACCTTTCAAGATGCCGGAAGATATTTTACACTTTGAAAAGAGATTAAAAACTTTTCAGTTGAATTAGAAAACGAGTATGGTCACATTGAGATTCCCTAGGAAACAGGAGGCTGACCCTAGCGGGCCAGGAACACAGAAGATCTGAAGCCAGCGGCTTCCCATTTAAATGTGTCTGAAGGGCTGATTCCTGACCCCGTCTTCCCCCACTGCCCCATGCCGTGCAAGACCGCTAGCTACTGTGCATTGCTGACACACTCTCTCCCAGAGGACCCCAGCCAAGGATGGGCCCGGTTTGAGGATGGGGAGGAAACAGTTGTGATGATGCTCCTGCTCTCATATGCTCATACTATTTGGAGCTGAAAAGGTCATTCAAAACCGTTCATCTCTCTCATTTTACAGATTAAGAAAGCAAACCACAAAAGTTAAGTGAGTTTTCCAAGTCCACACAGTAGGAAGGGGCAGAGCTGAATTTGAACTCAGGTTCTTTGTCTTGGAATTCTGTGGGATTTGTAGTTCTCCTGTAACCCTGGGCAAAAGGTTTCATACATTGGCAATAAAAACAGGAAAATATGTAGAAAAATACGGAGAAGGAATCACCCTGGATGAGGAGGCACAAATAGGTGATAACCTGCATTAGGGGAGAGAAGGTCCACAGCATAAAGATCATAGATCTCTCAAAATGGTGACATTCAAGGAAAGTTGGCCTTATTCCTCTAGACAATTATTTTAAAATGTCAACTGGCCCCTTCCTTTTCATTCCCATTGCTTTCACTGTAGTTCAGCTCTCTTTGATTCTCACTTAGACTGGTATATTTTCATAGTCACAGAATTTAGAGCTAAAAGGATTTTTAGAGATCATCTACTCCTATCTCTTTTTATAGAGGAGGAAACTGAGGCTTACAAAGGAGAACAAAGGAGAATTGATTGGCTCAACAGAGTACATAAAAAACCAGAATTTTTAAATGGGTAAATCAGGGCATCTAGATGGTGCAGTGGATAGAGCACTGGCTCTGGAATCAAGTTGGAATCTTAGTTCAAACTAGCTTCATATACTTATTAGCTATGTGATCCTAAGCAAGGTACTTAATCTCTGTTGCCTCAGTTATCCCAAATGTAAAATGGTACTTATCTTGCAGGGTTCTTGTGCTAATCAAATGAGAGAATATCTCTAAAGGCATTTATTACAGAGTCAGGCATTAAATAAATGCTTGTTCCTTTCCCCTGTGCTTCCCTTCTCAAATCCTGGTCTCTTCAATAAAGCTTTGTTGTACTTTTTTGGTGCTTGTTCAGTTGTAACTCTGTTCAGTTATGAACTCTCTAACTGACATGGACATCCCAAAATTCAGGGCATTAGGTGCTATGTCATAATATCTATGTCTCCAAATTTCATATTCTCACACCTCTAGTGGTAAAGCATTTTAAAGTATGCACCCTAATATGTGCATGTTTATTTATAAATCATATATTTGCACTCCTGTCCTAATCATTATATACTTTTAAAATATGCAAAATACAAATTAAAAGAAAAGAGAGATGAAATAATATTTGATTCTAGAGTCAATAGCATTGGGGTTGGAGTAGGTGACTATGCTGACATAGATCTAAACTTTAATAAAGTCTCTTTGGGATCATAAAAGAGGGAAAGGGACACACACGTGTTTGTGGCAGCCCTCTTTATAGTGGCAAGGAATTGGAAACTGAATGGATGCCTATCAGTTGGAGAATGGTGGAATAAGTTATGGTATAACTTATATGGTATAGGAATGTTATGGGATTTTTCTATAAGAAATGATCAGGAGAATGATTTCAGAGAGGTCTGGGGAGACTTTTATGAACTGATGCTGAGTGAAATAAGCAGAACCAGGAGATTATACACATCAACAACAAAATTATACAATGATCAATTCTAATGAACATGGCCCTCTTCAACAATGAGATGATTGATGATACCAGTTCCAATGATTTTGTGATGAAGAGAGCCATCTACAACTGGAGAGAGGACTGTGGGAACTGAGTGTGACTCACACATAGCATTTTCACTGTTTTTGTTGCTGTCATTGCATTTTATTTTCTTTCTCTTTTTTTCTTTTTTGATCTAAGTTTTCTCATGCAGCATGATAATTGTATACATATATACATACATATTGGATTTAACATACATTTTTAACATGTTTAACATATATTGGATTTCTTGCCATCTAGGGAAAGGATTAGAGGAAAGGGGAGGAAATTTGGGACACAAGGTTTTGCAAAGGTCAATGTTAAAAATTTATCCATGCATATGTTAAAAATAAAAGGCTTTAATTTAAAAAAAAAAGAAAGAAACCCTCTTTGGCAGCTTTATGGAGAATTGATTGGAGTGGAAAGAGGCTTGTGACAGGCAGATAAATTAAGAGACTATAGAGGGGTGGCTAGTTGGTACAGTGGATAGAACATCAGGCCTGTAGTCAGGAGAATCCAAGTTCAAATGTGACCTTAGATACTTAACATTTACTAGCTGTGTGAGCCTGAGCAAGTCATTAAACCCCAATTGCCTCAGCAAAAAAAGAAAAAAAAAAGATTTGGCCAATAATTGGATATGTGGGATAGGAGAATGAGGAATCAGAGCCTTTAGCTATAAAAAAGAAATCTGGGTAGGTTTGGAAGGTGGTAATATAATGAGTTCTTTGACACACACCTAACCTGGCCTTGTTGTACAGCCTACTTTGTGCCATCCAGATGCTCTGGAGTACCTTTGAAGGGTACCTGCCACAGCCCCAGGATGATAACAGCTGGGGGAAATGGAAAGTGGGCATTCTGGCTGAGGGGAATATTTTCCCAGTGGCACTTGCACAGCTCCTGCTGGATATAATAGCTGGTAATAGCTGGATTATAACTGACCTGAGAGACTGATACTTGGGCCTGGATCTAGCATAAAAGAAGGTAGAGGTAGAATGTGAGCATGTATGGGAGTATTGGAGGATAATGGTAAGTGTGGTTATAGGAAATTAGCCCTTCAATTCTTAAAAACAAATTTAAAAAAGCAAAATCCCCTGGTTTATACTAATTTGTCTGGCTTACTTACTTTCAAATTAGTGTATTTTTAAAGGTTGACCTCTCTCCTCATTTTCCAATAAAATTTACTGTAATACAAATAAAGAATTCTGCAATTTAGCTATGGCAGGAAGGATAGAATGATATTTTTCTCATCCTTAGTTGTCAGGTCAAACCATGACCTACCAAGAGGCTTTGGCCTCTAGCTAAAAGACGTTTTTTTAAAAAACTGTATTTAGAGTCAGTAGATCTGAGTTTGGATTCAGCTAATATTATTTGCTATGTAACCTTAGATATACATAACAACATCAACAATAGCAATGAAAATTACAACAATAATGCATGTAGCACTTTATACACACATACATAGGCACCATATAACACTTGCACATATTAAGTATATTTCCATGCATGCAGACACATGTGTGTATACATGCCCATAAATCTATATTATATGTATGTTGATGTGTGTGCACACATAAGTATATGTATACACACATGCATACACACACACAGAGAAAGAGGGAGAGAGTGTCATTTTATCCTAACCAAAATCTTAAGAGAGAGAGATGCTTCTATATTATCTCCTTTTTACACAGGAGGCGGGGGAATTAAATTCCTTAACCAGAGGCAGGTCTCACACTTCAGTTTTCCTGACTCCGAGTCCAGCCTTCTGTCCACTCCGCTCCCTGACACTAGTCTACACTCATTTTTTTCATCTACAAAATAAGGAGATCATTCTAGACCTCCAAGCTCCTTTCCGATTCTAAATCCACGATCCTGGCTCCAGCTTCTCTGGACTTTAAATCTTCTTGCGGATTCTGACAGATTAATCTGCCTAATCCAAAGGTCTGACGGAGCCTCTGCCCCGCAGGTAAACTTTCCACAACTCCTAATTGGCCAACAAATAAAGACCCAATGTCTTAGCAGGACATTTAAGACCCCAAGATCCTCCGTAGTCTGACCCTGCTTTAACCCTGGAGTGACTGCGCTCTCCATAACCCCAGCGCTTCAGGTAGACCCGCTTGCTTGCGCATCATCCCTCCCACACGCCGCCTCGCCTCTGGATTACCTGTCCCCATCCCTGAGCTCTGTCAATTCCTTTGATCTGTCTTTGATCTATTCCAAATCTATCCAATAGATCCTTACTAGCTGTGTGACCCCGCCTTCTATTAGCCTCAGTTTCCGCAATATGGAAAAGGAAGATAATAAAAACACCTGCTTCTCAGTTGGTTTTGAGGATCAGATGACATAATCATTGTAAAGCACTTGGCACGTGCCTGGTACTTAGTAAGGGCTATACAAAGGTTAGCTATCATTAGTGAGATAAAAGCTGGCCTTTGTATGGGTCCGCTTAAAGGTTTGGGAAGGGTTTGCACACATTATATCCTAAGAGCCTCAATACAACCCTGCAAGATAATTGATGTACATATTATTATCCTCATTTTCTACCTGATGCAACCAAGACCCAGAAAACTGAAGGGCCTTGTCCATAATCACAGAGCCAGGAAGTGTCAGAGGCAAGGTTAAAATCCAGGTCTCACCTACTTGAGGTCTTAACATGCTTTTCATTCAGTCTAGTTATCCTGTCTACCTGAAAGAGGTGGAACAGTCAATAGAGAATTAGGCGTAGAGTCAAAAAAGACCTGAGTTCAAACCAAGCTTCAGATACTTACTTGCCACCTGATTTTTTAGGCAAGCCGTTTAACTGCTATCTGCCTCAGTTTCCACAACTGTAAAATGGGGGTGATAATAACAGCACCTACTTCACAGATTGTCAAAAGAATAAAATGATATTTGTAGTGCAGCGTCTGGCACCAAATAATTGCTTAAACAATGCTTATTTTCCAGGAGATCATTATACACTTCGACAACGATATTGTATGAGGACATATTTTGATGGAAGTGGATTTCTTTGACAAAGAGACCTAATTGAGTTTCAATTGATAAATGACGGACAAAAGCTACACCCAAAGAAAGAACACTGGGAAACGAATGTGAACTATCTGCATTTTTGTTTTTCTTCCCGGGTTATTTATACCTTCTGAATCCAATTCTCCCTGTGCAACAAGAGAACTGTTCGGTTCTGCAAACATATATTGTATCTAGGATATACTGCAACATATCCAACATATATAGGACTGCTTGCCATCTAGGGGAGGGGGTGGAGGGAGGGAGGGGAAAAATCGGAACAGAAACGAGTGCAAGGGATAATATTGTAAAAAAAATTACCCTGGCATGGATTCTGTCAATATAAAGTAATTAAAATTAAAAAATAAATAAATAAAATGATGGTCACTTGGTGACCATCCATTTAAAAAAAAAAAAAAAACAATGCTTATTTCCTTTCTTCCTATATCAGGATTGTTGTAAGGTCCATGTGAAATCAGATAGATATTACCATGTGAAAGTTTAAAACTATTATGACAATGATGATTATATTTAATTATATAAGATATTAGCTTCAATTTTTCCATCTGTAAGATGAGAATAATAGTACTTATAATGCTCTCTAACAATATTGAAAGGAAGGTCCTTTGTAAACAAACCTAAAGCACTTTACAGAAGTAAGTAAGTGATAATCACTGGTACCGCATTGCCACTACTCGGGTGCTCAGGGAGGACCGGTGCCCCTGAGGTGAGGGCTTGCCCCAACCCCATTTCAGGGCTGCTCGTCCACCTTTGGTGTCCATCTAGCACCCAACTCTCACCTGTGGCTCCAAGAAGTTAGCATGACAATGACCACACTCGGGTGAAACCTTGGCAAATGAGCTAAACTAAATAGAGGATAACCCACAGGTCTTAAACCCCTCTGTGAGTCAGATGGATGCGAATATCAGTGTGGGGGAATGAGCAAATGAGAATAATTTGTTCCTGCAGCCAAAAAGGCAGCAAAGCTAAAGATACCAAGGTCGTCCACTGCATCCCCAGCTATCACCAGTCATCGTGACCTTTGTCCTGTCCCTGGACTCTGTGGAAGAGAGAGTGAGACTGATGACTTTGTGCAACTCTATCTCCCTTAAATCTAATTCATGTACAAGTCAAAACATCACCCCATGATGTCAGTGACCCTTTTCTATAACAAAGGACAAAGAACAACCACCATTAGACAATAGTTTATCTGAAAATCATCTGGGGTTTTAATGAGTCAAAAAGTCAGGATAATTCAATCGTGGCGAAGCTGAAATGATCTTAGCCTGCATCGAGAAAGGCATGGGGTCTAGAACTCATAAGGAGGTATTCCTGCTGTGTTCTGTTTGGGTCAGCTTCTATCGAAGCATTCTATTCAGTTCTAGGAGGCACCTTAGGAAAGATTTTGATAAACTGGAGAACTCCCAGTGGAGGGCATAGAAGAGGATAAACAGTCTTGGAATCATATTCTTTGACAATTAGTTGAATAAATTAGAAGATTTAACCTGAAAAAAGAAGACCCAGTAGCATTTATAATTGTTTGTATTTGGATGGCTGTCACATTGAGGAGGGAATTAAATGTATTCTACAACCTACTTCGGAGAGGATTGTGTGACAAAGGGAACAAGAAGGCTGAAGACAAAAAAGGACAAAAAGGGTAAGGTGATTTGGAGTGGTTGGGAATTCTGAAAAAAAAAAAAAGATAGAGATTAGATTTGGAAAGGAGAAATTTGGAAGAACTGAAGCAGAAATTGAAAGAGTTTCTTGAGGTCAGAGTTTGCACTTTGCTTTTCTTTCGATGCCCCTCACTTAGCCCATTATTTTACATAGAGTTGGCCCTTAATAAACAATTATTGGCTGACTAACTGAGAAATCCTAAAGCTGAAGGATCTGAGAAGAGGGAGAAGGAACAGAAGGAAGTGGAAAACTCCTAGAGAAGGACAAACTTGAACTGAAGAAGAAAGACAAACATGGCTTGGGGAGGAAAAGATTAGGAAGTCAAACAAATGATGAAACACACCATCCAATAAATGTAATGGAACATTATTGTGCCAAAAGAAATGAAGAGATGGATGGTTTTGAAGGAAATCAAAAGTCTTTCATGACCAGATACAGGGTAAAGTGGAAAAGAACTAGAAGAACAATTTATCCAGTGTCAACACAGTATAGAGAAAAACAACTATGAAAGACATTAGAATAGCTGATTAATGCAATCACAAACTATGGAATGGAAAATAAATCATGCCAGAGAAGGGATGGATTTAAAATATAGAATAAGACATGTATTTTGAGACATGGCCAATGTGGGAATTTGCTTTGCCGGGCTATTGTGTTTCTTGTGAAGTCTTTTGTTTTTAAATGTTCTTTTGGGATGGGCAGAGATAATGAGGGAGAGATAATAAATACTTGTATAAAATTAATTCATTAAAGGCAATAAAATTAACATACCATCCACCTCTTGGTAGTGAGGTGATAAACTAGAGGTACAGTAAAAAATTAATTTGTTAAAGGCAATGAAATTAATATACCACCTACCTCTTGGTGGTGGTGGACTAGAAGTACAGAATTATATATTTGTTTTCCCTGATGATATATATATGTATGTATGCATGTATGTATGTATATATAGTGTATATATATATTATAAGAGTAGACTTTTTCTTGGGGTAAATGGGAGGTGAATGGTGGATTAGCAGGTAAAAATACATAGGAGAGATAAGTGCTTCAATGAGACCTTTTTTAAATGCACAGAATAAAAAAAATAAATATAGGAGGGGTCATGAATAGAGCAATTTTGTTACTACCTTCTTAAACTTTATATAATGAGAGAGAGATTACTAACTTTTAAAAAAACATATTCAGGTTCTTATACAATCCTATGTATCTTGAAATGCTTATGTTTGTTGATGATTAAGGGTATAATAAATGTAATTAAAATTTTTTTAGAGAAACACTGAAACTTGGAAATGAGAAACAGAAATAAGGTTCTTCCCCCCAAAAAAGTGAATGTCCTTAAGAGGAAAAAGCTGCTTCTTCCAGTGAATAATGAAGTGAATCCACAGGTATTGTCAGCTGAGAGTTTGGGGGTCATTTACTACTGTGTATTGTGTAGCTAATCACCATTCTATTTCTAAGCCAGTACCATATTCTTTTGATAATTTCCACTTTGTATTACAGTTTGTTTTTAATGTATAACATTTTAGATTTCCTTATATCTAGGGTCCAGGTCTAAGATGAAGAGCCTAGTTCCACTTTCTTGGGCAATTGATAGGTATTACTTAATAAATCAACGTGCTCAGGAAATTGAATTTTTGTTTCCTCAGTCATTTCATCTTTTATCCACCACACATTCTTGCTTCACCATTGATCTTATTCCCCTTACATATAATGCCTGCTGATCATTTTAACTAAATATTACTCATCATTTTAAGGAACCTCCATTTATTCTTATTCTTGATAATATATTTTAATAGGAATGAGTATTGTATGTTGTAAGAAAGCTTTCTCTGCATCTATTGAGATAATCATATGATTTTTTTAAAAAGTAATACTTATTCTGCTTATACTAATAGTTACATCATATTAAGCCAACGCTTGGTGGCTTCTTGATATAAATCGCACCTGGTCATTATATATGATCCTAATGAGATATTGTTATAATCTCCTTGCTAACATTATGTTTAAAATTTTGACCTCATATTCATTAGAGAAATTTATCTATAGTTTTCCTTCTTTGTTCTTGTTCTTTGCAAAATAGGTATCAGCACTATATTTGTGTCACAAAAAGAATTTGGTAGGACTACTTTGTCTATTTTTCTAAATAATATAGTATTAGAATTAATTGTTCTTCAAATGTTTAGTAGAATTCAGTTGTGAATCCATTTGGCCCTGGAGATTTTTTCTTAGGAAGCTCATTGATGTCTTGCTCAAATTTTTTTTAAAAATAGATTTATTTACATATTCTATTTCCTCTTCTGTTAATCTGAGCAATTTATGTTTTTGTAAACATTTATTCATTTTACTTAAATTGTTACATTTATTGGTGTTTAATTAGGCTAAATTCCTCCTAATAATTGTTTTAAATTCATCTTCATTAGTAGTACATTCACCTTTTTTTCATTTTTGATACTGCTAATTCAGTTTTCTTCTTTCTTATTTAAATCAAATTAACCACTGGTTTGTCTGTTTTATTGGGAATTTCTCCATAAAACCAGCTCCTAGCTTTATTAGTTTAATGGAACTTTTTTGAATGGTTTGTTTTTGATTTTGCTTTCAATGTTATTACTCTCTCCTGCTTGACTTTAGGAATTCCAATTCAGTGTTTAATTGGGGGAAGGAGGTTCTTTTTCTAATTTTTTTTAATTGCATTCATTGATTTGCTCTTTCTATGTTTTACTAATGTATGGGTTTGGAGATGTAATTTTTCCCCTAAGCACTACTTTGACTACATCTCATAAATTTTGGTATATTGTCTCATTCTTATCATTCTCTTTCATGAAATTATTATTTTTATGGTTTGTTCTTTGATGCACTCATTCTTTAGGATTAGATTGTTTAGTTTCCAACTAACTTTTAATCTATATGGACTTTTAATGAATGTAATTTTCATATACTATGATTTTAAAAGGGTGAATTTAATATTTCTGCCTCTTTGTATTTGTTTGTGAAGTTTTTATGGCCTAATACTTAGTCAGTTTTTATGTAGGTGCCATATACAGTTGAGAAATAGATATGTTCTCTTATACATAGCACCCATAAGATCATGTGATGGATGATCAACTATGATGGACTTGGTTCTTTTCAACCATGAGATTATTCAGGCCTATTCCAACAGACTAGTGATTGAGAGAGCCATATGCATCCAGAAAGAAGACTATGGGGACTGAATGTGTATCACAACATAGCATTTTCATCTTTTTTGTTATTTGCTTGGGGGTTTTGCTTCTTTCTCATTTTTTTCCCTTTTTGATCTGATTTTTCTTGTGCAGCATGATAAATGTGGAAATATGTTTAGAAGAATAGCACATGTTTAACCTATATTGGATTACTTACTGTCTCGGGAAGGGAATTGAGGAAAGGGAGGGAGAAAAATTTGGAAGACAAGGTTTTGCAAGGGTGAATGTTGAAAACTCTCATTGCATGTATTTTGAAAATAAAAAGCTATTACTTAAAAAAAAAAAAGAAAAAGGTATGTTCCTTTCTATTTCTATTCCATTTTCTCCAGAGGTCTATCATATCTAACTGTTCTTAAATTCTGTTCAACTCCTTAACTTCTTTCTTATTTATTTTATGATTAGAAAGTTGAGGTCCCCCACAAATATGGTTTTACTCTCTATTTTCTTCTGTAACCCATTTTACTTTTCCTTTAAGAATATGGATGCCATTCCAGTTGATGCATATATGTTTAATATTGACATTACTTCATTGCCTATGATACCTTTTAACAAAATGTTGATTCCCTGCTTCTCTCTTTTAATTAGGTCAGGTTTTGCTTTTTCTTTGTTTGAGATCATGATTGCTATCCCTACCCTTTTTTTTTTAACCCCTGTTAAAGCATAATAGATTCTGCTTCAGCCCCTTATTTTGACTCTGTGTGTGTCTCTCAGTTAAAGTGTATTTCTTATAAATAACATATTGTTGGATTCTGGTTTCTAAATCATTTTGCTATTCATTTCCATTTTATGGATGAATTCAGCTTATTCACATTCACAATTATAAACACTGTTTATTTTCCTCCATCACATTTTCCCCAAGCTTCTCTCTCTCCTCTCCTCTCCTCTCCTCTCTTCTCCTCTTTTCTCCTCTCTCTCTCTCTCCCCCCCTTTCTTTCTCTCTCTCTTTTGTCCCTCCTCAAAAGTCTGTTGTTTTTCTGACTACTGCCTCCCTTAATCCATCCTCCTTTCTATCAGTGCTGTCCTCCCTTATCTTAGCCTCTTCACAATAAAAACTCTTCTTTGTATATCTGCTTTATGTGACATCGTATTCCCAATTCTTCTCCCTATCTCACCCCTTAATTTTTTAAAATAATAACCCCATCGTAGTCAATTCATACCTATGCCCTTTGTCTGCATATACTTCTAACTGCCCAAATAATTGTAAAGTTCTTAGAAATTACAAGTATCTTCCCATATAGAAATGCAAACAGTTTAACCTTATTGAATCTCTTATCATTTCTCTTTCATGTTTATCTTTTTATTTTTCTTTTGAGTCTTGTATTTGAAAATCACATTTTCTATTCACCTCTGATTTTTCTCAGCACAAATTATTGAAAATCCCATGTTTATGTTTGCATTTTTGTTTTTCTTCTTGGGTTATTTATACCTTCTGAATCCAATTCTCCCTGTGCAATAAGAAAACTGTTCAGTTCTAACACATATATTGTATCTAGGATATACTGTAACCTATTCAACATGTAAAGGACTGCTTGCCATCTGGGGGAGGGGGTGAAGGGAGGGAGAGGGAAAATTGGAACAGAAGTGAGTGCAAGGAATAATGCTGTAAAAAATTACCCTGGCATGGGTTCTATCAATAAAAAGTTATTTTAAAAAATCCCATGTTTAATTAAATGTCTGTTATGAGTTCAAATGTTGGAGTTCTTGTTCTTCTCAAAACACAGCTGGTTTAGCTTAGAGCCCTCCGGATGTCTCCAAATCCAAAGGTTCTGTCCTTCAGCCTCTGCCTCTTCTTTCTTCAGCCTGCAGCCAGCACAGAGATGGAATGAATCTCTTGTCTCCTTCTCTTGGGGCTCGGCTAGCTTTCTGGTGAGTCTTTCAGACCAGCTTGGTCTCAGTGGGGGGCGTGCAGGAGCCCAGCCACCAACTCCTCTCCAATGCAGCTGAACTCTCTTCTGCAACCAACCAGCCAAGTGGAATATATATTCTCTCTTGCCTTGCCTCGGAGAGAGGGCTTCTGGCGTAACTCCGCTGAAATCTGACCGAGAGCCTCTGTCTGTTTCTTTTATACAAGAGGGATGAATTGTGGGATACGAGAGAGAGGGATTATGGGTTTTCTCCCATAATGAATGCTCTCTGGCCCAAAGAGCTTCAAGGGAAGTGTGAACTCATAAAGGTACAAAGTTTACTTTGTGAAGCTCCCATACTTGTGAACTCCAATGAGTAAAGGTGTAAACACAAGCCTTGTATTAATTAATTCTACTTAGTACCTTGTTTCAGGTTCTGCCCAAAACATCTTTTTGTAAGATTAGATCAACTCTAATTAGTTAGCAGTTTGTAAGGATTCCAACAAATGTCCATTTTTCTCTCTGAAGAATTATACTCTGTTTTGCTGGGTAGATCATTCTTGATTGTAATTCTAGCTCCTTTGCCTTCCAGAATATCAT
Organism: Antechinus flavipes; assembly: GCF_016432865.1. Classification (NCBI taxonomy): domain Eukaryota; kingdom Metazoa; phylum Chordata; class Mammalia; order Dasyuromorphia; family Dasyuridae; genus Antechinus; species Antechinus flavipes. Next base: position 485,984,331 of record NC_067399.1, on the reverse strand, counting down.
ATTCATAGCTCCCTGCCTCTTTAATGTGGAAGCTGCTAAATCTTGTTTGATCCTGACTGTGATTCCACAATTTTTGAATTGGATTTTTTTTAAATGCTTGCAAGATTGTCTCCTTGACTTCTGCATTTTGGCTATAATATTCCTGGATGTTTTTATTTTGGGATCTTTTTCAAGAAATGATTTTTTCAGTAGATTTTTTTCAATTACCCTTTTACCCTATGATATCAGGGCAATTTTCCTTTATAATTTCTTGAAATATGATGTCTAGGCTCTTTTTATTGATCATGGCTTTCAGATAGTCCAATAATTAGTAAACTAATCTCTCCTCAATCTATTTTCCAAGTCAGTTTTTTTCTGAGATACATTTTCTTCTATTTTTTCTTTTTTTTGAGTTTCTTTGTTCTTTCATTAGTTTCTACTTACTCAAATTTAATTTTTAAAGAATTATTTTCTTTAGTAAGTTTTTGTATCTCTTTTCCTACTTTGACCAATTCTGCTTTTTTAGTTTTCTTCAGTGGATTTTTGTGCCTCTTTTGCCCATTTTACAAATTGTTTTTTAAGGTGTCATTTTCCTCAATATTTTTTGTGCCTCTTTTACCAAACTATTGATCTTCTTTCCATAATTTTCTAGCATCACTCCCCATTTCTTTTCCCAATTTTTCCTCTACTTATTTGATTTTTAAAGTTCTTCTTGGTCTGTTTCAGGAATTCCTGTTGGGTTTGTGTCCAATTCATTTTTTTTTCCTTTGAGGCTTTGTTTGTAATTTTTTTGACATTGTTGTCTTCTGAGTTTGTCTTGATCTTCCCTATCACCATAGAAATTTTTAATGATCAGGCTCTTTTTTTTTTGTTGTTTGCTCATCTTTTCCAGCCTATGTCTTGACTTTTAATTTTATGTTAAAGTTGAGCTTTGCTCCTGGGCAGAGGGGATATTGTCCCAAGCTTCAGGCTTTTTTGTATGTGTATTTCTGTTTCCAGAGCAAATTCTGGGAAAGTCTATTAGTTTTCAGTGTCTCCAAGATAGTACAAGCCACAGGGGCATGGTCATTTCTTTCATAGCCTGTACTCTACTGGTCTTTATTCAACAACCATTGTTTCTCTGCAACTATAAGTGCTAGGGTTCCTCTTGGAGCTGTGGCCAGGTCCCCTGATGTCCTGCAGCAGCATGCACTAGTACCCCTTTCTGCCTTGGAACTGAGATTAGGGGTTCTGCTCCTTTGGGAGTGAACAAAATCACTCCTCTTCATCATGGAACTGTGCCCTGGAAACATGTATAGGCAATGCAAGAAGGTCTTGCACCCAGTGCCTGCAAATCTCCTTCTGACCAGAAGTCTCACCCTATTATATCTGTGGGCTGGGAGCTCCCAAAACAGCTGCCACTCTGTTGCAACTGCCCCATAGCCTGCTGCTGGTATTGTCAAGGCAAGCACTGTGTCCTGGGCTTACCACTACCCTAGTGTTATAGATTTCTACCAGTGACTTCCTAAGCTGTCTAGGGCTGGAAAAACATCTCATCTGGAGCTTTTGTTGGCTCTGCCACTCTAGAATTCAATTTGAGGAGTTATATTAAAGTTATTTGGAGGGGAATAATGGGACAATTGCCCTCTACTCCATCATCTTGGCTCCCAATATCATCACTAGAAATCTTCCAAGAAATGCTGGATGATTCTTTGTCCATTATCCTATAGAAGAAAATGTTATCTTATTGGAAGCTGAACAAGATGACTTCTGGTATCACTTCCTATTCTATGAAATCTCATATGTATATACATATGCACATAAAAGATGAGTAACAAGAAAAATAAACTAGAGATCTTAACTAAAGGAAGTAAAATGGATTTCGTGAGTATCACTAAAATTTTGGAGAATGGGACCCATGGCTGAAAAATATGGCTCTGGAAGGGTATACCAAGGTGTGCTAATACTAGTTCATAATCAGTTGTAAATAATAATTCTTAATTTTCAGTGTGAACATTTACATCTTGGAAATTAGCAAATACTATAAAATAGGCTTGATTTGCTGTTTTGTCAATTGTCTGGTCTTCTAAAAAATGACGGGGAGATTAGCAATAGTATAAATTAAATTTAAAAATAAAACTTAAAAATGTTTTTAAAACTTTAAAAATATGCTGTGCATATATTTTCTCCTCAGAGGACCAGATGTTAAACATTTACCAGCACATCCCAAGACATACATTATTCTAAAACTAACAAAAAACCAACAAGATAAAGAAAAGGATGAATGAGTCATTAATACTATATAATAGGAAGATATATTCATGTCGGCAGTTGAGTGGCTCAGTGGATAAATGATCAGATCTGAAGACAGAAAGATTCATCTTTCTGAATTCAAAGCTGGCCTCAGACACTAGCTATGTGATCCTGGGCAAGTCATTTAACTCTGTTTACCTCAGTTTTCTCATCTGTCAAATGAACTGGAGAAGGAAATGGCAAACCATTCTAGTATCTTTGCTAAAATAGAGAGAGAGACAGAGAGAGAGAGAAAGAGACAAAGAGAGACAGAGAGAGAGACAAAGAGAGACAGAGAGAGAAAGAGAGAGAGAAAAAGAGAGAGAGAGAGAGAGAGAGAGAGAGAGAGAGAGAGAGAGAGAGAGAGAGACTACAAAGAGTCAGACACAGCTGAAGAATGACCAAACAGCAAATATTCAATGTGAGAAAAATCTAGGAACCAGAGAGGGGACAGGAAATATTTGAGTCAAGATATACAGAGACTGAAGGGGGAAGGATACTGTCATCAGAATATCCTACAGAAAACCTAGACAGAGGAAATAGATGAAGAGTTCAAGAAAAAAGATCACAAACCAGGCATGAAAGCACAAGATGATAGCTATGACGGACTTCAATTATCCACATATCTCCTAGAATTCTCTGCCAAAAGCAAAATAGCTAATAATAATTTCTTGACTTGCCTTAATAATTTTACCCTTCAAAAAGTAGAAGAACCTAAGGAGGGTTTTCATTCAGATTTGATTTTTACCAACAAAAAGGAACTATTTGCTGGAATCTAATTTATAGGACCTTTGCAGAGAAGCAACCATGCCATTTTAGAATGTATAACAGAAAAGAGAGATCTAGGGATATTCCTACACATAGGAATTTGAGGAAACTATATTTCACAAAGTTTCAAGAAAGGATTTGTGGGATTCTAAGTTAAACAAAAAGGGAAATGAAACTCAAGAATGAAATTCTGACAATACAAAGAGAAATAATTCCAAATGAGAGGGAAATGAGGAAGGTGCCTAAAGAGATCTAAATAGATATATGAGAAACTCACCAACCAAGGTATATATTTTTTAAAAAGATGATGTGTAGAAGTTGGAAGCAAAGACACATAATTTAGGAAAAATACAAAAGAGTCATAGTCACACTCAAAATGAGATGAATAGTAAGGAAAGTTTGGGATTTTAAAAAAACAATAAATATATTTATTTATTAAATTACATATATTAATATATTAAAAATAACAATAAGCTTTTTAAAGCTATATTGAAGAAAAGGGGCAGACCAAAGAAGACTTCGAATTGTCTCGATGTCACTGTAAAGGTAATAATAGATGATCAAGAGAAGATGGAGTGGTTCATCTTTGCTTTGCTTCTGTTTTCTCTGCCAAAGAAAATGCTCTTTAGACTGGAAAGAACCAACCCCCCCCCCAAAAAAAAATGGCTAAAAGAGAACTGACACTCAAGCTACAACTGAGTAAGTAGTAACATAATACCTTTCTTCTCATGACAAGACAAAGTCAAAAGGCCCAGATAAAATATTACCTCAGGATTGGAAAGGACAGATGGGATAACTGAACTACTATCAGTGATCTCTGAAAGACTATTGAGGACAGGTGAAATACAATAGGGCAAATGCTATGTATATAGATGTGTGTGTGTGTGTGTGTGTGTGTGTGTGTGTGTGTATGTGTGTGTGTGTGTGTGTGTGTGTGTGTATATATATATATATATATATATATATATTTTTTTTTTTAAACAGAAGAGGAAGGGAATAGAGTCTGCAAACTATTACCCAAGTGAGTTATAGTTTTATTCCTGATATTAAAGAAAGAATATGAACATGTGGAAAAGGAAGCTGTGATCATGATGAGCCCATATGGCTTCTGAATTTGCCAGACAAACCTTACTTCCTTTTATGGCAGTGTTGCTGGTCTAGGAGAATGCTACCTGTGGAGGCTACCTAAGTTTTAGAAAAGCATTGGACAAAGTCTCTCATGTTCTTATTGTTTAAGAGATGGAGAAGTGGGGGGGAGCAGTAATACAATTGGTGGGAATTTGGAAATGGTTGACTAGATCCAGAGAGTAGGTAATCACAGTTCAGAGTTAACTTGGAAGGTTTTGATCAGTAGAGTAAACCGGGAATTTGTGCTTGACCATCATTGATGTGACTAACAGCATAGATGGCCCACTTTTTAAATCTGCAATGAAATAGCTGGGATGAATAGCTGATACATTGGATAATGGAATCAGGATCCCAAAAGTTAGAATATTGAGCCAAAATTAATAAGTGAGGTGGAACTCAATAGGGATCATTGTTTACACAGGTGCAGAAAATTAACTTCACAAATACAAGATGGGAAAGACACCGTGAGGTGATGGTTTGAAAGAAGGTCTGGAGGTTTTAGCAGAGTGGAATTTCAATATAAGTCAAAGTGGGGGGAGGATATGCCAGTCAAGCATTTGAATCTGAGGTTACATAAAAAGAGTTTAGGATCTAGGGGAGGGAAGGAGGTGATAATCCCTTTGTACTCTGGCCTGGAGCAACACTGTGTTTGCTGCTGAGTGTCATATTTCAGGATGGCTAGAAAATGAAAGCAGAATATCAAAGGACCTCACGTTTAGATATATGGAGATTGGTTGAAGTAAATGTGGATGTTTAGCCTATAAAAGGAGAGATTTAGGAGGGAAAAGGAACATGAATATTGTTTCCAAGTATCTGAATCAAGTGGAAAGGAGATAAGACCTAGTCTTCTTGTCTTTAAAGGGCAGATTATGAGCAATGGATAAATGTTCCAAAAAGGAAAGTTTGGGTTAATGTAAGTAGAAAACTTAGTAACAAACAGAGCCATTCCAAAGTGGAACAGGTTGTCTTTGAAAGTTGACTTCACCGGAGGTCTTTAAGCAAAGACTAGATGACTATTGGTTGGTTTATTGTAAAAGGATTCTCATTTTCAATCTAATCCAATAAACATTTAGTAAGTGCTTTCTATGTTCCAGGAACTGTGCTAAGCATTAGGAATACAAATTTAAAAAAAAAAAAATTTAAGACAGTTCCTGTCCTCAAAAAGCTCACAATCTCATGGGGAAGGGAGGGAGAGACAGCAAATAAAAGGAAGCAAGAAAAGGGGAGAAGAAGAGCATATCATGTTGTATCTTGCTCATGAAGTTGAAGCCAGACAGAACAGCAGATGAAATTCTGAGTCTATGATTCTATGGTATTCTCCTTCTAGAAAAAAGGAGGAAAGAGAATATGGAGTTGGAGCCTGCTTAGCTTATAGTATGAGCCCCATGATTTAATTATTGCCTAAAACATTTATACCTACATCTTGTACAGGTGCCCAGAGCACTGAGTGCATTGGTTGAATCACAATTATAAGTAGTTCTTCTTCTTTTTTAATATGATAGTTCTCTCTGCGAGAGAGCAGGTTTCTTGGGGAGTTTTACCGGAGGTAGCCTTAGTTTCAGTTGAGAGTAATAAGTACCCCAAAACGCAGCCAGGTGATAAAAGTTCAGATCTTTTATTGTCTCCAATATAGCCCAGTTAGCTTAGAGGCCTCTCTCTCTCCTTCCAAATGTCTCCAAATCCAAAGGTTTGTCCTTCAGTCCTCCAGCCAACCAAGTGGAAAATGAAATGGCTCTCTCTTGCTTTGGAGAGAAAGCTTTGTCCTTTGCTTCTGCCTCTGCTTTCTTCAGCCTGCAATCCAGCTCCACTCCCAACTTGTAGCTTATTCACTCTGAAAACTCTCCTGACTGGCCCCTTTGAAGCTCTATTTATTCGAGAGAGAGGAATTGTGGTATGCAAGTGAGGGGGATTATGGGTTTCTCCCATAGTGCTCTCTGGCCCTAAGAGCTTCAAGGGAGGTGTGAATTCACAAAGTTACATGTTGGAATCCTTACTAACTGCTAACTAATTAGAGTTGATCTAATCTTACAAGAAGATGTTTTGGGCAGAACCTGAAACAAGGTACTAAGTAGAACTAATTAATACAAGGCTTGTGTTCACACCTTTACTCATTGGAGTTCAATGAGTTCACACCTCCCTTGAAGCTCTTTGGGCCAGAGAGCACTAGCATAAATAGAGCTTCAATGGGCCAGTCAAGGAAGTTCTTCAGAGTGAAGAAGCTACAAGTCGAGATTTCAGAGATTCATTCCATCTCTGTGCTGGTTGGAGGCAGAAGAAAGCAGAGGCAGAGGCTGAAGGACCAGACCTTTGGATTTGGCGACATTCGGAGGGAGCTCTTGGAACCAAGCAGAGAGATAGGCCTCTAAGCTAACCGGGCTATATTGGAGATAATAAAAGATCTGAACTTTTATCACCTGGCTGCTTTTTGAGAAGAAAAAGCTCACCACATTTTGGCACCCGAACAGGGACCGATTCAGATCCATCTGAACTAGATCACAACAGTTACACAGTTAATTTTGTCAGTCTCCCATACTTGTGAATTCCAATGAGTAAAGGTGTAAACACAAGCATTGTATTAATTAGTTCTACTTAGTACCTTGTTTCAGGTTCTAGCCCAAAACATCTTCTTGTAAGATCAGATCAATAATCTATCAACTCTAATGAGTTAGCAGTTTGTAAAGATTCCACCATCTCCCCCTTTCTTTTGTTTTAGAACATAGGGTGGTCATGACCTCCCTAACTTCTCAAGGAGGTGAGAACCCCCCCCAAAAAAGGTGATCACACCTTCCCTGACACCTCAAGAAGGGAAATGAAAACACCAAAGCAAATAGGAAGTCAAATCAGATTAGCGGGTTTCTGAAGGGGCTCACTTGAAACAGGTACACATAAATCCATCAATATGGGCCAGAACTTTGAAACAGATATACATGCTATACATAAATCCGTCAATATGGGAGGCATTACACATAATTTACATAAGCACATAATCAATATAACACAGGCTAGTAGTAATGTAACAAATAACATGAATCAGCATGAAAATTTAAGTACTGCAATAGTCTCATCAACAATTTTTCATCTCAAGAAATCCAATGATTCTTGCAATTACATAAAATACTTAAGCACATAGCAATATAACACAGGCTAGTAGTAATGTAACAAATAACATGAATCAACCTGAGAATTTACACATATCCATAAGTCTTAGAAATAGTCCAAAAGGATTCCATTGTCCATTAGTTCGTGTGCCAGGAATCCAATAGTTCCTGTAAGCTCTGAAGTACTGCAAAAGTCTCATCAACAATTTTTCATCTCAAGGAATCCAATGATTCTTGCTGGTTTTTCAAGAACTAAAACAGTCTCATCTTGTGTTAGGAAATCCAATGATTCCTGAAGATCTTAAAAGTCCTTTTAACAGTCTCATTGTCAGCCATGCTCTTTCAATGGTGAGCACAATCAGCAACAGAACCACCCAATATTTCTTGGGTCTTCTTCTTCATTTCAAGGGTCTGGTAAGCTGAAGATTTTAAAGTTCTTTTGACGGTCTCATTGTCAGCCATTTGATTCCTTCTCCACCTGTGGAAATATAAGCAGACCCTCTTCCCCAAGCAGTTAACCTATCTAATTCCCTTCTATTTGCCACTTTTGGGATTTTTCTTCATCATCTGATAATTACACTGGAGCTGTTTGCATTGGATATTGCCTTGTTGTCTTAAAATGCCTGTATTCTCCCCAACTGTAATCCTGATTGCTTTTCTGTTGGTTGATGACATCAGAGTCTTGAATTTCTAAAGTCTCTCTGGGTGTAACCTCAGCTGCTATCATGCCCCACCTATCTTTTGATTGATACTTTGGCGCTGGGCCCTGCCTCTCATTCCTCTGGGTCAATCTACATTTAGAGGCCCAGTGAAAGCCTCAGTTACATTTTGGACATGGGGTTTTGGGTTTTCTCTCACCCTGTCTTCTCACTCTATCTTTATTTCTATATTGGGCTCTTAGATGTCCAACTTTTCCGCACTGAAAACATCAACGAGTTTCTCTAGAATTCCTTTGCCAAGAGGGACCCTGTCTTTCCATGTTCATCATAGTCTGGGCATAATAAGCATTTGTGCCCACTGTGGCACAGCGTCTTATGATCTCTTCTAAAGCAGCATCTTTGTCTAGTCCCAATATAATTCTTTTGCAAACCTCCCTGGCATTTTCCTTAGCCAAATGTCTAGTCATTATTTTTATTGCAGCATTATCTCCAATGGCTCTTATTACAGCTGTTTGCAAACGTCCCACAAAATCAGCAAAAGGTTCATTGGGACCTTGCTCTATTTTTGTGAAAACATTATTTCCATCTTTCTGTCCAGTGAGAGAATTCCAAGCTTTTATTGCAGCCTTAGAAATTTGCTCATACACTGTTACAGGATAATAAATCTGTTCTGAATTCACTCTATACTGACCTTCACCAGCTAGTTGTTCAAAAGTGATTTGTCCAATAGTTCCTGTTTGTCTATTGCGTTGGGCTTGAATCCTACATAATTCATGAAACTCTGAAAGCCACAACAAATTTTGTCCCGGTTCTAGACATGTCTTAGATATGGATTTCCAGTCATAGAGCCTTCTCAATCTTCAGCTGAACTCTCAACTCATAGCTTCTTCCTCTGAAAACTCCTCTGACTGACCCCTTTGAAGCTCTATTTATTCGAGAGAGAGGAATTGTGGGATGCGAGAGAGAGGGATTATGGGTTTCTCCCATAGTGCTCTCTGGCCCTAAGAGCTTCAAGAGAGGTGTGAATTCACAAAGTTACACAGTTTACTTTATGAATCTCCCATACTTGTGAAATCCAATGAGTAAAAGTGTAAACACAAGCATTGTATTAATTAGTTCTTCTTAGTACCTTGTTTCAGGTTCTGGCCCAAAACATCTTCTTATAAGATCAGATCAATAATCTATCAGCTCTAATGAGTTAGCAGTTTGTAAAGATTCCAACAGTATAGGTTATACTTACTGCAACCACAAATCAGCTATCTGGTTCCTGTATAGGAAGGCTAAACCTGTTGAAAACAAAACAAAACAAAACAAATATATATATATATGTGTGTGTGTGTGTGTGTGTGTGTGTGTGTGTGTGTGTGTGTGTGTATATATATATATATGTATGTATGTATATAGTAGATATGTAATATAACATATATTATTTTACATATATCTGTGGCTACTCCTCTTTCCCAGAATTAATATCTTCTCTAGATGAAATATTAAATGGGTTTTTAATGGATTTGAAAGCATTTACACATTTTGGGGCATAATCCTCATAATAACAAAATCATAAACTGAAGTTGGGCATCAGGTATATACTTCCTCCTGAATACTGTGTATGAATTTGAATGCATTCTTATGCAAACACATAAATGCATACACACATTGAATTATGCATTTATGGAGCACCCAATGTCTCCCAGATATCATTCTAGCATGGTGGCCTGACTACATTAGAGCAGAATTTTCTAAACTGTGGAGCAGCCATTCACGTGATCTGAAAAAGAGTAACAAGACCCTCTCAAGAGATACATGAAGCAATGGCCAAAATTACTGGATGTTTTTAGTATAACTGCCTCAATAATGTGGCTATTTTTTACGTTAAAAAATATGTTCAAGTCAAAGGCAACGAAAACAAACCAGCAAATGTTCCAACTGACAATAAACACATTGCAATTTTTACTTAATAGCATATGTACAAATGAAGTCAAATTTGAGCAGGCTGACTATCCAGTCAAAAGACATCGATTAAGCTTCTACTATGTTACCATTGACTCCAACATAAAACCCAAATTAGATAAAGACAAATTTGAAAAACTTAGGAATTCTGACCAATACAATGAACTACATATACTGTTCCAAATAATCCCAAAAGACTCACAGTGAAACATGGTACCCACTTACTGATAGACAAGTGATGGACTCAGAATGCAGATTGAAGTATACATTTTTGGACATGGCTAATACAGTTTTGACTATACATGTTTGTAATGGGAATAAAAACAATGCTTGGCAAATCATATGTAAAACAGCTTTAAATAATTCTATTTATAAATAGTAAGGAAAATTGTCTACATCTCCAAAAATGTTTTTTTTACTAGTTGAACAACTATAAGCTTCCTGTTGTATATCGCAAGAAGATAAAGCAACGGAGGTTGTTTTGGCTATATAGATTTCTATATGTTTATGTATGTGTGTATGTATATATGTGTGTGTGTATATATACATATATATATATATATGTGTGTGTGTGTGTGTGTGTGTGTATGTGTATGTATGTATATATCACAAGGATATCACAAGGAGACCCAGAAGCTTGGAAATTTTAGTAAACCTATCTGCTCAACACAGATCAATTTTTTTTTTCCAATTCTGTCATCCATATTGTAAGTGTCATATATTATTGAAACACTTGGAAGAATATTTATTAATCTGTAAGATAAATGTTCAACATAATTGATGGACTTTTAATAGAAATAATAAAATATGGGAGAATTATTCTGTACTCTATAAATATAATCCAGTAGATGACAAGATAAAATACAAGTCTATAAACATTAGTTTAAAAGGAGGCCTCATAGAATTTGGATATAGTGTTTGTTTCAAAGGCAATCACTTATCTTAATAAAGATGAATGGGGATCTAGAAATAGCTTCTCAAAATGTTGCAAGAGTAATCAACTTTCAAAAAGAAAAACATTAAGGCAAAACTTTTGCAAAACTATAATGATACCAAAGGACAGTATAGGGTACTTGTATACTATTATAAAATAGAGAGGTCAATGACATCAAGCAATTTTTTTCTTTTAGCTTAAACTCTCATGTTTTCCTTAGCATTGATAATAAACATAAAGCAGATTTATTTTATAACAAAATCTTAAAACTTATATAGTTGATTGATTTTTTTTAAACTAAGTATTCCAAATAAGTCCAACATAAGGAGCCTTGGGTTCATTCTAGATACAAAAAAGATGAAGTGATTCTTTAGGAATATAAAATTAGAGCTATGAATAGTAAATTCAAAAAAATAGTATTTAACTTCTCTATTAAGTTTGAAAATACTTGGTCTAAAAGATAACGATAAATGTTAGAGAGGATGTGAAGAAATTGGGACACTAATATATTATTGGTACAATTGTAAATAATTCAACCATTCTGGAGAACAATTTGGAACTATACCCAAAGGGCTATGAAACAGTGCATACCTTTTGATGCAGCACTGTCTCTAATGAGTCTGAGTTTCTTCTCATAAAAGAGGAAAGAACTCACATGTGCAAAAATGTTTGTAGCAGCTCTTTTTGTAATGGCAAGGAACTAGAAATTGAATAGACGCCCATCAGTTGGGAAATGGCTAAATAAGTTATGGTATGTGAATGTTATGGAATATTATTGTTCTATAAGAAATGATCAGGAGGATGATTTCAGAAAGGCCTAGAGAGACTTACATTAACTGATGTTGAGTGAAGTGAGCAGAATCAATAGAACATTGTACACAGCAATAACAAAGTTATGCGATGATCAACTGTGATGGATTTGGCTCTTTTCAACAATGAGGAGATTCAAGGCAATTCCAAGAGACTTGTAAAGGAAAATGCCATCTACCTCCAAAGAGAGAATTTTGAAGACTAAATGTGGATCAAAGCATAATATTTTCATCTTTTAGTTGTTGTTGCTGTTGGGGGAGAAGGGAAGGGAGGAAGAAACATTTGAAATACAAGGCTCTGCAAAGGTGAATTTGAAAACTATTGTTAAATGTCTTTGGAAGAACAAAATACTATAAAATGTAAATACCTGACCTGTAAATTAAATAGAGGAAAATGAAGACCTGTTTATTGGTCACTTGAATCGACCATAGAAGGAATTTTCAGTGTAAAAACCTAGATTTTTCTACATATTAATGGATAGGAAACTCATTTACCAAAAATGATACATATGGTCCAAACCACTGGAACAAGATTCATTTGATTATATATGTATATATTATAGAAACTGATATTAACTTTGTAAACTTCATCTTGTGAGAATATATTGAAAAACTTATTTGAAACTGAAAATCTTATATATTTTTGGTTACAAATGAAAAAAAGACTTCTCTGGTTTATAAAAATGTCATTTATGACATCTTTTATTTTAAAAAATGCAATTTTTGTCACAGCTACTAAAATACAAAATGTTGATCTCAATTTCTTATTTGAAAAGAATTATAAGAGGAAAAAAATTTTTTCCATCAAATCCCTCCCCTAGATCCCCCACCTAAGCCCATCTCTTCACACACGTCCATATATATATGGATTTATACTCCAAATCATTAATATAGTAAGAGAAATGCACATCAAAACAATCTTCAGGTCTCACCTTACACAATAGATTGACAAAGATGAATTGTGAGAAGACAGACATAGGAATGCATTGTCAGTGGAGCTGTGGATTAGTAAATCATCTTGAAAGCAACTTGGTATTATGCAGATAATGGGACAAAATGTCCATATCTTTCACTTGGAGATTTTGCTTCTAGGTATATATACCTCAAGGAGGTCATTAATAAAAAGGCTTCATTATATCAAAATATATAGCAGCACTTTTAGCAAAAGTAAAGAATTGGAAACAAAGTAGATGCTCATAAATTTGGGGATGACTAAACAAATTGTGGAACATGAAAGTCATAGAATATTACTGTTTTATGAGAAATGTTGAATGCAGTAAATACAGAAAAGCATAAAAAGACTTAGATGAAGTGATGTATAAAGTATACAAATCAGGAAAATAAAATATCAAATGACTATAACAGTATAAATTAAAAGAAAAAAACACAAAATAATAAAAAATGAACATTGTGCAATTATAAAGAAAATAGGCTTAATCTCAAAGGAAAAATGAGATGCTACCTTCCCCACTTCTTAAGAATTAAATATTATATATGCTGCTGAATATTTTCAGCATATTGATCAATTTTGTTGGTTTTTCTTTTTTTTCTTTCTTTAGTTTTTCTAAAATGCCTTACTAGAAAGAATGGCTTCTTTACTAGGAGGAAAAGGGAGAGGAAGGAATAAAAAAGAAAATCTAGGTATTGGAAAACAAGAGATATCAATGAAAATCTATTAGAATAAGTAAAAAGAACTACAAATTTCAATATCAAAACCATAGTTTAAGAAATTTTTCCATTTAAAAAACCCTATCACATCAAAAATAATATTGTCATGGTCATTATTCTAGTATTATATATAATGGGAGTGGACTGGCTTATGAGAACCATGAAGCACATTGCTTGCCTGGTTCATGGCAGGTAATCACATGTAACCTTGAGTTGGACTTTCTTTTAGCCAAGAATACTCAGGGATTGGTACCATGCAATGAAAAGCCTTCTGAAAGCTATAGAGTCATAAGAATCAATTATTCAGGGCTTACTGAGGCACAGTGGAGTATGATACAAAAGACACAATCTTTTTCTTTTTTTTTTTTTGAAGATACAATTTATTTTCTTTCTTTCATATTTCCCTTTTTTTTTTACATTAGCACATATTTATGGAATAAAACAAGCATTTCCATAACATAGTGCAATAAAAGGATGATTGTATATAAAGCAAAACAAGTAAGCATAACTTCTTATTCCTTTCAAATATACAACAAAATTATCATGTACATTTTAGTCACAAATATAGGCATATATACATACATATATATACTTACACACATATATCACATATATGTAAATTTTGTCTATATATATTTCTATTTATCAGTTCTTTCTCTGGATCCAGATAGCATCTTTCTTTTTATGAGCCCTTTGTAGTTAATTTGGGCATTTTAATGGTCAAAATAATTTATTCACCGAAGTTATTCTTTTTTTATTGACAAAATATATGCATGGGTAATTTTTCAACACTGACTCTTGCAAAATCTTCTGTTCCAGCTTTTCTCTTCCTTCCCCCGACTCCCTCCCCTAGATGGCAGGTAGTCCCATACATGTTAAATATGTTAAAGTATATGTTAAATACAATATATGTATACATATTTATACAATTATCTTGATATACAAGAAAAATCTAATTTAGAAAGAAAAAAAAAACCTGAGAAGGAAAACAAAAATGCAAGCAAACAATAACAGAAAGAGTGTAAATGCTATGTTGTGGTCCACACTCATTTATCTGGGTGTAGCTGGTTCAATTCATTACTGTTCTATTGGAACTGATTTGTTTCATCTCATTGCTGAAGATGGCTATGTCCATCAGAATTGATCCTCATACAACATTGTTGTTGAAGTATATAATGATCTCCTGGTCCTGCTCATTTCACTTAGCATCAGTATATGTAAGTCTCTCCAAGCCTCTCTGTATTCATCCTGCTAGTCATTTCTTAGAGAACAATAATATTCCATAACGTTCATATACCACAATTTATTCAGCCATTCTCCAGTTGATGGGCATCCACTCAGTTTCCAGTTTCTGGCCACTACAAACAGGGCTGCCACAAACATTTTTGCACATGTAAGTCCCTTTCCCTCTTTTAAGATCTCTTAGGAGTATAAGCCCAGTAGAAACACTGCTGGCTCAAAGGGTATGCACAGTTTGATAACTTTTTGAGCATAGTTCCAAATTGTTCTCCAGAATGGCTGGATCTGTTCACAATTCCACCAACAATGTATCAGTGTCCCTGTTTTCCCACATCCCCTCCAACATTCCGCATTATCTTTCCCTGTCATTCTAGCCAATCTGACAGGTGTGTAGTGGTATCTCAGAGTTGTCTTAATTTGCATTTCTCTGATCAATAATGATTTGGAACATCTTTTCGTATGATGAGAAATAGTTCAATTTCATCATCTCAAAAAGCACAACCCTTTTCTCTCTGCCTCTTGGCTTTGAAGGGTTTTAGGTGGAGTTGTCTTCCAAGAGCTAGGTAGGGGAAAAGATCCTGCCACATGGTGGTCTATGAGCAGATGCACTGCCCAGGCAAATCAGTGTTTAGGATGGAACCATCAGCAGCAACCTTGGGTAGATGCATTTGAGAATCTGCTTTGTGAGTGCAGGAGATCAAAGCGGTCTTGTCTGTGTCCAGAGATAAATGACAGAAGTAGGAGTAGTGGATGAGGTAGAAGGTAGGGGGATCACCTCTGCTGAGAAGGCTTGCCAAGCCCTTGTCAGGGCTGCTCATATACCTTGGGGTCCACCTTCACCCAAATCTCATCTGTGGCTCCCAGGTGTAATGTGTCCAAGGGCCACACTCAAGTAAAATCACCACAGACGACAAATGTAACCAGGTAACCTATAGGTGTGAATTAGGTGGATATCTACCCAAGCACACAGCGACTTCCCTTAGTGGAATGAACAGATGAAAACGATGTATTCTAACACAGGAGGCTGAAGTAGGTACTGTGAAGTAGCACTTCTGAGATCTTGAATGAAGTTACCACGATGATCCACTGTATCCCAGACTATTGCCACTCACCTGGACTTCTGCCCTGCCCCTGGACTTTGATGAATCTGGGAAAGTGAGGCTGATTTTGTGTACCTCTGCTTCCCTTAAATCCAATTCACAGGAAAGTCAAAACATCGTTCTGTGAGGTCATCAGTCCTCTTCAAAGTGAACAGCACCAAGAACAGTCCCTGAGGGCGGCAGGAGATGACCGATGTGGATACACATCTGAGAATGATGGCTCCTTCAGTGACTTCTCATGGGGAAGACAAGTGCCAGCTAAGGACTCTGGAAATTCACCCAATTTCAGTCTGGCTGACAGCCACATCTAAAAGGAATTTCAGAGACTACATGAGGAGGAAAGAGAACTTCCAGAAGCAGGAGTGGGAGGCACCCCTTTATGACATGGGACTTGTGCCTTACTGACATTGTACTTTAAATCTGAAACCATTGCCACGTAGCATGAATATGTTTCCTGTTAGAGGAAGATGTTTTGTTCCAATTGTTCTTACCTTAGTTTCTCAATAAATCCCTTTTTAAAAAGCTAATAAATTAGGCTGTTCATGGTTAATGGGGAACACAATCAGTGAGATAACTGAAAACTCTAGTTTTTCAGTTGTCCCTGAAATCCTGAGAAGAAAAATATCTACTCCTTTGGGACCAAATCTGATAGTGCCAATGGGAGTAAGGAAGCTAATGAGTCTACAGGAAAAACTAGATCTAAAAATGAAAATTTAAAAAGATTCAATTAATAAATATGATATTTTAATTTTGTACTTGATTTTGTTTTATAGTAAAAATTGTACAAGTTTTTAATTTTATTTGAATTATTTCATAGTAACAATTATTTCTTTTTTTTTTTTTTAAATGCACATGAGGGATTGGAGAAGCAGCATGGGTAAATAAGCTTGGAAACCACTATATTAAGCGATGGATGTGAATTTATTTCACTTTCATTATCATATGGTAATTGATGATTTCTCCTCCTCTAGGCAAAATTGTGAATTTAAAAAGTTTGTTTTCAAGTGTCTTTTACTACATTTTCAGTTTTTTCTCTATCAGTTTTAAAAAATGTTCTAGCAAATTCATTCCCATTAAAGTTTTAGACTCCATAAGTCACTCTGGTATTGCTTAAAGGAATGGTGTCAAATTCAAATAGAAACAAGGGTCAGTAATTTATACATAAGGATCCATGAAGGTTGCAGATTGCCTTAGTTTTCAAATGTAATATTATTTGTATTTTATTGCATTTTAATTTATTTTGTTCAGTACTCCTAATTATAAGTCAGTCTGGTTCCAGTGGCCCACAGGAGTATTGTTTGACAACTCTGGTTTAAGGAATACTGGTATGGATGTGCTCTGGTTCGCATCCCATCTCTCTCCATTTAGTGAGCACTGAGACTTTGGGGCAAATTATTTGCCTTTTCAGGACTTCAATTTCTTCATCTAGAAAAGGAGCAAGTTGGGTGAGATCCATGACACCTTCTAATAAGCAGAACATAGCTTAAAGGCCAGAGGGGAAAAAAAGGGAGGGGATGGAGAGAAAGGGAGAAGCAGTTGCTAATCGGAAGTAAGAAGGGGCCATGTCTTTGACTGGTGGTCTGCACAGATGAAAGGGAGAAACCTGAGTCATTTTCCCTTGACAATATTTATCTCTCTAGGCTTTGTAAGGAGAACAGGTACAGCTGTGCCTCAAAGCCTCTCCTTTCTCGTAGCCTAGGACAAGGGGGAAAGGGGGATCATTTTCTTAAATAACATAAACATTTCTCCGGTTCAACTGGAGAAGGAAGGAAGAGATCTAGAGTTGCTTTAGTTAATTGAATCCTACGACTCCCAAATTATTTCAAAGAATGACAAACTTAGATCCAGAAGAGGCCTTAGAGATAATTTTGCCGGTGAGAAAACTGAGGCTCCAGAGAGGTTAATTGCTTTGCCCAAAGTCACACCAGTAACAAATAGCAAATCTAGGTATACTAACTCCAAATCCAAAGCCTTTTTCACCATACCAGTCCTTAGGGGGTCACCAGTGTTTTTCATAGTGGGGGAAGGTGAAATGAACCCCAGAAAAAAAAGGAAAGAATCACGTTTCCAACTCTCCTTCATACCCATTAAGTTTCCCTCCCCTCTCTGCCTAAGCAGAGCTGAGACAGACAGGATGAGATAACAAGCCGTGTTATCGCTCCTGGCTGGGTGGGAGGGAGGGCTTTATCTCTGCTCCTGGGGCCCAGTCCAGCTCGGCTCTGTCTCGGAGGGAGGGTGGGGGGTGGGCTGGGCTCCATCTGCTCTTCCCATTCTTTATCTGAGCAGCCCTCCCCTCTCTTCCCAAATACCTGCCAGGTGCTTTTGTGCGGAGCCAGCCCTCCCTCTCCCTGGCACCTGCTGCTGGGAGCATGGGCAGGTCAGCCACAAAGCAGGGGCGGCGCAGCTTTGATGAGAGCCGCCTCTTGGTGTCACATCCAAGGCCACCGGTTCTGTTGGCCGGGTTATGGGCTGTCCCCACCCCCATCATCGGCATTCTAAAGCCCTCTGGTTACCCAGACACAGGGCACCTTTTGTGCAGGCTTCTGTGACTGTCACTGACGGGGAGGGAGACTCCTGACCATTCATTCAACTAGCTTCAAACGAAGCCCGGAGCCTGGCTCTCCATTCACCTTGGCACCCACCCAGGGCAGGGAAAGAGCATCAGAGGGTGGGCATCTGGGTCTTTTGGCCCCCTCCTCCAGCAAGGAGTGGGGGATCAGGGCACAGAGACCTGGCAGAAGGAGTGGCAGCCCCCAAGGCAGGCTTTCTCTCCTGCTGCAGTGCTGGGGAAGGTGGTCCCCCACCTAAGCCCATCTCTTCACACACGTCTGTCCTACAGCCACCAGAGGAAGCTTTACCCTTCAAGATGCAGTGGGTCTGATAGGGTTCCTTGTCTCTGACAAAGTCACCATCATCTTCCTGTAATCTCCAGCTCCTTCCTTCTTGTCCCTCACCATCCACCCACCTCCATATCCAACCCATTATCAAATCCTTTTAAACTACTTTCCATGTCTTTTACATCCTTCCCTTTCTATTCCTTCTATCATCCCTACTTAAGACCCTCATCAAATCACACTTCAAATATTGTTACAGCCTCCTAAAAACCCAATTACACTTACTTACCTCCCTTCTCTCCCAACTCTATTTCATCCAGCACACATATGTCAGACTGGTCTTTCTAAAATATCTCCATCACCACGTCATTTCTCCACTCAAAAACCCGCAATGGCTCTCATGGCCTATAGGATAAAGTTCATAGTGCAAGACCCATGACAATGGGGCCCCTTTTAACCTTTCCAGCCTTCTGTCCTGATATTTTCCTCCCTCAATCCCTGCTGTTTCAGTCTATTTGCTATCCCAAATAATGCCAATTTTCCTTCCAATGTAATGTGCACATTTCTGCCTCCCTTGCCTTCCATCTGCCTTTCTTCCACCTACCTGAATCCCATCCATTCTTCAAGATTCTCCTAAAGCTCCTTCTTCAGGAAGCCTTTGCTTACTATTTTAGCTCACAGTGCTCTCTACTTTTAAGTCCAATAGCACTCATTATCTGTATCACTAATCTAATACTTTGTAAATCCTAAATGCTAAAATTAATTGAATTAACAATAATAATAATGAGAGAATCAGGTTATCATCTGAAAAAACTCTTAGAGATCACCGAATCTAACCCCTTCGCCTTACAGATGGGGAAACTGAGACTTTATATTATTAAAAAGTACAATTGATTATAGTTTGCAAGGAACTTTCTTTTCAATGACCCAGTGAGGATGGTGCCATGAGTATTATACCCATACACAAATTAGGAAACAGGCTCAGATAGCTGTGGTTACATATGTAAGTTAGTAATAGATTTGGAAAGCAAACCTAGTTCCTCGTGATCACTCTTGCATTTTCCCTTATAATACAATCCAACTTTCTAGAAGTATTAATCCTGACTTCCTAATTAGATTGTAAATTCCTTGAAGCTTCAGATCATGTCTAATCCAACTCTGAATCTCTTTCAACACCTTGAGTGTAGTAGGATCATACATTTAAAGCTAGAAGCAGGATGTAGTTAAGTGGCACAGTGGGTAAGAGTACTGGCCCTAAAGACAGGAGGACCTGAATTCAAATGTGATCTCAAATACTAACTGTGTGAACCTGGGCAAGTCACTTAATACCGACTATCTAGTAAAAAAAGAATAAGAAAAACCCAGAAAGGACTTTCAAGTTCTTCTGCAGGATCTTGAGGGATCACCCTCATTTCAGAGGAACCCAAAGTGGTTGACAAGTTCCTAGAGGCAGAACCAAAATATGAACCCACTTTTCTGATTCCAAAGCCAGGATTTTTCCATTATATCATGTGATTATATCATATTATCTCACATTCTATATTGAGTACATGCCCCATAGTCAAACACTTAATGAGCGAATGCATGTAAATGACGAGGCTCCCACTGGGGACAAGCAGAAAGTCCTGTTCTCCTGAGTTGTGCAGGGGGAGGGCAGAGGGAGAGGGGAGAAAGGCAGCAGTTGAAATTCGGTGAAAAGAGGAAACAAGCTCCGTGCCGTGCGGTACTTTAAAATGCAGCATAAACCAGAAAGACTCCAGTCTGCACCAGACCACAGGCCACCTGCCTCCCCAGCAGAATGGACTGAGGAGATCAAAAGGAGGACCAATCGATAAAGCTGAGATCAGCCATGGAGCCAGCCTTGCCACAGACACCTTCTTGCTGTACCCGAGACCCACTGGCAGGAGGAGGGGTTCCCTAGATGGGGGCTAGAGAAAGCTCAGAAAGAGTAGATGAGCAATAAAAAGGCAGAAACCCAGATGAAGAAAAGCAGGGGGCTGGTGGTTGGCCAGTGTCTTGGAGGCAACCTGAGTGTGTGTGTATGGGGGTAGGGGAGAGAAAGGGAGAAAAGACCTGAACCACAGATCTCAGAACTGGAAGAACTTAGAAACCATTTCCTCTGACTTCCCCTTGTCCCTACCCATTTTATAGAAGAATGAAATGAGACCTAGTGAGGCAAACATGTTTAACAGCGGACCCAGAATTAGCACCCATATCCCACCAAAGCCAGGGGTTTTCCTCTTACAATGGATGGAAGACATCACACAAATCCTCAGCCCTCTCCTCTCACACCCAAGGATGGGTTTGACCTTCTCAGATATAGTTTTTATGTGTTTTTGGTCCTGAGCAGTCATTCATTCTGTAAGATGCCCAGAATGCGCCAAGCAGAGTGGGGCCATTAGAACCAGCAGGGCAGAGCTGAGCCAGTTTGAGCCATTCTCCCAATGGAGCAAAGTATTGACTTAGACAAGGGGGAGTGAGTTGGCAAAAATCATGCAACAAGCTTGCAACAGAGACCAGATACAAATTTGAACTTTAGGTCTATGGTCCAAAACTCTTGCTGTCTTTTGTTTAAAAAAAAAATGAAATTCTGCAAATTTGTCTTCCACACCCTCCCCTACTCACCTACCTCAGCCTCTGCTAGGTGCTCATTGCCTCCACACTTAGCCTTGTAGCTACTTAAACAGGGCCCCGAAGCCAAATCTCTTCTTCCCCATCAGTGTTCCCATTGACCAGTGACTGATCTCGCAACAGAGACCCCTCTTTCATCTCAGCTCTCATCATAGGGTAGAATTGAAGAGACCATCAGCTTCTCCTCTCTCTTTTTATAGATGAGCATCTGTTACCACTGAGAACTCAGACCTGCCCGCTTTGTCTTGATATGTGGAGGATTCTAGTAGGGGACACAGGTCATCCACTGGTTATTCGTTATTCTCATCTTTACATATATCAAAACTTACTCTCATGAATTTTCTAGTAAAAAGGATCTAATAAGCTAATTTATTCTACAATATAAATGACTAATATCCTCCATATCATTTCCCTCCCCAGGAGTCTTTTAAAACAGGGGACAATGCCCTAATCCAAATAATATTAGAGAATGAATACCTGACCAGAAGTCAAGATTTGGGTTTCAAGCTCAGCTTCCCATTTACCATTTAGTTTTTGGCAAATCACTTCATCACTGCAACTCAGTTTTATTATCATATAATAGGAAGGATAATACTTTCCCTCAACACCTCAAAAGGCTACTGTAAGACTCAAATGAATTGGTGTGGTGCTATATAATTATTCACAGTTGGATAATGTTTTAAGGCTTACAGAGCCTTTTCTTCACAACAGCCCTGTAAGATAGATATTGCAAGGTTGTTTTTTGAAATAAATTTTTATTGATAAATTTTGGGATTTATATCACTAGTTTTCCTCAACATCTCTTCTTCTTTCCTTCTCAAAAAGTCATCCCATATAACAAATAGCATTTTTAAAGACAAAAAGAAGAAAAAAATTAGCATAATTAGTAGACTGAAAAGTAGAAAGATGTGCAATGTATATAACATTTTTAGATATGTGTAATGCATTATCTCTACAAAAGGATGGATGGAGTCATTATCTTCTCATATCCTTTTTTTTTTTTGGTCAGGCTTGATATCTTTGTAATTTTACAACATTCACTTTTGGTTTTGATTTTTTTTTTTTTTTAGTGGCTGCTTTTCTGTTTACTGAGTATATTGTTTTCTTGATTCTCTTTACTTCACTCTATCAGTTTATAGAAATCTTTCTATGCTTCTCTGTAACCATTCCATTTATCATTTCTCACAGCACAGTAATATTCCATTACATTCAATTAGCACAGTTTGTTTTGCCATTCCCTAATAAATGGATATCTACCTTGTTTCCAATTCTTTGCTGCTACAGAAAGTGCTCTTATATTTTGTTTAGGAATTCTTATTAAATAGACCTCCTTAAGGTATAAATGCAGAAATGGAATCTCTGGGTCACGGCACAAGTATTATTGCTACCATTGAACAGAGAAGGAAAATGAGGATCAGTGAAGTAAAATATACTTCAGCTAATAAACGCTAGACCCAGGAGTCGAATTCAGATCTTCTGACTGTAAGTGTAATGAGCTTCCCACTAGACTTTCAATATAAATCTTTAGAATTATGTTAGTATCTCAACAAGTATCTATTTAATGAATGACTTACTATTTGTAAAACAGTAGCAACAAGCAAGTCAAGGAAATATCTTAATGTAGAGAGAGCCTGTAATGAATGGCCTGGGCACTGAGCTCCAAAACATGGAAGGCTGGGATGTTTAGTCAGTCCTTCTTCAGCAACCCCAGCTCAGTGGATCCAAAGAACTCCCTTCTAGGATTTTTTTCAGGTTTCAGCTATTTTGAGGATGAGGAAGATATCTGAGTTGATGAATTTATATTTTAGAACATTCCAACTTCAGACTCTTGGGAAACAGCCACTCATAAGGGACTCAAAGTCCCATTGGTAGGACATTACTCCTCTTGACAGAAGGGGCAATTTTCTCCAGCACCAGGTCTCCTTTCCCTCAGCACTAGTCAGAGTAGCTGTGTTCTTCAACCACTGCTCCTTGCCCCCCTTGCAAAAAAGTACATAAACCACTAGGACCACTGCCCAAATGTCCTCTGTAGGAACCCACCCTTAAGTCATAATATTGAGAGCTAAAGAAATCTTCAATTCGATATAAATCATTCAACTTTCATATTGCAGGGAAAAAAAACGGAGGCTTTCTGAGCCCTGTCTCTAATTTCCCACGTCCCCGTTGCCTTAAATTAAGAGTAGGGTGGAGAAAGATATGAACACAGAGAGGAAAAATAGAATGAAACTGAACACTTCAAAAGAAAATAACCAGATGGTTGAATGTGATGGAGGAAGGGAAGGCGTTATCTTTGTCATTTTTTTTTCTTCCATTTAATTCACCAATTTGCATAATTAAAACAGTCAAATTTGTGATCCTGGAAAAACAACAACAACCTGATTCGTCACAGTAGTCTGTGGTCGTTTCAGAGGTCCTTCCTGACTGATTTTTCTCCCTCTCCTCAGTCCCTCCAAACCCACTCCGGCTCCTCACCCACCATGTAGTAACCAAATCGCCTTGTGCTGAGATGGGGCTGAGCGGGCAGAGCAGAGCAGGCAGTGGGGGAGCGCTGCCGGTTGGCTGCATTATCAAGTTAGGACAGAACAAACAGACTGAGTCTGACATCGGCCCTCCCCTCAGCAGGGCACCCTACTTTTTTTATTACAATCTTTGAGCTGGAGATCAGACACAGGGAAAGATTAAAACAAATATGAATTTAATCAAGGGATTCTGCTTTCCTGGGGTGGAAACAGGAACATGCTGACATAAAGAGAGGCCTGAGCACTGGGGAGTCTGAGCCAAATCAAAGACGGCTTGCTTACCACTAACCGCTCAGATGATCCATATCATAACAACAAAAAAGAAAAACAATTATTTATTCTTTTTGATGTTGCAGCTCAGAAGTAACTTCCTTTTTGAAGAGAGCAAGGTCAAAACCAAGTTATTGTTTTTGCTTGAAACTTTGTCAGGGACTCCAAGTTCTTCCGTGTGACCTACTTAGACTGGAAATGTGGGAAACTTGGAGATGTACATATCTTCCTGATTGTAGATTATCACTTCTTTTCCTTTAAGCTAATTGTCTAAATGAACTAGGATCATTTCCCTATTGAGGGGAAGAAGAATGCTACTGGGGCATCTCAGCAAAAAGCACACTCTCTCTGTCTCTCTGTCTGTCTCTGTCTCTCTGTGTGTGTCTCTCTCTCCCTTCCTCCCCAACCCCCCCCTCTCTCTCTCTCCCCTTCTCCTTCTCCTTCTCCTTCTCCTTCTCCTTCTCCTTCTCCTTCTCCTTCTCCTTCTCCTTCTCCTTCTCCTTCTCCTTTCCTTCTCCTTCTCCTTCTCCTTCTCCTTCTCTTCTCCTTCTTCTTCTCCTTCTCCTTCTCCTTCTCCTTCTCCTTCTCCTTCTTCTTCTTCTCTCTCTCTCTCTCTCTCTCTCTCTCTCTCTCTCTCTCTCTCTCTCTCTGCAGTAGAAAAAGCCAGCTCAGGCTCATCAGACTAGATTAAGTTCTCCCATGGAACAGGAGAGAAGTCAGAATGTTTGTCTAATCTTTTACAGGCTCGAGACATTTACATCAAAGGGATTCATCATAGTAGATGAATCCAATCAAAACAACTGGACAGACAAACAAGTTGGCAAAATGCAAGAGGGAGGGAGGAATGTCGATGGGAGTAAGGGGAAGGCGGGGTTCAAGCTCTGCAGAAGGAAAGATGCCAAGGAACTGAAGATACTTTGGAAAGAACACATGCCTTTTCTCTTTCGGTTGGAATAGGAACAGAAAAACAACAACCCATCAGTTCAGTTACCCAAGAACAGTACAATGCTATCATTTCAACAACCTACCGATGGGTCAATTCATCTTCAGTCTCACCCACCTCCCATCTGACTGCCCCAATCTACTTTAATGCATGGCACTAATTATGTTATTATCCTGCTCAAAGATCTTCAAAGGCTCCCCCATCAAATGTGGAATAAAACCCAAATTT
This sequence comes from Antechinus flavipes, assembly GCF_016432865.1. Classification (NCBI taxonomy): domain Eukaryota; kingdom Metazoa; phylum Chordata; class Mammalia; order Dasyuromorphia; family Dasyuridae; genus Antechinus; species Antechinus flavipes. Next base: position 485,959,303 of record NC_067399.1, on the reverse strand, counting down.
CTTAGCCTGCCATTCAAGGTCCCAATCTATCTCTGACTTCAATCTACTTTTCAATCTAAACTCTCACTAGTCTACAATATGAACCATTTTTTGCAGCAAATAGGATTATCACTGTCTATGGATTTTGTCTATGTCTTTATTCAAATCATCATGCCTACCTGAAATATTTCCTTTTCTACCTTCTTCCTTTCTCAATCCAATCAGTCAATAAACATTAATTTAAGTATCTCCTATGTACCATCTACTTTGGGACAGCTAGGTGATACAGTGGGTAGAGTTCCAGGCCTGGAGTTAGGTTCAGATCCAAATGCCTCCGACACTTACTAGCTTGTGTGATTTTGGGTAAATCACTTAACCCTGTCTGCCTCAGTTTCCTCATTTGTAAAACAAGGTGAAGAAGGAAGAGGCAAACCACTGCAGGATCTTTGCTAAGAAAACCCCAAATGGGTCACAAAAAGTAACTCTCAACAACACGTACCAGTGACTGTGCTAAGTATGGGAGATACCAATATTTAAAAGGACAGTCCCTGCAACTAGATAAGACAAAACACAAAAGGAAGCTGAAAAGGTGTGACGGTGATATGTAAAGTCATGATGAAAAATCCAAAGGAGTACATGCAGCTGGGTGGAAAATGAAAAGACTAGCCTGAGCAATCTCCTTAAATGGAAGTTTTGGGAAGAGCTCTTCTCTCCAGTCAAAGAGGAGCCAGGGAACAAAGCTGTTAATGTTAGTGCCATGGCTGATGTGATCTAGCAAGACGATGAGGTTCCTGGTGGCACAATGGAGAAATCCAGAAGAATGCAGATAGGTAGGAAATCTGTATCAAGCCATCTTTCAAAGCCTGAATCAAATACAAACTCTTCGATAAAGCTTTCTCTTAGGGTTCAAGCCCACTAAGATCCTTCCCTCCATCATTTAATTTCTTGTAAATTCGAATATGGGTCAAATAGGAATGGTCACTGTCAGGAGCATAATGAAGTGGAAAACCACAAATTAACAAAATGCATGTTGCGCTGTATTTTTATTTTGTCAGTTTAGTCTTTTTTTTTTTTTTTCAGTTGTGTCCAATTCCATTTTATTGAGTTTCAGAGGGATTAAATAACTTATCCTTCATCATACTAGCTAGAAATTCTAAAAAGTAGCACTCAAATACCGGGCAATCCTTCTGAGAGCAGGGACTGGCTTTTGCCTTTCATTATATTCTAATCCGTTAGCACAGCATCTGTGTGTTTGGTTGTTCAGTCATGTCTGACTCTTCGTGACCCTATTTGGGTTTTCTTGGCAAAGATACTGAAGTGGTTTGCCATTTCCTTATTCAGCTCATTTTACAGATGGGGAAACTAAGGCAAACAAGTGACTTGCCCGGGGTCACACAGTTACTAAGTGTTTAAGATCAGATTCAAACTTAGGAAGATGAATCAAGCCCAATGTTCTATTCACTGTACCACACAGCCACCCTATATTATTTTCAAATACATTTTAATTTGGTTTCTGGAGTGTTAGAGGCAGACATGTAGCCATGAGCTTGACACCTCTGAGAACATTAGCTTGTCTTTATCCCTCCTCTTGTTGTACACTGCCTAATACCAATCTTTGATCTTTCCTATTCCATCATTATGTCCGTATCTATTGCTACATGTAAAGACAATCCTCTGCACTCTGAGAGAGACAACACCTACTTATAGTAATAACAAGCAATAATAAAGCTCTGATTAGCATTTTAAGTTTTACAAAAGGCTTTCTAAGCCTTAAACCGAGTGCTTTCCTCATCATACAAGACTGATACAGGTAGTACAAGTATGATTATCTCTATTTTACAGATGAAGGAGTTTCAGTTCAAAGAGTTGACTTGACTTTCACAAGGTCACACAGCTAGTAAAAGAACCCAGGCTTCTTGGCTCAGCGTCTGACAGTCTTCCTATTGTGACATGCTGCTTCCTAGCGTGGCCCCTACCCTCAAGGAACTTACCTCACAGCTGGGGAAACAAATCATACACACATCAAAACTTAAATATTCCAAGGACAGAGCCTATCTTGTTCTTTGTATTCCCCAGAGTCCCTAGACAACTACTATGATCTCAAGAAGTATTTGTTATAATATACAACAAATGTTTGGTATATACATAATAATGCATAGTGTTTTGTGAATTTTAAAGAGGTACATAAATGTTAGTAATAATAATACTACATAATACTACTATTATATGTAATATTAGTACTACATATAATACTAATATAATATTCCTAAGTAAAATATCAATATTAAATAATACTAAAAATTCTAATCACAACAATAATACTATACAATAGTAATACTATTGTTGTCTATTGAATGAATGAAAGAATTAGTATAGAGGCACTCAAAGACAAATTTGTTCCAGAGACTATTGAATATTTATTTCTGCAAAAGTCAACTCTAGGAAAGAGTCATTCTGGGAAATGATAAGTGAGGTTAATAGTACATATAATATCATCCTTACTTTACCTGAGGAAACTGAGTTTAAGAGAGGTTAAATAGCCTGCCTAGGATTAAAAAAAGAAAATTTTAAATTCAACCATGATCCTATTCCAACTCCCAATCCTCCCTTCCCCCTCATCCTTGCAAAGGAGAGTCTGAAAACTACCTGCTGAGCTCATGTTCCAATCAATTCACAAATCCATAAATATTAAAGAGACACTAATTTGTGCAAGTTCTATTAAACATCCAAATGGTAGCATTTTTCTTTGACTTGTTTAAAAAAAAATTGCCTCTACCAACTGAGGAGTGAAGAAAGGAGAGGTTCTAGAGCCCCCAGGGAAGGAAATTTAAAGATTCTAAAGGTACCTAGAGGAGAACAGGGATAGGGAGGTCTGTCAGAGAGAAAATTATATATATATATATATATTTTTTTTTTTTTTTTAAAGTCATGCTTTTTAGGTCAGCTAAAAGTGAGATCGCTGGAAGAAGGTAGGTATAAGCCCATAGATGGTAAGATTCAAAGGGAAGAGTACAAAAGGCAAGACATGCTCAGGGCTCCAGCCTGGGGAAAGAATTCAAAGTGGATTGACCTACCAGTGTCAAAATAGTCAAAGAAATCATCATCCTCTCTTACATTTTATAACTTTTGGGGAGAAGGGGGACTGAACCTATGATTTTACTGGTATAAGTAACTCCCAAGCTAGGAAATTCTCCTACTATGCGTATTGGCATCTGTTCTGAAATTAATCAAAGATTGAGTGACTTCCTAAGAAAGACTTGAATTCAAATTTTCTTGATTTAAAGTCAGTTTTTTATCCATTGTTATAAGTCTTTACAAAGTGTTACTGATAAGGTTTGGCACAGGGCAGGGAGTTGTGGGAACCCCCTTCTGGTCAGCACAAGTCCTTCGTAAATGAATTTATGAACCCAAAAAGTTAAACTGGCAAAAGAAGTTTATTGGCATTGGAAAGTCAGCTTTTGCTAGGAGGCTAACTTTCTTAGTGGCAGGGTGGCAGAGAAATCCTCTAGCAAAGAAAGTTTTTAACAGAGAAATTCCGACAGAGAGGTGAATAAGGAAGGTCCTGTCAGAGAAATAGGTGAGAGAGATAAAAGAAGGAGTAACGCTGAAAAAAGAATGTCTTCTCAGTAGGCAGAGGGTCATAGCTATCCCAAGGGGAGAGAGAGGTTTCCTGGCATGATTAGGCCCTCTGCAAGGAGTTTGTTTTATGGGCAGCTCTTGGTGGGGGCTGGGAGCAGTTTGAGTTGGAATTAGAATAGAGAATCTTGGAATTGAATGAGTGTCCCTGGGCAAATCTCCAACTCAACAGAGTTGGATAGAAATCTCCATCTCCAGCTCCGAATAAGTAGGAGTGGTCCTGGACTCAACCAGTCCCATCCAGATAAGAGAATGAAATCACTTTATATTGATTCCCTGGGGCAGGTCTCTCAGGTGAGAGCTTCTCTGAGGGAGTTTCCCAAGCTTTCCCCCCAGAGTCCAAGAGAGAGTGAGAGAGAATTTTGGGCCTCCCCCATCATTTCTATATATGTTATCTTATTTGATTTCCCACAAGGATCCATAGGGTAGAATAAGAATTATTATCATTACAATAAGAACAAATAGGTGAACCTCCACTTTCACCTCCAGGCCTTTAAGCCCCTCTCTGTGACCCGTTCGCTCTGGACCTCTCCCAAGAGCCAAGTAGACCAGGACCAAGAAATGGCTTCCAGCACTGCCAGCCAACATACAGGCCATATGTATCATGGGAAGGGTCCCAGGGTCCCATACAGTGAGGCTAGAGATAAGGGCTTTTCTTTTTTGCCCCTTTACATCATCATTTATTTCTTCAATATTTCAATCAAGCAATCATTCAAAAAGCATTCATTAAGTGCACTATGATATTAGATGTTGGGGATATAAATTTTTTAAATGGAACCAGCCTCTCTCTTGTGAAGCTTACATTGTAATATGAGACAAAGCACATATATAAAAATATACAGATTAAATCCAGGGCCATTCAGAACAGCACCAGCTTTGGGGAGAATCAGGAAAGGTTTTCTGCATATGATGTGTGAGCTGCATCTTGAAGGAAGCAATGGACCTTATAATAATGATGATGATGATGATGATGATGATGATGATGATGATGATAAAGAGTAATTAATGTTTCTATAGTGTTTACCATGTGCCAGGCACTGTGCTAAGCTCTTGAGCACATGGTAAATACTATAGAAACATTAGTTACTCTTTATCATCATCATCATCATCATTATTGATGATTCCATCAAATGGAATAAGATCCTCACAACAATCCTGGGAGGTATTATTATCAGCATTTTACAAATGAGGAAACTGAGGTAGAACCACCAAGATCACAGAACTGATAAGTGTCTGAGGCTGGATTTGAACTTAGATCTCCCTGACAGAAAGCTTGGTACTCTAGCCACAACACCTGTATTCCAGGTATAGGGGACAGCCAAGAACAAAGACAGAGCAGAGTGAGTGATATAGAGAGCACCAGTTTGGCTGATCACAGAGTAGGGACAAGAGCATAATGTCCAGTGAGAATAGAAAGTGAGATTGGAGCCTGATTGTGAAGGGCTTACTGAGCTAAATAGAGATTTAATATTGCTCAACAATGAATAAGCAATTCAAGAATCTGTACTTTTCAAGGTTCTCCTCCTTAAGTGTACTGCATGAGTTGTTGCTTTGGCCCCAAAATGTCACTTCATACCTAAGAGGGGTTACATGATTTGCCCAGGGTCACACAGCTAATCAATGCCTGAGGCTGAATTTGAATTCAGGTCTTCCTGACTCCAAGCCAGTATGCAATCCATTGTGTCATCAGGCAACTCCCAAGTGTTCACAGAGATAAAAATGAAGTAGGGGAGCGTAGCTGGAAAGAATGGGATGCTCCTCACTCCACAACCTGTATTTTCCAGGCTTATGGAAACAAGGGCCTTGATCTGGGAAACCATGAAGAGGGACCTTTGGATTGTACCATCTGTAGAACTGGTGCTTCATTAATTGATCCCATTAGTTCCAATTACTGTGACTATCCTCTCTTGACTGTCCCTCCCTATAATATTCATTTGTGCTTGATGTATGTTTGCACAATTTTGTGTATTTTTTGCATGTGTGGGTGTCCTATCCATTCCATTAAATCCCTGAGGTCAAAGACTGTATCTCCTTTCTCTCTCCCTCCTCATCCCCATCACCCCTATAACACTGTCTCAGGGACTCTGGAAACATTAACTTGTCTGACTTGGATAGAGTCAGTCTTGGCCACAGTGGGAGGAGGTCTCTAGGGCCTGCCTGTCACTCAGCTGTCCGCAATGACTTCTCTCTTCATCATTCCTGTATCTAATTGTGATTCTGGAGAAATTTTCCTCATTTTCTTCTTGGGGGACAAAGGTTGTTTGATGACGAGTCACTCCCTCTGAGAAGGACGGGCTGGTTTCCAACTTAAAAGCCTAAAATGAAAGGAACCTTTAGAACGGGGGAATGGGCCAGAATAGGGAAGAAGAAAAACGACTGTTTCTGGAAAATAATTGCTTTTTGCTTCTAATAATGTTTTAAAGTTCTGTCCCCTCATTCAGAGCCTGGGCATCCACTATAAATTGGCTGCTTTGAGCACTACTTCTCACATCAGATCTAAGGCATTGAAAGCCTAAAAAGAACTCGGGATTAATAAAGGGAATTTACTCAGCTGGTTTCATTAGGGGCCCTGCCAGGCACAGTGAGATGATAAAGACATCTTTATTTGGTGGCTGCTTCAGGTGGGAGGGGACCCGACCGTTTACTAACAGCAGAGGAAGGCCCACTTCTTTGACAGAAGAGTGGAACAAGAACAGAAAACAATGAGGGACAGCAAGCTAGATCATAACAGAAATAGGGACAGTCCTCAATTATCTGGAATGTTTGAAGAATGAAGGGATCTAGCTAATGGAATTTGCTGGCTAAGTCAGGGACACTTCAAAACTTCAAATGATACATGATTTAATTGATAGAATGCAAACTTGAGACCAGAGACTGTTTCTTCTTCTTCTTCTTCTTCTTCTTTTTTTTCTTTTTTTTTTTTTTTTTTTTTTTTTTTTGGTCTTTGTATTCCTAGTGCCTGACACATAGTAGGTGCCCAAGAAATGTTTATCAGATTAATTGATCTATGTGACTGTTCCCTCCAACAACTTAAGCAGAAACCTCTATGAGCTGCTATGGCAGAAACATTTATTCCCCCTACTGGCCAGCCTTCTGGTGATATGAGCCTCTCCAAACTTAAGTAGGTTGGTACCCAGATAACAAGAGGGGTGCATCATGGAATCCATAGCTGAATCCTTTACATTTTCAAATATGTAAGACTTGTCGGGTTTTAGGGCCTTGCTGACATAGTCTTTAAGAACCTATGGTTACCACCACATTACCAGCTTCAGCTTCAGAGTAGGATTTTGAAAACTTTCCTTCAATCTTCCTTCAACCAATTAATTCTGTTGAAAGTCTAAAATGCACTAAATCACTTTCCTACCTTAGTAAAAGAAGTGTCATAACCCTAACATTAACTGAGCTAGTCCAAACCCCACCCAAACAAGAATTAGCCCAGTAAGTAACCAGCAGGGACTCATTCAGATTCTGTTCAAAGACCTCCACTGAAGGGAAAGTTAAACCCACTACTTCCTGGGGTAGTCCACTACACTTTAGCATAATCCTAATTGTCAATGTTGTTTTCTTTACATCAGGCCTAAGTGTGACTCTTTCTAACTTTTACTCCATGGTATCTAATTCTTCCCTCTGGAGACTCATAGAAACAACAGCCATTCAAATACTTGAAAACAATTCTCAGATAAATTAGGAAAATCTCTTCTCCAGGCTAAACATTCCTAGCTCCCTCAACCAATCCTAATAAGACCTACATAAAAGTTTAACAACTGCCTCTCTACAAGAAAATAATGTATATATAGGACATACTATTCCATTTATTAACAATTTATTAAGACTACACAATCCACAAAATTAGGCCAAGCCTTGATATGATATGATACATGTTATGAAATTGCATATTTTTGAGGTTTGTTCCTTTTCAAACTCCTTCATTGTCTCCCTTCATTCTCCAATTTCTTAAATAAGGACATTCCCCAAGGTTTTACATAACCACTGATCTCTTCTCTTATATTCCTCCTTCAATAATCTTGCCCCCTGCACAAAATAATCATGTCTCTGAAAATGACTCCAAAATCTGTATGTTCTAATTTGATTTCTCTCCTGAGCTCCAAGCCTGTTTCCAACAGCCTTCTGTATATCCCCACCTAGATTTGCATCTACTCTACTCCATCTCCGAGAGTTGAGAGGATCTTAGATTCTTTGGCCCTGAGAGTTTAAGTAATTTTCCAAGTTCCCAGAAGTAGGATTTGAATTCATATCTTCCTATCTTTTAAAGCACTTCTCTCTAATACAAAAATGTCCTTGTCATTAATCTTCCTAAAGCACTTGCCTCTTCCCCCTCAGAAACCTTCCATGGCTCATTCACTCTAGCCCAAGGAATAAAAACTATGGCAAATCTGGATAGCATACTAAAAAGCAGAGACATCACCTTGCTGAAAAGGGCCCTTACAATCAAAGCTATGGATTTTCCTAGTAGCAATGTATGGCTGAAAGATTATAAGGAAACGTGAATGCCCACAGAATCGATGTTTTTGAATTGTGATGCTCGAGAAGACCTTTAAGAGTCCCTGGGACAGCAAGGTGATCAAACCAGTCAATCCCTAAAGAAATTAATTCAGGCTATTCTTTGGAAGGACAAATTCTGAAACTGAAACTTAAAATACTTTGACCACATAAGAAGACAAGACTCAGTGAGAAAGATTGAAGGCAAAAAAGGGGAATGACAGAGAAGGAAGTGAAGAGATAATGTCACATGGAAGCAATGAACATGATCTTGGATAGACGTGGGTTTACAGTAGAGAATATGCTATGGTTCATGAAGTCACAAAAAATTGGACATGACTGAACGATAACAAAGTAGTTGAGTGACAAATCATCTTCCTCCCTGGGACCCAGTTTTTCCCATCTGTAAAATAGAAGTTTTTTCTAGATCAGGGCTTCTTAAATTTTTTCCATTTGCAACCCCTTTTTGCCCCCAGAATTTTTACATGATCTGAGACATTTAGGTATATAAAGTAGGTATACAAGTCAAACAGTTACTAATAATAAATCACATTTCACCACCCCCACATTCAGTTAGAAGACCCCATCTGGGGTCACGAACCACAATGTAAGAAGTCTTAGTCTCGATAATGCCTGAAGTCAATTCCAGCTGGAACCCTCTGTAGCTGCCTTTTTAATCTTCCCTCCAAATCCTTCCTTACCCTAATCCTCCGTTTCCGAGAAACCAGACTACTTCTTGTTGTCATAAGAGTTTTTAAATTCTTTTATACTCATTATTATTTGGTCCCAGCATAGTAACTCTGAATTTGAGTAAAATCATACAATGATCTGGTATTTCCCAAGCACACCTTATGCTTATATGTTCACTATACATGGAATAGCCTTTTCCCTATAACCTTTTACTCTTCTAATCTCCCCCTGTGGAAAAATCTACCCATTATTCAATATCATCTCAATTCCACTTTTGTCATAAAGTCTTTCTTAATGTCTCAGATAGAAAAAATAAATAAATATCTCCTGTTTCTCTAGAATATTGAGATTTACAAAGCAAGTTCCTTACAATGCCTTTGGACACAGCTTATTCTCATCTTACAGAAGTGGTGACTAAATATGGAAAAGTTTGAATCACATATTTAGTAAGAGTCAGTTGTCCAAACTCTAGTTTCAATTCTTATTTCACTACATAGCTAAAAGTATTCTCCTTTAATCCCTGCAGTTTTTGCTGTGACTCTCTTAAGATGCATATCACATTCTGCCTCCCAGAGCTGTTATCTGTGTATTTTTCTTATCTGCACTACTAGGTTGTGAGCTCCCTGAGGGCAGGGACAGGACCGTGCCTTGCTTGTATTTGTTGCCCCCACAGTGTCCACCACAGTGACTGGAATATAATAGGTGCTCAATAATATCTAAGCCCTGTACTGCAGTAAGGCTCTGAGATTTCAGCTCTGAGATCTAGCCTAGGGAAAGACAGATATCGACAAACAGGTTAATGGAGGCTGTTAGGAGAACTTTATGTATATGTATCCATAAAAATAGGTTCATATGTGTATATACATGTGTATATTATCCACCAGCAGATTGTCTGCTGAGTACATGATCCCTGTTAGTTTCAGACATGCCTTCTCCTTAGCTCCCCAGCTGTGAACCAGATTCTACCTAAAGCCTAATTGAGAAGGTCTCAAAAGATGGGGGCTGAGAGGGAATGTAGAGTTCTTAAGCAGATACAAATACTTTTACAAAATTTAGGCTGTTTATATACTTGTGTATTCTTAAAAATAGGATCCGTGGAGCAAGTATGAGTAGTAGGAGGTATAATAGGAGAAAGGGGAAAAGAATCCATTCTAAGGATCCCCCATCAGAACATATGAATGTCCTTGGACAGCTATAATATGCCTAAAAACATTCTGAAGGCAGACAAATAAATAGCTTTTGCTCTCCCTTCTGATCCACTGGCATAAGAGTGGGAAAATACAAAAATGTTCCATATATATAGCCACTACATCACCAGACTGACAGCTTGAAATCAAAAGGTTGGAAGAAAGAGAGGAAAAAGAAAAGACAAATGAAGAGGAAGAAAAGGAAGGGAGGGCAATAAAAAAAGAAGTAGGAGAGAAAGAGAAAAAGACAGAGACTAAGAAAGACACAGAGAGAGAGAGAGAGAGAGACTCATCCTTTCCCTCCCTTCCCAGCCAGGAGATATCTTTGATTTTCAGTATACTTGGAGAAAAGAGTGGGGAAAGCTTTAAAAAAAGGTCAGATTGAAATCTGAAAGCTTCATCTGTGTCACTCCATCAGGACCGATTCTCCATGAATTTTAGAACCAAATCAGATTTTGAACTGGAAGGGACATTGGAGGTCATTCCCAATTCCTCTTTCTACAGAAGAGGAAACCGAGATCCAAAAACAGTTAATAAGTGGCAGGAGCAGATTTGGAATCCAGATCTTCCAATACCAAAGGCCGCAAAAGCTAGAGCTAGGCAAAGAAGGGACAGAAAGTTGCAGAGATAAAGGACAAGCTGGAACAATGAGGACCCGGTGAACTAGGTCTCCAGTAAGGCCAGTCTGGATTCCCCACTAATTTCCACCTCCATCCCCATTTCCTACTCTGCCCTTTCCTCTCCATAGCACTCCAAGGATCTCTCCGATCAGTCTTCTGCCTGAATGCTTGGGTGACTTCTGAGGGTGACATATGCAAGCCACAGTTCAAAACAACAAATCTGCTGGCCAGCTGTTGACTTGAAAGAGGTGCTCAGCCTTGTTTGGCATTCAAAATCCTGTCTCTAAGTTATACAAGATCCTTCCTCCTTTCAGAGCTTCAAGCCATAGAATCATAGATTTAGAGATGGAATGGTCATTAAAGGTCATCTAATCCAATCCCTTCATTTTACAGATCAGGAAACTGAGACCTCAAGAGATTAAATGATCTAGAGTCACATTGGTATTAAGTAGCAAAGCCAGGATTTGAAGCCAGGTCCTCGGACTCCAAATCCAGGACTCTTTCAGTTATGACATTCTCTCAAATGTGACCATGGAACTTTGGGTGACTACGGTGAATGCTATAGAGAAGGGAAATGATTTCATTTTCCATACAGCCCCCCTCATTCCTGGCCTCATCGCATTACATACAGCCTTCTTCCCCAAGATCTTCCAAAATAAAGATGTCTGTATAGGCCTTTGAGACTCTCCTTAAATGTATACTTCTTAAAGAATTTATTATGGTGAAGATGAACCCCTGGCAAATTGTGAAATGCATCAAATTTACCTTCACTGCCCCTACCACTTACACAGTGGAAACTTGTACAAGCCTCCAAAACCCTTGATGTCAAGGTCTATATTCTACAAACAGAGGTTCTTATTTTGGGGACTTTCCACTTTCCCCATCTAAACTTTCCTGTCCCCTAATTTAATCTTACAGGCCCCTGGAGGATGAGGAGGCAGTTCACTTTAGCACAAAGGCGATAATTCCCACTATGCTGGTGTGGAATCACAGCTTAGTGTGTTACCCTACTAGGTAGCTGTTCCATTTTTTTAAAGGGTCTACAATGCCTTAAGCTAAGAAATGACTACAGGTGGAGTTTCAGGTACCAGAACAAGCTGATGAGGAAAGGCTTGAAGGCAGACAAGCTTTTCAAAGCCCTTCTAAATTTAGCTAGTAATAATAATAAGTTTTACCTTTTACAAAGTACTTTCACATCCA